>NC_069660.1:237462725-237765755 GCF_027244095.1 Hemicordylus capensis | reverse complement strand
GCGCCTTCTCTCTGCAGTCATTGAGACTGGGTTGAAATCTGTTTCTTCTCCCTCATGACCAGGTTTGTCATCAGGTGCATGCTAAATAATGAAGAAGAGGGCTAAGAACTCCATAAAAATGGTGAGAAATAAGTTATCAAATTGCTATTTTCTCTCTAAAAGTGAAATAATTTTTAAAGTGAAATAAGATAAACAAGCCATTAGGCTGCCTCAAAAGTCTAGGTTATCTTTCGTTTAGATTTGTTATGCCTACTCTATCCCTATCCCACTCACGTGCATAACAGATGTTCAGACAAGTGTTTAGTTTAAACTGCATATTATGTAAAATACATAGTTTGGCCCTATATATTTATGGCTTCATTGAAAAGAGCAGCTGAGGAGGAGAGGACCGAAATTTGGATCACAGTGGGGGCTTTTAAAAACCCATCCTCTGCGTTATGGGATCCTGATGAAAATCCACTTCTGCAAACTATTTGCCTAAGGAGGGAAGCATAGCGTAGTGGTTAGAGTGTTAGACTAGGACCGGGAAGACCAGAGTTCGACTCCCCATTCAACCATGAAACTCAATGGGTGACTCTGGGCCAATCATGTATCTCTCAGCCTAACCTACCTCACAGGGTTGTTGTGAGGATAAATATAACCATGTATACCACTCTGAGCTCCTCACAGGAAGAGCAGGACACAAGTGTAAAAAATAATAATTAAAAAGTTGCTATTGGTGGGCAGATGTTGGGGAGAGATTTTTACTTGGGCAGTGGCATGCGGGTAAAGGGTTTTAAAAACTCTCCTTCATTGTGGTAGATAGCAGGTGCTAGTGGGGGTGTAATTTATAATAATAAAACAAGTATGCAGTGTCAAACTATGAATGTAACATAATATGTCATTTGGTCTGAATTCGTCTTAGCACTTGTCTGAACATTTATTATGAGCCTGAGTCACTTCAAATTTCATTGAATTTTCAATTTCAGAATTTCAAGTCCACAGAATTCTTTCATGCAGAGCTAATAGAACCTGAAGGTTGCACAGCCCTCAGTGACATATTTTCAGAGGGCACACAGCTCTGGAAGGCACACAGCATGGGTGTTTCTTCTCAGAATGCTGGCACTGCCTTGATCACCTTGGGTCAAGGTAAAGGTCAAACTCTTTTCACCGCTCTGCTCAGTTCAGTGAGATTTGCACTAGAGCTAGTTTCACGCAGATGGTTCAGTAAAAGCCTACCTGAAATGGGGCATAGGACCCTGATTCAAGTAGCATGTTTGCTTGTAGGAAGTAATAGAAGAGCTGGATAAATGAGCTTGAAACATATATACATGAAACATATATACATGATGTATCAACTTTCTTTCCATCCCATTCCAGTGGGGGTGGAATTACAGAGGTAAAAAGAAACTATGCATGTATATTGTGTTCCCAAAACCCATTTTCTCCCCCTGAGAGAACATAATTGTGGGGGCTGAGATGACATTTTTGTAGGACAAGCAGTGGCTAGCAGGGTCACCTGTTTTTTGCCTGCTAATTCTCTCCTGCAAATATCCTCCTGAGGCAACACTTTCCACTGTTTCAAAGCCTAGATAGGGTAAAATGGTTGAAAATGACCCAAGGAGTATTTGCAGGAGAGAATTGGTAGTGGGGTAAGGATTAAGCACTTCCTCACCCTGCATTTAACTTTATGAGGTAATTTGTGGCTAGAGAATTGCAAGCTTGCCCTGTCACATGCATTTATACCCTGAATATATAATAAAGTATTTTTGGCGATGCACAGTGCACATTTATTTGTTTATTATGCGCAAGTATCACACAGCCTGAAGGGGTTTCTAAATTTTCTTCTGAAGGTGACTCTTATTAGTAAACAGGACACCGATCATTGTGTTCTACCTGTACAATAGGTTCATGTAGCCAAAATCGAATGAGAGTTGCTAGAGTGTAGTACAGCAGTAACAGCAAAATGGGGCTAGTATAGTGATGCCAGTCCAAGCCTGGGTTGGTTATGATTTTCCAAGTGCTTGTGCAGTTGGTCTGAACCACTGAAGTGACACCAAACAACCTGTTGAAACAATAAAGGATGCAGCATTTGGAAACAATACAGAAACAATTGATGGAAGCCTTGGTGATCCAAATCTCAATTATTTGAATTCATGGCAGCTCATCCAGTCAGTTCAAAGTCACTTTAAAATTTGCAAATAATGCCCCATTTAGGACAACTCCTGATTAGCTCAACTGTTTGGCTTTTTGACTTTGGCAGCTGATAAACCATTCAACTTCTACATATATCTCTGAAAACATTCTTAAGCATGAAGATGTCACTTGCTTCTCCTCTGTTTTTTGTTACAAACTTTTTATTTTAAACACTAATTACCATTTGAAATAAGTTGGGATTCACAGTCCTATAAAGAGATTTTTTTTAAAAAGTAAATGTACCAATTTTAGTCCCAATGAATTTATCCACATTTTAAATTCAAAGAACAAATTCAGAGGAGCAATTATTTTGAAAGAGTTAGGTAATGCTTCTGAAGTTTTACATAAAGTACACTCAGAATATGGATATACTTTTTAGCAGCTCAACCTCGGTTTATCAGGTTAATACATGCAAGATCCAATGTGCCTGTGAAATCCCATGTAGCCATGGTCTTCCTCATTTACTTTCCAGATTTTCATTACTGTCCTGACATTATATAAGCAACATCTTGAAAATAAAAAGTAGCAGGTAACTGTCATGCTGTTTGTCTGCAGATTCATTTTCTCAGCAAAAATTTAGTGAATGAATGCAAGCATGTCTCTAGTATAAATACATTTGATCTTCATTTCCTCACATACTGACATCCCTGTTCATGGAGAATTAAACAACGCATTATTAAAAGGATGCAGGATGTATAGCATGGGATGTCTTTGGAAGAGCTGGGAATTTGTAGGATCTGATCAGGGGAAATGGCAGAGCCAAGACTCAGAATTAGTTTGGCGTGTACCACAACTCTCTACAAACTGGTGAACAACTCAAAGTACAAAGTCTATCTTTTCCAATGATAAGTGAATATTCAGTGAGCATATTTCATGAAAAAGATCAACCCACAAAGAGGCAATAACAGCAATAGTATTTTTAAATTATGCAAGCCAAAAAAATTCCATTGCTGTTCTGGGGAACATTCTATGAACAGTATACTGAAAAAATAAGTCACAGGTGGCTGTTATGTTGTTACTCTGCACATTCATCAGCCGCCCCCCCACCAAAAAGTTTAGTTAATTAATGCAAGCATGTCTCTAGTGGATATGCATCACGATCTTCTCTTCCTGATACATTCACAGCCCATGACCTTGATAAAATGCTAGATACTGAAGTTGTGTTAAGCACATTATGATATAAGAATGAAAATAGTGACATTATTTGAAAAATAGGAAAATGATTTTTCTTCTACTGTCATCCATGCAGTATGGCTAACTGTGGAAATAAATATCATCACAAAGATATTTACTACATTTAGCTCTTATTTGAATCCCTGTCCAGACTAATATTTTCTGGTATGATTATTAGAGGAGGCTACCTTAGGCACCCATCCTCTCCCTTAGACAGAAAGTAATGTTTGAATCAGATTCATCTGTACCTTGGGGTTTCCCTTAACCCATAATCCATACTTGTGTTGAAAGAGGGGAAACAATTGAATTGCACTGGTTCATACATTACTTTTTACCTGAGCAGGAATGAAGAAATAGGAAGACAGTATGATAGCATTCATGAATGTTGTCCGAAAAGGGCCTTGGTTACAGAAAGAGTTAAATCATGACTATGGAAATGTGAAATGTTAAATGTGACTATGGAAAATTGAAAGCAGTGTTATGCACAAGATTCCTAAAATAAGTATTGAAGACATAGCAACTATAACAATTCAACATATTTTATTTCAGTCTTCATATAAGTGAAGTCAGGGTAAATCCAATTAACACAAATGAAGCATTCTTGCTTAGCACTCTATGTATTGTAAAAACAGTTGGTGCAAGACTGAAAAGCTTGAAAAGCTCCTAATTCATATGTCTGCCTCATGCTGAGTTGGGCCCAACTCAACTTGGAGCTAGCTTCCCATCCCTTGTCACTTCCCTGCCTTCCTCAAGCAAAATTGGCCTTAACTTGGGAAATGGGGTAAGAGGCAGTGAGGAAGGTTCACACACTGGTAAGGTCTTGTAGAACCTTTGCTCATCTGGAAATGAGGATTAGAGCTCTATTTCCTTCTCAGGGATCATAGGATATGTAAGTTTTTAAGATAAGTCTTTTTCTTTCTTTCTTTTTTTGCTTGGCTGGGTGCTTTATCCTTTTGGGCTTTTCTAGTGTTCCTCTGAATGCTTTAAAAGCCAGCCAGTCAATCATCAGATTTTATTAGTCCATTGATCATATCAACAGTCAAAATAAAACAACAAAAACCACCCATGGTCCCAGAATAGGTATCAGTCAGCTCCCACTAGTACAAGTCTTGATCACAGATCACTTGCAGATGAAGAGTCCCATTTGAAACTTTATCGACCTAGAGGCTATAGGGGAAATTCTGGGTCCTCTGCAGTGTTCATGGTTCATCTTTTACAGTGCAGATCTTTTATACCCACCCCAGAAATAACAGCACAAGCCAACAGACAATTAACAAAATTCAAAGTTCTGGTTTTGGAAACCCCAAATTTCCTTAAAGGTGTGGTTTCAAAACTATATGAGTATAAACCACACATTTAACTTCTTACCTAGCCTTAAAGTGTTTTGGGGAAATGACTTCCAACAGGAAATTAAACATCAGGAATGGCTGAACATATGGAAATGCCAGCCAGTTACTTCCTCCTCGGCCCAAATTAAGGAGAACTTTTAAAAAATTTCCCATCAATAGTACCTAACTCCAGTAAAATTAGCTTACATCCATAAAGAATGTTTTCCACTTTGCTGGAGTGGGTGTGTGAGATGAAGGGAACCTATTTTCATCTTTGGTGGTCCTGTCCCAGGGTCTTACACTTTCAGACAGAGGTATTCACAGAGATGAATAAAATTACAAATCAGAAAATAAGATTATGTCCCCAGCTGGCGTGAGTAAATATATTTTCTAGGATCAATTCAGATGTGTCATCAAAAACATTACTAGTATTCATGGTAACCGCTGCCAGGTTAGCTATAGCCAAGCACTGAAAAAATCAAAACATGTTGATGAAAATCTGGTACACAAACTTATGGCATTTCACAATTTCAGAAAGGTTAACCCATATTATTTGTTCCAGTGCAAACCAGACTACAAATAATTCTTTTTATATAATTTGGTCAGATTTTATTTTTTATACCAATAGGGAGAATTATGGTTGTTTTCCTGCCCCAGACACCATTAGAGTGTGGATGGACTGTGGAATTGGGATCCGTTTGTATGATATTCGCTGTCTGTGTTTGGATCAATTTTGCTCTCATTGAAAAATTTTGTTCTAATAAAGTCTTTTAAAAATTTCTTTTTAAAGAGTCCCATTTATACAAGAAGCAAGTAAGCACTCCTTATATCTACTGGGATAATGTAATCAGCTATAAACCAAGTTCCCCCTTGTCCCTGAATAAAATCTACAATAAAATAGAACATGAAGCAGGAATTCAATCTCTTTGGGGACAACAAGATACCTTTAAAAGGGCCTTTATGATACTTTGACTTGGGTCAGTGTTCCATAGGCATGTGCATTAATCGGTTTTTTTCTATTCCATTTGTACCCAAATCAAATCACCCCCGATTTGTTTTGGGTCCAAATCTGGCCAGCTAGCACAGGGGTGATTTGTTTTGTTCACAAATTTCCCGAAACAGGTAGATTTTCGTACAAGTCATTTTGTACCCAAATTGATTCACACAGACAGCAGGCACAGGCAGTGATTCTCTTAGCAGCAGGAAGGGGGAGAGAAAAAAATTCTCTTTTCCTCAATCAGGAAACTAAGAACAAAAAGCAGAGGATCCACTCCAAGCAGCAGGCAGGCAAGGCAAAGCAAAGCTCCTCTGATGCTCGCTCGCTCTCTCTCCTCCCACAAGGCAGAAAGGTGGCTGGCTGCCTCCTTAAGTACATTTGAAAATCCCTCTTTCCAACTCCCCACTCCCTTGTCCCTTCTTTGACCCTTCCCCTAGCCAATGCAGTGTCAGTCACCCCTGGCAACACAAGATCTGATTTGATTGGAAACGTGCCAGTCTGGAACCGGGGGGGGGGGGGGGGATTGCCAGCCAGTCGTTGCACACGGTAAGTCACCAATCTGAAGCTTGGGAGGACAGGATTTATTTTTTTAAAAATCCTGACACAAAATGGAGACAGCGGGAGAGATTTCCACAAAATTGAGGTCTGAATCTACACATTTTTCAGGTCTGAAATCTGGGTGATTTGTTTTGGACTCAGATCTGGCCAGCTAGCACAGGGGTGATCTGTGTTGTTCACAAATCACCCCAAACAGGTACTGGTAGATAGGATAAAAATAAACATTTACCCCTCTCTGAGCTCCTCGGAGGAACAGCGGGATATAAATGTTAAATAATTTTTTAAAAACAAAGAGGGCAACTGGGGAGTTAATGATATGTGAAAAGCCGAAGTATAACAAGAGCATTATTTGATAAACATTTCTGCTCTTCAAAATGATGAAAACCCAATTTATCACAAGGAAGATGTACATAGAATAGACCATGAAGAAGAAGAAAATAAGTGTATGAAGAATGCATGAATTATAATTGTCAGCCAAAGGGATTGAACTAGAGAACAGATGTTACCAAAGTGCAGCATAGAAACTCCTCAACTGCAGACATTAATCTCATTGGGTCAATGCTTTTGTTCACTGCAAAATATAATGCCCATAATCTATGGACAAACAAACAAACAAACAAGATACACCAGTACATGGGACACATGAGATTTAAAATGCTCATCGTAACTTCCACACAATATAAACTTTAAAGATTTTGTATAGTATGGTATGGGATGATGGCTTTAGAAATTAGGCTCCATGCACACACACTTTTGCCTTGGTCTTTCAGTTGGACATTGGGGTGGGGAAGAATGCATCCAGGCAGACATTTAACCAAATTTCCTGTGAATTGGGACCATGGTGGAGGAATTGAGTGTTTTTGCCTGTTCTTCCACGTTTGCATCCATGGGACCCCAGTCCAGCTATGATTGACTAAGAAAAACAAAGCCTGGTAAAAATAATAATGCTTTAAATGTCTATGATGAAGTCTGATGTATGAATAGGAATCCTACGCAGTTGTTACTGACTGAAGAAAAGTTAAACCCCTCAGAGCTACTGATGCTTTAAACATCACATATAGCCTGGTCCTTAGTTCAAGATGTTCACAGCCATCTTGAACCATTTTGAGAATACATTCTGCAAAGGCAGAATGTCTATCAGCATTGCATGCCAACTGCCTGTTCTCTTTAAGGCCTACATTTTACTTCACAAAGTGTCCAATAATTCAGTAATGATAATTTAGAAAATGTTAAAAAGGGAAAGTTGTCAAAAATATGTGGCTGTTATTGTCAGGTTCCAACATCCATAGTAGTGTTATACTAAGCTTTTATGGATGGAGAAGACAACAATACTTCGTTTGCCCAATTTGTGCATTGTGTTTCCATTTCATAATAAAATTTATTCATTGTCCCAGCCAAGAACAACTGTTCCTTGTATAAGACACAAATAATTAAATGTGTATTGTTTCCCTCTCTTTTAATTATAGCTTGACAATATTAAGAGGATTGCTTTCCATCACATCAAGTTTAAGTACCTCGGCATCCTACAACAACCCCTCTTCCTTTCAGAATTTCCACTTGCTTCTCATTATGTTGGCAGTGCTGCTGCTCTTCTGTCAATAGCTTTTTAAAAAAGGTTCCACAAACCAGAAAGCCAAATTCTATAAGTTTTTCAAAACCAGAATTACGCAAATGTTATTTGATCTAATAACTTAAACAACTTTGATTAAATAAAAATCCCATTATTTTAACTAAAAGTCAGAGCTTTAGAGAATCTTGAAAATGTCTAAGTTACTATGACGCAAAGCATATTCTGCAATTTAAATTATCACAGCTGTGTAGTCAACAGTTGCCAATAGCGTGCCAGCCATTTGTTGGCTGTTAATAGCAGTAGATTTCATGCTTGCTTTATGTTGAGAGAATAAGCCTTGACTGTAGGATTATACAGGAATACAATCCTCTTGCACATCTGTCTGGAAACCCACTTCTATCATAATCTTTACAAGAACAGCAAAGTAGGGATGTGCACAAAACAGATTTTGTCTTTCAAGCTGAAATGAAACACAGATGACCAAAAGGTTTTGTTGAAACAGTGGCTCAACCAGTTGTTTTGAGGAAACAAAACTCAAAACGTTTCAGTGTTCCAGCCATAGGAAAACTAAAAACGCCCCACTGTTCCCCATGGGTAGTTCCTAGGGACACCAAAGTGGGTTGTGTGGTAGGGCATGATGGGTGCTACCTACTAACCCAACCGAAAAAAGAAATGGGCAAGCGAGCAATTTTTAATAATTTTTTTACCTTTCCATAAAATGGGGAAAGGTAAAAAAAAATTAGAAATCGCCAGCTTGTCCATTTCTTTTGTGGGTTGGGTTAGTAGGTAGCATCCATCATGCCCTATCACACAACCTACTTTGGTGTCCCTAGGAACTACCCATGGGGAACAATGAGATGTTTCAAATTTCCCATTGCTCCCTATGACTGGAACAAGCTGCACTAACAGAGTGCATGCACACAAATTTTGCATTCCTATTTGCAATGCATTTTGCAAACTTACCTTGAAAAACACTGTAGAAACACACAGTAAACGGGAATCTGCCCCTCCCAACACAGAACACACATTTCAAACACAGTCCAAAAATGGCCAAACAAGAATCACTTAACCAGAATCCAATGCCAGCCACAATGCTTATGCTGCAATAACATCATTGGCACAAGTTGCTCTCTTGCACACAATTATGACTCCTTACTTTCTAGCATTACAACAGCTGCCACAGCAACACTCTTAGCAGCAAGCTTAGCCATAAACTCAGATAGAGCAACTTCAGCAACTTTGTTTGTTATTTCTCTGTGTAAACTGCCCTGAGCCATTTTTGGAAGGGCGGTATAGAAATCAAATCATCATCATCATCATCATCATCATCATCATCATCATCATCATCAACCTTACAATGCAGATTGCAGAGCAGACCAGTGTTCCCCCTAACAATGATTCCCAGATGTTGACTACAGCTCCCTTTATCCCCAAGCAAAAGCCTTGCAAGGAGCCTCAGTTGCCAGAAGTCTTGCAGGGAGAAGGAGGCTTTAACATCTGCTTCCAAGAGACAGCTGCTGCCCAGTGGTGAGAGCCTGTGTGGTTGCTTACCAGCCTGTGTGCCCCTAACATGAGGGGCTGTGGCTGTTGCCCTGTGGGTGAGTCTGTGTGGGATCAGGGCCAGAGGGAGTGAGTCAGCAGTTCTTGAGGATCATATGCCCAGATTAGCCATCTTTCTGGGCTTATAAAAGGGCTGTTGCTTAGCTGAGCTGACGGACTTGGTCTCACGTTTGGTGTTGGAGTCTCCCAGGCTTGTGGTGCTGGGGGACTTCAATGTCCACTTTAGGACCACTTTGTCTGGGGCGGCTCAGGAGTTCATAGCGGCCATGACAACTACAGGTCTATCGCAAAGGGTATCAGGACTGATGCACATTGCAGGTCACACGCTTAATCTGGTCTTTCACTCTGAACAGGGTGGTGTTCTGTGAGTGGGCACTCCTGTGATTTCCTCATTGTCTTGGATGGACCACCATTTGGTTAAGGTTGGACTCACAATCACACTCCACCTTCACAGGGGTGAAGAATGGTCTGCCTGAGAAGGTTATTGGATCCAATAGGGTTCCAAGAAGCCTTGAAGGGATTTAGTGTTGGCTATGCTGGTGATCGTCTTGATGCCCTGGTGGAGAAGTGGAACAGCAAGCTCACCAGGACAGTAGACATGATCGCACCTAAGTGTCCTCTCCGACCCGCTTCAGAATTGGCCCCTTGGTATACGAAAAAACTACGATGGCTGAAGCGGTGAGGTAGACGACTGGAGCGCAAGTGGAGTAAGACTTGACTCGAATCTGACAAATTACAACATAGAGCACATTTGAAGATCTATGCTCTGGCAATATGGGCGGCAAAGAAGTGATTCTTTTCAGCCTGTATTGCATCTGCAAGTTCACGTCTGGTGTTGTTGTTCAGGGTTGTGATAGGGCTAGTGAGTGGCCCTCCTCCCTCGAATCAGAATTTGGGACCATCTATTACCCACTGTGATGTGTTTAATGATTTTTTTAATGGATAAAATCTCTCATATATGGGACGACTTGGATTTAGACCCCACAATTACTGCAGTGCCTGAATCGTAGGTGTCCAGTGACTCCTCTTATGTGGTTAGGCTGGATCAGTTTCAGTTTGTGACTCGTGAGGATGTGGACAAGCTGCTTGGAGCGATGTGGCCTACCACCTGTTCTCTTGACCCTTGCCTGATATGGCTAATACTATCTGGCAGGGAGGCTGTTGTAGAAGGCCTAGTAGAGATCTTAAATGCTTCTCTGGGGGAGGGCAGGATGCCTCTTTGCCTTAAGGAGGCAATTATTAGACCACTTCTAAAGATGCCTGCCTTGGATACCACAGAGTTGAGCAACTATAGGCCTGTCTCCAACCTTCTGTGGCTAGGCAAGGTAATTAAGAGGGACGTGGCCTCCCAACAATAGACAGTCTTGGAGGAATCTGATCATCTAGACCTGTTTCAGACCAGCTTTCGGGTGGGCTATGGGGTGGAAACTGCCTTGGTCGGCCTGATGGATGATCTCCACAATTAAAAATTGACAGAGGAGGTGTGAGTCTGTTGGTCCTTTTGGACCTCTTGGCTGCTTTTGATACTATCAACCATAGTATCCGTCTGGAGCATCTGAGGGGGTTGGGGGTGGGAAGCACTTCTTTGCAGTGGTTCCACTCTTATGTCTTGGGCAGATTCCAGATGGTGTCCCTCAGGGACTGCTGTTCTTCAAAAACTGAACTTTGGTATGGTGTCCCTCAGGGCTCCATATTGTCTCCGATGTTCTTTAACATAAACCGCCTTGGGATTGGTGGTATATAAATTTAACAATAAATAAAATAAATAAAATCTACATGAAACCGCTGGGAGAGATCATCAGGAGATTTGGTGCAGGGTGTTATCAGTATGCTGATGACACCCAAATCTTTTTCTCCATGTCAACATCATCAGGAGAAGGCATAACCTCCCTAAATGCCTGCCTGGAGGCAGTGATGGGCTGGATGAGAGGTAACAGGCTGAGGCTGAATCCAGATAAGATGGAGGTACTTCTTGTGTGGGATTGGGACTCGGGAGATGATTTTGATCTGCCAGTTCAAGAATGGAATCACACTTCCCCAGAAGGAACAGGTATGCAGTCTGAAGGTGCTTCTGGACACAATCCTCTCCCTGGTGTCCCAGGTTGAGGCAGTGGCCAGAGGTGCTTTTTATCAGCTTCGGCTGATTCGCCAGTTGCATCCATTTCTTCAGATAAATGACCTCAGAACAGTAGTACATCTGCTGGTCACCTCCAGACTTGATTACTGCAAAGCGCTCTATGTGGGGCTGCCTTTGTACGTAGTCCGGAAACTGTAGTTAGTCTAGAATGTGGCAGCCAGGTTGGTCTCTGGGTTATTGCGGAGAGATCATATCATTCCTACATTAAAAGATCTACACTGGCTGCCGATAAGTTTCCGGGCAAAGTACAAGGTTTTGGTTATAACCTATAAATCCCTAAAAAGCTTAGGCCCTGGGCATTTAAGAGAATGCCTTCTTTGCTATGAACCACACCGCCCATTGAGATCATCTGGAGAGGTTCGTATGCAGTTGCCACTAGCTCATCTGGTGGCTAATCAGGGATGGGCCTTCTCCATTGCTGCCCCAAGGCTTTGGAACACACTTCCTGCTGAAATAAGAGCCTCCCCATCTCTTACAACTTTTTAAAAGGCAGTCAAGATGCATTCGTTTACCCAGGTTTTTAATTAGATATTGTTTTAATTGTGTTTTAATAGTTTTAATATTTTATATTTTAATTGTTTTAATCTTTTTATTGGTTGTTTTTATTGTTTTGTTGTAAACCGCCCAGAGAACTTGCATTTTGGGTGGTATAAAAATGTGCCAAATAAATAAAAATAAACTAATATCATCTGGGAATCCCTGTTAGAGAGAACACTGGAGCAGACCAGAGCTGTGAGTGAAGCACAAGTTAGTCTCAAGGCCAGACATGGAGCTCATCACAGCAATAACCAAGAAATATTACAGAATCACACACAGCTGCCACTGTCCACTGTCCATTTCTCACAACAACACTATCTCACAAACAAACCAAATCACAATTCAAGGAAGGAAAGCACCCAAGTTCTGCCTTTGTCAGTCTGAGATCCATCAAAATCAAACAGTTATATCTGCAATAGCACAGCATATTATACTCAGTGCTTAGAAAACCACAAAATCAAATCTTCCTTCCTTCTCTCCTAATATATCCTCTTCAAGAGAGGCACACTATAAGGACTCTCTCTGCCTCTCAATCTTTTTGAATACATTTTGAAACTCCCTCCTTTTGGGTTCTTCCCTCTCCCCAGCAACTGGGGGCACAGATGCCCATAACAACACTTGCTTTGAATGGTAGCACACCAACCAAGAAGCAAGGCGATAGCAAGCCAATCATAAGGTAGTACCAGAAAACCAACCAGCAAGAGGAAAACAGCCCTCAAAATGTGAAAATGTTTCGAATCAAAACAGGGTTGTTTTGTTCTAGGCTCAAAACAGGCCCTTTATTTAAATGGTGTTTTGTTTCAATCTCAGAACACTCAAAATGGCCCGTTTTGTCTAAACATCTTGCACATCCCTACTGCAGAGTAAAATCTCGGGACATTTCCATACAAAAGCAAGAGGCATTCTGGATGTTTTCTAGAAACAAGCAGCTAAAAGTTTGAAAACTGTTTGGAATAGAGAAATTCAAAAAATAAATTTAAGCTTTAACAAAGTACAGTATCAGCCTCACTATTTTATTAATCCCCCTACTTTTCTCTTTTGCAAACATAAGATAGCCCAAGCCATATGCTGCTCTGTTAGGCACCATTCTTTCATGATGTTTTCTTATAGGTTCTCATCAGTAAGCCAATTAAGCAACAGCAGCCTCTTTCATGCAGCAAACTAGAAATATATGAAATATTTTTGTAATCATGCTACACTTTTCTAAAGAATCATTGTTTTCCAGCATTTCCACTAAACAAAAGTGTTTTCTTGTATACAGAAATCTGTCAACTTAATTTTACATTGTTGATCTACAGCCGATTCAAAGGTTTATATTACACATTCCGAATATAAATTTTAAAAGTCCTGTATCAAAAGGTCTATAATCCTGGTGGGGGTGGTGTCTGAAAAAACCACAAGCAGCTTTTTCCAGAACTATCCCATTGATTTTAATGGGAATGAAACAGAGTAATATGATTGCAGTTTGCAGCCAAAGGATTAAATCTTAATTTCAATTGCTCTGTACTATTTAAGAGTCACATGTTCCTTTGTCATACTCACACATACTGAACAAGAATTTTCTGGGGTAGGGAACTGTTGGCATGAACAAATAACTAAACAGAAAACTGTATGTATTTGCAATGCTAAATAATAATGTAAATGATCATGACTCCATTTATGAGTAAATTTCAAGAATATTTTCATAGCCAAAAGTATATATTTCCATGTTTACATTATATGATATATAGAAATATATGTTTATAACCTTGTCTTATGGCTTGACCTTAGTAAATATATTTTATTGCTTTGTTACAATAGCTGAAAGTACTCTGAAATTATTGGAGGGAAACTCTCTCAAGCAACCACATTTATCAAGTTAGAAAGTATTTGGACTTTTGTTTTTTTTCTTTCCACATTTTGATAGGAAAAACTGTGTCTAATTAAAAATTCAAAATTTTGAACATAATTCAATATTTTGAAGAAATTTGCATGATACAACTAATCTTTATAGACACTCTGTCATAACGCCCCCCCCACACCAGCTAACTAGATACAAGAAAGCTTAATAGCATAGCTGTTGCTTCCAAGTAGCTGAGTGATTTACGAACATTTACTATGATCTCTTGTATAAACCAGATTAGTACTTTTAAAAAGCTTTGTTAAAAGTGTAAAAAATTAGAAACAATGGATGAAATTCTCCTGCCCCTGCAACCAATGGAAAGAATTCACTGAAATCTTTTTTTTAAAAAATATGTGAAATAAAAACAACTGACAATGATCTGTTTAAGAATACCAAGCTATTCTCTGTACTATCCATCTAAAACAACTTTTTTACTCTGACCTGTAGATGGCAGAAGGGAACCTACTTATTTCAAACACCATCTCCAATTCACAAAAGAAACACATCTACATGTTTATCCCTCTTCAGAATACAACTGGCAATCCCACAATACAAAAATGGTCCTATTGAAACAGAACTGTCAACAAATGTAAACATATAAAAATAAATTTTAAAACAGTATGAAGAGAATGTGTCCAATCTTTCTTGCAAAAAAACCCCCAAACCCAAACTGAAATATATTCTTCTTCTACTACTACAACGACAACAACGACGAATATTTATATCCTGCTCTTCCACCAAAGTTCTCAAAGCAGTTTACATAGAAAAATAAATAATACATAAATAAGATGGCCCCTTGTTACCAAAGGGCTCACAATCTAAAAAGAAAAATAAGGTAGACACCAGCAACAGCCACTGGATGGATGCTGTGTTGGGGTTGGATAGGGTCAGTTGCTCTTCCTCTGCTAAATATAAGAGAATTACCACTTTAAAAGGTGTCTCTTAGTTCAGCAGGGGGGTTCTTATTTCCCATCATCTTATATATCATTGTTTGTATGACTGCACATTGATCAGATGAAATTCCATGTCTTTTGACAATATACTAATGTGAAGATAGACATAATAGATTGGATCCAAACTTACTGCTCTGCTCACTGTAACTCCTTCCATGTTATTACAGAGTGGTAACTTTTATAATTGATAGACTAATTATATTTATATTGAAGAGCAGACAGAAATTGAATGAATGAAAGAAAAAGAGAGCATATCTGATTATGTTAATGTCAATTATTTTCTGACAATTGTGTACAATACTTAGAAATACTTAGCACATTGTTCTACAGCTTAGTAATGAATCAGGGGCATATTACTGAATATACGGTGCCTTGACCTGACACTGGACTAAGATGCAACACATCATCTTTTAGGCTTTTCCCTTTCTCCCCTACTTAGGCCTATAACAGTTGTTTCTCTTCTGACTCAAGACTTGCTTCTACCTAATAAAAGATCATAATTGCAATTCATCCTGTGAATCTATTATTATCTAGAGATACAAAAATAATCATTTTAAATCTTTTTTTTAAATATAGAAGTACAAAAAACAAAAAGGTGTGTCCAATGTACCAAAGATGTAAAGATTTACCTGGCATAAAAATCATCTGGTGGAATTATTTCCTGAAAGTACTGCAGCTGATATAGGTAAAGTCCAATTAAATGCCCTGCGCTGAATATAGCCATTAATACACAGAGACAGCTGAATATCAGTGGATCAAGTGCTCGACAACAGGACCACCAAGTACACAATCCCAAGAATAGAAAGAAATACACAGCTGAAGTCAGCGATGGCAACATCATTCCTATAAAAGAATACGAAAATGAGGCATAGTTAGCAAATAATGTACTCATGATACTTCTGTTACACAGAATCAAAATAAAATGGTTAAACATTAATCTGTTTGAAAATTCAGATATTTCTTTTTAACTGAAACCAGGAATCAGCATTCCTTTTAAATGAAATTATTTTTTCTACTTTTATTGTAGTTTGCAGAGAATTAATAAGTAGCGTAACAAACTACACTTGGAAAATATATTTCATTCACTCTTTAAAAGGTTTCAACTTTCATAATTCCATCCTAAACACCGTGCAATTTAAAAACAAACTGAGGGCATTTCCCCATCTACAGTTCTTCAAAAAATGGGGTGCATTCCAGTCACACCTTTTTTGTGGTGGGGGGGCATGATTTCAGCTGAAACTGTGGACACACATGATAGCCACATTCTAAGCCTTCAGGTATTATTCTCTCTTTTTCTTTTTGTCTGTGTTCCGAGTTGCTGTGGAGCAGTGCAAAAGCAACCCGAGGATCAAGGTGTTGTGACCTGCCCACGAACAATACGTGCTGGAGTGGACAATGCAGAGAAGCTTGCCCAACAGTACCACTGACAAGGAGAAGACAGTGGTAGGTTAGAAAAGGAGTGGAAAATTGTGGAGGGGGCCTAGGCAGCGTGAAGCATTGCCAGCGTGAAGCAGGGAACCAATCTCAGAAGGATCAGGAAGGCTCTTGTGAGATTGTCAATGCTGTACTAGGCTATTTAAATCAGAGGCAATGTATGCCAAGGGGGAGAAGGTGAAAGCAGGCAGAACAACAGTCTTGGCTCCCAGAGGAACAAGGACCAATCATCCTGGGGAGAGGAGGACCAGGGTGAAGAGAAACTCCGGCTTATACCATATTGGGGAGCTGAGGGAAGGAGGTAGAGGAAAGAGCAGGCAGGCCCTGCTGAGTGGGGGAGAGTGACTTCTTTTCAAGGAATAAATACACAAACATGAATATATGAGCATGCCTGCTACCCACTTATCCTAGAGGGGGGTGGAAACAGAAATAAAGTGGTGCCACAAATTCCGTACTATAATGCATCAGGGGAGGGGTTGCTCCAACAGGGCACCCAGGATCTGCAGTCTCAATGCTCTTTGCAGGCCTATAAAGCCTCAGCCTCAGCTGAGCAATTCATTTATAGAAGTAGCAGCAGTGACAGACTCCTGGTGCCTTTCCTTCCCTGACTGAGCATGAGCATACATTTTGGTTTTGTCACTGACATTTGAATTGGTTTGCACTGATAATTTTAGCAACCATTTAGTTTTAGATCTCCCATTTGTTTTTGTTTTTTTCTTGTGGGAGGTGGGGGTTTTTTCATGATGACTGTCCTTTTTTTTACCCCCACTCACAATGAATATTTAAGATATACCCACCATCTGCTGCTCCCTAGACAAGCTGCAAACATTCATTAAAAGTAAATACTTGTCAAACAGTAATTTCACATGGTCAAAGTCAGACTTATATTGGCTCAAAAAAACCAACCACCAAAGTCTTGGTTCAGAATTTGTTTGGTAACTGACAAACAGAAAGGAAGAACAAAATCAGATTCTGTGGTGATCTGTATCAAACGAACACTTACCACCAGCTGACCCATGCAAAATAACATCCAGCATTTTAACCTTCACCTAGAGTCATGATTTTCTGCACATGAAGAACTTCCGACTCCTAAGTAGTCCCATTGGTCACATTAGATGCCCCTCAACCTTCCAGGCCACAGAACCAACAATAATTTAATGTATCACTTCAGGGAAGTAAAGTGGTGACCTTTGCATCCCAAATGTGGCACCCTGTGAGACTGCACAGCTCACTGAGAATGTGAGTTCTTGACTAAGAAAAATGAACAGTTCAAATCTCACACTAGTGAGGATTCAGACTTGAACACTTCATTTCTCAGGATTTCTGCTGAAAGTACTGACTTAAAAGCAATCTTTACAGGTCTCGGAGCTGGTCAAGTGCTTTCTACAGGCCAGTCTCCCATAAGCATCACATCTTTTGCTTGGTTTCTTGTCAGCTGTCCTTGGGCACACACAATACCAATGTCTTCTATCCATCCATTGCCACAGATGACAATGGTATCTTCTGTGAATGTGGTTGCATCTCTAGTGGCATGTTTGGCTTGTTGTGTCCATAGTGCCTACATAGGGCAACTCCTTGCTCAGGAAAGCCTCTGCCAGCTATACACTAGGAAAAAATTTATCCCCCACCACAATCCACTGAGGGCAGGTTCAGATGAGCACAACCTTGCACACAAAATCAGCAGGGTCAAGGCAAAAATGCATCTGCCCTGACCTCACTGGTAAATGTAATGATGCACTCTTGGCACATCCTTTAATCAAGTAGGAGGGATGTTATTGTCCCCCTAAACATGCTCCAACAAGATTTAGGAGTGCATGTAGAAGGGTGATTCACCTGAAGTGGCCCCAAGTGTGGTTGCATGGCTGTACTCATTGCTGTACAACTTGCAGGCCTACTTGTCTTCATTGCAGTCCTTCAGCTTGCTTCTCAAGGTAAACATCTCCTGTCAGTGGGTAAGGTGTTTCTCCATCACAGCACCATTATATTTTCAAGATGTACTTTGGTTTGCTTGGCAGGTGTTGTCAGAAGGGACAGTGCCTCAGAAGGGACACTGCTCATCTACTGTTAGGTCAGACCCAAGAATGTAGCACTGCTGTAGTTGCTGCACAAAGAAGGTCCAGATACCTCTAATGCAGTGATTCTCAAAGTTGGGTCCCCATATGTTATTGGACTTCAACTCCCATAATCCCCAACCAAAGGCCACTGAGGCTGGGGATTATGGGAGTTGAAGTCCAATAACACCTGAGGACCCAAGTTTGAGAATCCCTGCTCTAATGGTTGCCAGCTTGGAAATCACTTCCTTCCTGTCATGTGGGTTTGTTATCAAACCTTAAATTAATTGTGATATCCTCAGATCATCTTAGCTGCATTGTGTTAAAGAAGTAAGAAGGCCCCAAATGTGCTTCCCACAGTCCCCGCAGTGCTTCATGATTGGTATGAAACACATCAGCCAAGATTAGCAGGTCAAGATATGCTTTCAGTTCTGTTAGGTCAAGATGCTTCCATTGGAATACAGGAAGCTGCTGGCTACTGTTGGTCCATCTAGAGGAGCACTGTCTACTCTGGCAGTGGCTCCCCAGTAGTGTTCCCTCTAACAGGGACTCCCAAGTGTTGTTGAACACAACTCCCAGAATCCCCAGCTACAATGGCTTTTGCTTGGGGATTGTGGGAGTTGTAGTCAACAACATCTGGGAATCACTGTTAGAGAGAACACTGCCCAGGTCTCCAGGCAGTGTTTTGATTCCTTCCCCAGGGTTCATGAGAGTCCTGCCCCTGCCATTTTGTGTGTCTCAGATTGCAGGGGACTTCACTCACTGCCTCCTCCTGCCAAACTAAACTCTTCTTGGTCTGGCCTTTCACCTAGACTCCACTTCTCATTTCATCACTGACCTGTGCATCACTAAATGCCTTTATTTTACCCACATATCTCTTCAAAGCCCTGCCAATTCATTCTCCATTTCCTGTCTCCACCCCCATCCTTGCTTGATGAACCTCCTTGCCCAGTCCCATTTTGGTGTTTCCTGAGCCTAGCTCTTCATATCCCAAGGCAGTTTCAGATACCAAAAGCCCCACCTCACTGCCATTATTCATACTGGCTGTCGGAAAGTCACACCAGCATCTGAAGGCCCTTGCTATTGCCTGGCTTCCTCTCATTGCTTGACTCTGATCAGGTCTTGACTTGCTCCAGTGTGTCAGGACTCTGCACCACTCCATCTCTCGACGTTGCTTCCTCATAAGAACATAAGAACAGCCCTGCTGGATCATCTAGTCCAGCATCCTGTTTCACACAGTGGCCCACCAGATTCCTCCTTTCTGAGTGAGTCAAGCAGAGGGCATGGCATGTGGGACAGATGGTGTACCTATGGTGTATGCATTGGGCAAGTGATGGACTGGTAGTAACCACCTTTTGCCATTTTTGCTTGTCATGTAACCATAGAAATACATTGTCTCAGTACCTTCACTGGTACCGAGTGCCAGATATCCCACTGCTACATATTCTCTACTTGGAACTGAGTTCCAACACACAGAGGCCTTTTTGGGAGGCGGGCTGAATCTGACTAGGAGAAATGGGAAAAGACTTGAGATGTACTGTGGATGGTTGATTCATTGATGCCAGGCTAACTGGAACTGAAATGTGGTTGCTGCTAGGGATGTGCAAAACGTTTCGGGCACAGAACGATCTGTGAATGAAACGACTAATTTCGGGTGATTCAGAGCCGAACCGAATCACCCCCGACGATTCCCGAAAAATATCGGACCTGAAACGAATCAACCCTGTTTTGGGTCCGAATTTTTCGGGTGTTTCAGGTCTCCTTTTTGTGCCCCAGAAAAGTGCCAGCCTTGTCTTCTTCTTCCCCCTCCGTTTTCAGTTTGATGTCTCTTTGAATTTCCCGCCTTTTAGCCTCCATTGATTTCAATGCAGAAATTGCTTTCCTGTCACTTTAATTGAAAAAGTCCTGGGGCCAAAAGAGTGGGGTGGTAGTGTCCAATGGGTGGAGGCTACCACCCCAATTACAGAGTGATTGGGCAGAGGGCTGATTTTTGGTGAATTTCTGAAGTTTAAGTGTTTTTAAGGTTTCCCCCCTTTAGGTATAATCGCTTCACGTTGGGGGGAAAGGGGTGGCCTAGAGTGGGGTGGGCTTGGTGGTGGTGCGGGGTAGGGGCAAGGAAGCTACCTGAATTTTTTCAAAAGATTTAGGCAGAGGGCTGATTTTTGGTGATTTTATTTGTTGGAGTTTTGTTGCTTCTGAGGGGTTCTGAGTGTGGATTCTGTGATAGCAAATGAGATTTTCAATGACACACCATGAATCCACTCTCATCTGCTATCATAGAATCTAAACCTTAAAGACATGTGAACTTCAACAATTAACCAAAAATCAGCCCTCTGCCCAAATCCTTTGAAAAAATTCAGGTAGCTTCCTTGCCCCTACCCGGCACTACCACCAACCCCACACCGCTCTAGGCTGCCCCTTTCCCCCCGACGTGAAGCGATACACCCTCCATTCTACCTAATGGGGGGAAACCTTAAAAACGCGTAAACTTCAGAAATTCACCAAAAATCAGCCCTCTGCCCAATAACTCTGCAATTGGGGTGGTAGCCTCCACCCATTAGGCACTACCACCCCACCCCACTGTTTTGGCCCAGATCCCACTTTCTGCCCCGGATCTGCCCCAAAGACACTAAAACTTCAAAAAATCACCAAAAATCAGCCCTTTGCCCAATCCCCCTGAAATTTGGGTGGTAGCCTCCACCCATTGGGCACTACCACCCCACCCCACTCTTTTGGCCCCAGGACCCTTTTTTTTACCCGAATTGATTCGGATTCAGATTAGGGTTAATCCAAATCCAAACCGAATCAGGGGTGATTCGGGTGGGCAAAATTCAGGCACAGAACAGGGGTGTTCTGGTGATTGGGGTCCGAACCAAAACACAGAAAATCCGAATTGCACACCCCTAAGCTTGCTGCTGTTGTGATCCTTTTGGCTTTGTTCTGTTGGCAAAAATCCCTGTTTCCGCGAGGTCAGATGCTTCTAGATGTTTTACTTGTTCCAAACACTAGGTATGACATAGTGTGAGAGACCAGCTTCACCTATCTCAAATCTGGAGCACAGAACTATGCAGTGCCTCAGACTATTTTTCAGACAAAAAACATAATTCAAGCTCAATTGAGCTTCGAAGGGGAAACAAAACTGAAGTTTCCAAAGATGTTATCTCCCATCGCAAAGGGCTTAACATGGGAACCAGATAGAAACCACACCACCATGGAAAGTCCATTCATTTCTGGGGTGCTTTTTCTCCCAATTGACGTAAGAGGGGAATGAGATAGAAATCACCCCACTGGAGACAATCCATTCATTTTGAGGTTTTTTCCTACCTTGTGTCATATGTTTTTATTAATAACATTAATATAACTGGAGGGGGGGGTCATACTTGTGGATATATTGTGTACCAAAGTGCAGGTAAGAGTTTGACAGCAAGAGCATAGCTCGTAGTGCAGAAGTTTGCTTGTTTACAAGCTTGACACAGCTGGGGGTTGAAATCCCCACTCCAAAAGGGTTGAAATTCATACAAACCCATAATCTGGCTAGAACAGTTTCTATGAATATGATTATGGGAATAATGACTATACAACTGTATCTAATATTTTAAAAAATTAAACTAAAAAATACAGTTAAGTGTACATTTTAATCAGGTCTGCAATATATTTACCTTAACCATGGAAAGGACGATTTTCCACCCCTAAGTGCTAAAAGCACATCTCTTTTGAATTTAATGGTTTCTTGAAGAACTGTCAGTTCTATAGATGAGAACCCACCTGTTGAACCAAGTAAAATTGTAACAACAACTTTTCCAGCTGTGGTCATAATGTTGCCAATAAGCTCCTTCACTTTGGAAGCTATTGAGGCAATTCTACGCAGCAGTTTTAATTTTGTGGTTTCTTCAGATTCCTCTTCCCCACATACTGCATCATCCAAATCCTCATATATTAACGCATCATCTGCCTCTAATCTCTCTCCTTCATTCTGAAAATGAGAGAAAATAGCAATAAGGTATTGTGAATGTGCTTAAAACATTACATTAAATACAGTACTAATGATATGCTCTGCATCAGACATCCCTGTGTTAAATCAAAAGGTAATTTTCTCTCTTGTAGCCATGCAACACATTTTTATTCTTGCTTTCCTTCTCTGTTCCCACAACTGTGCTCCTCAAATTCTATATCTTCCCAAACTGCCCAATAATCACATACACAGCCACAATCTTGCTCAGATAGTCATTTCAAAACCTGACTACAATACACATATTGGTTGACATTCAGTAACTGGCCCTATCCACCCCCAGCACAGTACTTCCAGTGACTGTTGCTGGTGTGTGACTTATGTTTCTTTTTAGAATGTGAGCCCTTTAGGGACAGGGAGCCATCTTATTTGTTATTTCTCTTTGTAAACCGCCCTGAGCCATTTTTGGAAGGGCGGTATAGAAATCGAATTATTATTATTATTATTATTATTATTATTATTATTATTATTATTATTATTAAGACTCAGGTTGTACACACCAAATAGCATTCTGGGTGCACAACAGGAGAGAGTCCATTTCTGTTGATCCCACTGTCTCTGCAGTCCCTCTGTGCCTCCCAAAAATATGTCCTGGAGCAGGGGTGTAGCGAGGGTCCTGGCAGCCCAGGAACAAGCTGTGGAGTGCTCTGGCCACACTCCTTCCCCCATGATGTCATGACTACACAGGAGGCATGGTCAGCATGGGGAATAGACACACGGCGGGCCTTAACATCCTCTCCAGTCGGCAGACGGCTTTCTCTGCCATGCTTTCTTTTTCTTCCTCATTAGTATAAAATTGCCTTTAGTTATTCCAGAAGTCAGAAAACTTCATCCCTCTACAAAGTATTTGTATTTAACACTCCCAATGTTCTTTATAATATGCTAATTTTATTAATACTGAATATTTTGTCAAATGATAAATGATTGGGACATTGTTATCCTGTCATTTAGTTGTAATAACTCTAGAGGCTGTGAGGTGGCAAGTTACCACTTTGAAATCTTCCAAACACGCCTCATCTCTATTGTAAACAGAAAGGATCACTTCTGGGATACTCTCTCTTGGGCTACCATGGTCACTCTCTTGCACTTCTGTGCAGGAGTATACATTTTTGATGTGCAATGCAATTCCCCCCTCCTTTCTGTTGCATCCTTCAATTACTACATTCCTATGCCGGGACTCACCCTTTCTGCTGCATCCTGCAATTGTTCATCCAGTTCCAATGCTGGGACTCAGGAGTCATCCCACCAAGTTCAAGTTACAAATATCAAGTCGTATTTACCTTCTTGTACTTAGCTAAAGCTCATCTTTTTCAAGATTTCTCAGCATCCAATATGGCCTCTTTCATTCTTAACTGGCCCCTGCCAGGGCTCCTGGCTACCCCCGCTGGCCTTCATGTCTCTCAGCAAGGCATTGTCTCAAGTAGGGGTGTGTCCGAACCGGTCCGGAGGCCATTCTAAAGGCCTCCGGACTGCCGGACCGGTTCGGACTGGGCTGGTCCGGGTCCGGGTGGGGGGTATTTCTTTAAGGGCGTGAGGGCTTGCTTATCCCTCCCGCCTCTTTGCCCCCGCCAGAGGCCGTATTTAACAGAGTAACGGGGGCGCTGGAAACCAGCCGCCCCCCGCCGCCCCCCGCCCCGCCGCAAGCAGATTAAGGGAACTACCACTGCCGCCGCTGTCGCCCGCCCGCCAGCCCTCCCTCCCAGCCGCCCGCCCGAGTCCTCACCCGATGGCTGCTTTAACCAAAGAGAGGAGCTCGCGAACAGAGCTCCTCTCGCTTTGAAGTCCTGCAGGCGACTGAAGGAGGCAGGCTTTGCGCGCGCCGCAAAGCACGCCGATCGCCGGAGGCCCGGTCTACCCGGCCTTTTCCCGGCAGGTAGACCGGGCCTCCGGCGATCAGCGTGCTTTGCGGCACGCGCATGTACGCGCGCAAAGCCTGCCTCCTTCAGTCGCCTGCAGGACTTCAAAGCGAGAGGAGCTCTGTTCGCGAGCTTCTCTCTTTGGTTAAAGCAGCCATCGGGTGAGGACTCGGGCAGGCGGGCGGGTGGCTGGGAGGGAAGGCTGGCGGGCAGGCGACAGCAGCGGCAGTGGTAGTTCCCTTAATCTGCTCGCAGCGGGGCGGGGGGAGGGGCCGGCGGGGGCGGCTGGTTTCCAGCGCCCCCGTTACTCTGTTAAATATGGCCTCTGGCGGGGGCAAAGAGGCGGGAGGAGTAAGCAAGCCCTCCCCACCCTAAAAGGAAGGCCCCCCTTTGGTGCCGGTCCGGACTGCTCCGGACCGTGCACATCCCTAGTCTAAAGTTATCATTCATTCATTTTCTATACCGCCCTTCCAAAAATGGCTCAGGGCAGTTTACACAGAGAAATAATAAATAAATAAGATGGAACCCTGTCCCCAAAGGTCTCACAATCTAAAAAGAAACATAAGATAGACACCAGCAACAGTCACTGGAGGCGGATAGGGCCAGTTACTCTCCCCCTGCTAAATAAAGAGAATCACCATTGTTCCTGATGGACTGTTTCAGCTATACCACCCACCTATCAAATCTCCATTCCCATAGAACCCTTCTTGTCTCTTATGCCACAGAGGTGCATTGCTTGCTGTTTCGTTTACCTGGCCTCTGGAAAGCATAGACTTCCTCTGTCCATACTTTGAGTTCTGCAACACCATAAGATACAGAAACCCCTTATTCCCACACAGTATTATTATTATTATTATTACATTTATATCCCGCTCTTCCTCCAAGGAGCCCAGAGCGGTGTACTACATACTTAAGTTTCTCTTTCACAACAACCCTGTGAAGTAGGCTAGGCTGAGAGAGAAGTGACTGGCCCAGAGTCACCCAGCTAGTATTATGGCTGAATGGAGATTTGAACTCAGGTCTCCCTGGTCCTAGTCCAGCACTTTAACCACTACACCACGCTGGCTCTCAGTACTGCTCCAGCTACTCTTGCCGAGCAGCCTAACTTTATCTTTCTCTGCACCATCCCTCACAATTATGTGTTCATTGTGCACAGACACAACGTTAAAAATGTGAAATTGCTACAGTATGTCTGTAACAGACACCAATTTCCTCCCAGATCCCCAAACCACAAGACCTAACTTGATCACACTTATCCTTCCAAAATGTCTTCGTTTCTCCTTTTATTACTTTATGATGTATCATATACTCCACTTTTTAAAAATGACAGAACAATCCTCTTAATTTTAGCCCGAGTAGCAGCAGCTTTTTGCTACACAATCTTAATCCATGTTGTCTAGAGTCACATAAATATGTGAGAGGGGCAAAGGAAGCAGTGTTACCAGGAAAACTGTATCTGATTTAGAACAATGCTATGAAGAACTATCCTTCTGGGTGGTTCAAAATTCTTTTGTGTAACTAAGCCCAAAGCTTCCCATTGAATCGATTAGTAACTTTAAAAAAATGGACAAAATGCTTTCCTTGTTTTATAGAATGACTTGTTAAGTAGGCTTACAGCATGGATTCATTTCACTCAAGGGGGAGCATTCTATTAAAATTGCCAGATTTGACTTCCCACCTGTCTGTTTCCACTGAAAGGCTTGGTGGGGTTCCATTACTGCCTAAAATTATTAATTCTTATAGATATATCACAAGACTCACCATTCAATGTATGCATTCAAACAAATGGCAATAATCAGCGCCTGCACAAGTCATATCAAAGAACTACCAGCTTCCAAGTTTGGGCTCCATTTCACTGTAAAGGATGTAGAAGTCAACTTTTCCCCTTTTCTTTTCCTTTCTGTTTCTGTTTTGGTTTGGTTTGGTTTTTGCACAAAGTCATATAATGACCAAGATCCAAGACTGTATAACTGGTTACATGAGTTCAAAGGAAGTTTGATCTCAGCAGTTTGATCTCCCCGCTGGGGGGGGGGGGGAGGGGAAGCAGCCTTTTTGAAAAAAGCCAGTAGAGCTACAAAAGTGGTTTGTGATATGTCACTGGAACTCCTCAGAAGCAAAAACATTCTTTTAAAAATCTCACTAAGTATGTGTGCAAGCCTTTAGCGATAACTAAAGTAGCTCTTTGGATCCTGGCCATTGGAACCATGCTTAATGAATCATAGTTGGGGGGGATGTTTTGGACCCTTAACAGATTGCTTACTACACAACGACAAATCTGTGAATGCTGATTAAAATAAAGTGAGCATCTCAATGAGCATACATTTGTCGAACAATAAAATTGAATTTCTATATCCTTTTCTGTAAAGGGCTGGGATGCATGATGACAAACCCAACATTAAATGTATTATTAGGTTCTTCAGTTTTGCGGGGAAAGTCCCAGAGTCCATCATGGAACAGCGTTTTTA
This sequence comes from Hemicordylus capensis, assembly GCF_027244095.1. NCBI lineage: Eukaryota > Metazoa > Chordata > Lepidosauria > Squamata > Cordylidae > Hemicordylus > Hemicordylus capensis. The sequence goes on along the minus strand of NC_069660.1, from coordinate 237,739,070 downwards.
AAAATGATGTCAAGTACAGATAAAGTACAGGCAGGAAGGATTCCTGCTTCTATGACAGCTCTGACTGCTACTACTGTATTCAGGGCCAGAATGTCCATTAGTTTATATTTAAGACTGCTTTATTAACATCCAGATTTTAAATGTTTCCTCTGATATAGAACAAACATTGATGTACTGAGATAGCCTCTCTAATCCCATTGACACATGTACTAACAAACTGCCCTGGTAAGAATTAAAAATTTATTCTTGTAACAGAGCACACACTGTATTTACAGTACATTGACTGCTAGGAGCAGGTACAGTATATTACTGCTGGAGCAAATATATCAGTAAACATACCCTACAAAGTTATAAATGGACCTCCTAGGAGAAACAGATTTGTTACTCTTCTCATCATGAACATTTTAATTAATGGGCAACATTATTGCTGGATGCAGTTTGCCCTGAATAAAACAAAAAAGCTTAATTATCTTAAAATTAGGAACCTTCACAGCTGGGTTGGTAAGCTTAGACAACAGGGTCCCACAGGGATACAGGTGCTTCCTTAAGATCTTTGGGCTATTCAGATTAGAAAAGCACTTTCTTTTAAAGTGACCTTATTTGAAGGGTCTGCACATTTCCTTCAAGTCAGAAATTCAGGAACTGAATCCTGAAAATGTTGCCCTGCAACATGATAATGAGCCCTGGGTTATTTTTAATTCATTGTAATAAAAATAACCACAAAAACCTAAATATTCATAGCAGATCTGGGGATTTTAAGAAGAATGTATGCATCTATGAATATGACAAACATTTATATACCATTTTCCAGCAAAAGTTGAAAAATGATTTCTACGCTAAACTGATTTGAGGAAAAGCACTGTAAATTACCAGAATGTTTAAGTAGAGAACACACCCACACTTACACACATTCAGGACTCGATAAAGAATTGTACACCTGGTAAGGAATACTGTAGTGCAGTGGTGACTGACATGCAAACATTTCAACAGAAATACTCCATGCCTTTAACAGCAGACAGTTTTCAACACTTTTACAGCGATGATCATCGCGATGAATGACATATTTCCACAGTATAAAGCTAGTAACTGTAAACACTTTGAAAAACAGTATTTTATTATTCAGCTTTGGTTAACCATTAATTTATTTCAAAAGAGAGCAATCTTATTTCATTTGAACCCAACAGCCCTTTAAGAAAAAATAAATTTTCAGAATAAGATGGATATTGCCCTTTGAGTAAATGAGTACAGTATAGAGACATGAGAAGTCAAATTACTCTCAAAAGTGAAGGGAAAGTATTTGAATATATGGTTTTCTACAAAGGCTCCCAAAGAAACTTGACACAGGCATTACAGTGTTCCCCACTGTCTCACATCACTTTTGTACTGAAATAATAAGGAATTAAAGTAATTAAGTGAATATGATATTTCTGAAACAGCTTAAAGACCCTTTTATACTAGCATCATATGCTGCTTTGTTTGCTGATTCCCGCCTCTCTTCCCAAATTTAGCAGCTGTGTTGTAAATCACAAGTGGAGGAACAAGTCTCCTAAACAGTATGCTGCATTAGCAGCCTCTAATGCATGTTCATTTCAGAACCCAAATCAATTAAGGCCAACCATAGGATGCAGGGCATACATCAATGCCAACCCTACATGCAATATTTATCAGTTCCACATCCTTGCTCAGTGGAACAGTTACTGAAGGGCAATGTTAAAAAAAAAATAACACCCATTATTCTGTAACTCATTAATATACTTACGCCCCCCCCCCTTTTTTTTTAAAGTAATGGAATTCTAATACAGAGACATTTCAGTATTTTACTTGGTGGGTTTTTACAGCAAAACTGGTCAGGAGCTTTCCCACAACTTGTGGACATTTTGTTTGAAATAATATTGAATAAAGTTTATGTGCTCAGGAAAGAGCATTCATTACAAATGGTTCTTATCACCTTCTTTAAAGATCAAGGCAAAGGTATCAGTACTGTGGACCCATCAATGCACTATATGTATTTTAGAATGGAATTTGTTGAAACTATTGCTCTTTTACTGCATCACTCGGGAGACCATACAGTATTAAAACAATTTTTCATGCTTGCTTGTAATTGATGTCACATCTGCTGGAGAATATGATTTGATGCAAACACTTGGATCAGACAGAAAGTGGGTTCACTCAGTGACCTTTTTCCTCAAGAGAAATCATCAGTGATTGTGATTTTACAGGACAACAGGTCATGTTACTATCATATGCTGACTATTCATCTGCCTTTTCTGCACCGGCAAGCACCACCCAATCAGTGGGCTCAGATTATTTGACTTTATCTCCCCATAACATAAACCATAATACTGTTTGTATGGAGTAAACTAGACATGTTGGTGGCACACCAATGTGTCAGAATTGGGATGCCACTAATTTTCAATGCAGAAATTGGGGTGCAGGTTTGGCAACTTAAAATGAATAGGTAGGAAGGAATGAGTAACCTTTGTCCACAAGATTGCTTAACCATAGCTGGTAGGAGTCTGGAGACAGGAAGATGGAATTAAAAACAATGGGGGGGCAGCAGCTTTGGGAAGGGAAATACAAGTGGGGAAAGGGTTTAGCACCCTCCACCCATCTACCCATGCTGTATTTTTAACTTGTGCCCCACACTTTATAGGAAACTCACATTCTGACACACAAGTCATGCTGCTGTAATATCTATTTTGCCCCTAAACAGCATGTCCATGAAACAAACTTTGAGCAAAATTTCAGTGTAAAAAAAGAACAAAGGTTATTGTTAAGATCCACATATCTAATGCCCGAAACTCTTTTTAGCTGGATTTCCTTCATTTCCAGACACTTCAAAAATTAGGCCTCTTATGTATATAGCATCAAGAAAATTTTTCCTGTTCCAATACCTCTTTCGACAGTTAATGCCACATCTGCAATCTGTCACATAAAAATGGCCATCTGCACCAAATCAGTATCTCAGTTCTTGCTTGCAGCTGTTAAGTTAACTGTTCTCTCTCTCTCTTGCTTTTTTCACCTTTTACACCTTTTGAATTGCATTGTTCTTCTCAGAGTCTGCAGTCTGGGCTTTTCTCCAGTTCAGTTCACCTGCTTTAAATTGTCGAAGCTTTAATAAAAAGAGCCTGCAGACATGCTTGCTCAGAGTGTGCAACCATTTAAGGCTGGTAATGAATTGGACAACAGCCTAGGATCATGCAGAACTTTTAAAATTTATAATTTAATGCTAATTAAAAACATATCCTCTGCTTATTGTTGGGCTGCATTTCTCCCATCCACTGGTTTTCCCAGCACTCTCCAGTTAGTCCATACATTTTTTTCTTTTGTTCTGAAAGTATGTTTTACAGTACTTGTGGTTATATATTATGAATGAAACCTTCAATATTCCCAATTTCAAAGATTTCCAGTTTTAAAGCCTGAGATCAACAACACACCTATCATATCCACCTTATGTCTGGGCACAATCTTCAAGTATGAACAATATGAAAAGTCAACAGGGAGGGGGGATGGTTGTCTCTGTTAATGGCAGCCAGCTTGAACCCCCATTTCTCTTTCCACAACCCCTGTTATAGTCGTGATTGGCCTCTGAGTATGGGAACGTGATCAACATGATCTGGCATTCCTAGTGCCCCAGAGAAAAACATGACTGAAAAATAACTAAGGTCAGCCATAAACAAAAGACCGAGAATACCCTAGGCTAACTGTAGCACTGGGATTAATTTGGCTTTTCTGCTTTAGGGAGAATCCAAATCTGGGAACAATGAGAACTGCACATATCTCCAGGGATTATTCAAGGTCAGCATACCTCCCTCCATTTAAAAAAAGCTAAACACACCCCAGATTGATTGTTGGCTGAGAACTGCCAGTTGTTAAAGAGAGAGACCATATGCCTCTTGTCTACCTGAATGGAGTAAAGGGGTATCAGCAGCCCTAAAGCCAATCAAACCTTTTGTTACCAGCCATTGAGGGTTGTTTCAACATGGGCATCCATCTATCCCTGCCTCTGGGACAAAGAATTATAACTCTTTTCCCTTCAATGAGTGCAGTTCCTGAGTGTGTGTGCCAATGGATGTTCTTTTTTCTAATCTCATGGACACATCCTCACACCCCATCATGCAGACTCTGGTCAGACAGTTCCTTGGAGTCTCTCCCTTGAATCTGTGTCTGCTGATGATGCTAAATTGCCATACACTGCACCAGCATTCTTGCTGACACGGCCTCTTTCCCTTCCGTATTGACAGAAGTTCGAGTGAAACTTCCATCAAGGTTGAGGTCTCCCTGTAGTAGGTCAGCATGAGCTGTGGGCTTGTGTTCTCAACTACCCAGGACCCTCCAGCAATCTTCAAAATCTACTATTTATCCCTTTGTGGTAAAGTCTATCCTTCTTCCACATAGAGAAGGACAAACAAACATGAAATCATCACTCACCAGACATGCAGAATTTAGGACACATATATTGACTGGAACTTCTTTTGCTTTGTATATCACCCTCACTTTGCCCAGGCCCCTCGATGCTAGGCTTCTTAATAGGCTTCCATTCATTGGAATTTGGTGCTCTGCTTAAGGACCAGTAGGAGTCTATGTCTTCGGTTCTCCAGAAGTTATTTAACTCTCACTCTTTTATTTAATACACTTCCTTTGTTTATTAAGAAATCTGGTATCCACTTTATTACTCCTTTTGGGGTACCCTAACTCTGACTTGCCTTTACCTATGCCAACTATACCCAAAATAAACACTGTTGCTGTATGCATATCTGCCCCAAGCAGAGCTAATTCCACAACTCAGATCAAAAGCATAGCACAGAGCGTGATAACAAGCACGCACATGAGCAAATGTGATGGCAGTCCCCATGGCTGCAAATCTTTTCCCCCCAAGAGCCTTGCACAAACCTGATTATCTTTTCTGAGGCACTGCAAGGGATGTTCCACACATTAAATAATCCCTATAGGAGTTACTCTATGTAGGAAATAAGAATTTCATGTGATGATCATGACTAGCACATATATTATACTTTGGGTATATGCAGTATACAGGAGAACTTCACTATCCACGGAACCGTGTATCCACGGTTGAATAGTTGACACTCAACCTCGACATATGTGGGTCATATGGAAGTAAGACCTTTCTAACAATAACTATAGCATTTTAATATAAGTTGACGTTAGGTAACTAGGGTGCCATTGGTTGGGATTGTGGGGAGGTAGTGCGGGATAACATAATATATTGAACCTTAATGCACTTAATTTCTTGGACTAGATATCAGATGTTCTGTTTATACTGCATATTGTTTATAGCCCAATTTCACCTGCTAAAATGAAGAAAGGACCAGTTGGTAAGGAATCATAGGACCAGATCATAGGACCAGTTGGTAAGGAATGTCACATCAGCATGGCACAGAACCAGCCACAGCCATTGTTTCAAGTGAAGCAGAGCTTTTCAACCTCCCATGTACAGCAAAGCTGTAACCAAACACTGCCCTTTTAGCACAATTTTATGGGCTATTTATTAGCCCAGGAGCCAGAGAACATAATCTTGTTTACAAACACCTTCAACTAGAAAGTTTGGGAAAGTATCTCAAAATCACTTTCTACACATATGTACTTGCTCATTCATTGAATGCTTCCAGACAAATAATTACTCAATTCTATAACACAGAACACCATAAATTGTAAGGCTGCATAAATTACCAACAAAATGCACGCACAAAATTAAATTAAACTACATCATGATGCAAGATATAGCAGTTTAAAGGTTAGCAGTACTGTAAGTTAAAATTCAATATGTTCTTAAAACAATGTCCTGACATTCTTTAATTTGCACACTGCTTGAAGCATTCCATGTGTACACAACCCCATTTTATATAGCTAACTACATTGCCTTGAGGTACATCAGGAATCAAAGATCCAATGTAAAGCCACAGGCTCTTCTGATTTAATCACCCCCCCCCCAATTCTCAGTATTTTAGCTGATGGAGAATGAGGCGAGCGTGGGCTTAAACTACCTCTCAAACTTCATGTATGAGATTTTATGCCTCCATCCAACGGTGTGTTTGCTCATTTGGCACTGTCTCCTGCTACATGTTACACCAGTTCCAGGTCCCTTTCCACCCTTCCATACACAATCAGGTGGAGTTGAAAGAGTGCGAGGAAATTACTGTTCTTAATTTGGCTATATTTAGGCCTACGGGGTTATCTTAGGTTTGCATACAGATGAACCCCGTTATCTGTGGGGATTCTGTTCTCCACTACAACCATGAATAGTGGGACACTGTGCCAATGGGAATGGGGCTTAGGTTCCTGAAGGCTGGGAAATGGGCAAAAACTGAGAAAAACTCATGAAAAAAGGTGAAATGAAGTGTCTTACCATGCTCTGCGAGTCTCCAGCTGTCCAGGAATGCCATCCCCCGCCCCATCCCAAATCTCCCATTTTTAATCTGGCTCTGAACTATAGGATCACTTCAGTTAGGGGTCTAACCATTAGTGACCCAAAGCACCCCCTGAGCCCTGTTCTTACCAGAGGGGCCTCTCAATCACCTCCCCACCCACTACCCCTAATAGTTATGGAGCAGCAGGTGCCAAGCATGCCATCTTATTTCAAAAGGAATGCTGGTAGGTGGATTCCCCCCCCCCGTTTGTTCTTGGGAACAGCATGTATGCTTCTGTAATTATAACCTGTTTAGTGACTGCAGCTGCAGTGAACAAAAGCTATGATTCACAGGAATATCTACCCTGTTCCCAGGACTGTAAAGGAGCCAAAGGAAAACCAATCCCCCCACCTCTTCTGGCAGTCCTTTTGAAATAGAAGGCAGGCTTGGCATCTGTTGCTCTTTTGCCTGGGAATGAAACAGAAGACTAAGGAGAGAATCACCCAGAAGTATAGGCGTCAGACTCCACAAAGCTTTGGAAGCCTCCTTGCCCCCAAAGTAATTTGGCCCAGTCTGGCTTTGGTTCAGGATCAGTTAGACCCAAGAGGATGGTGCTTCACTTCAGATTGAACTAGGTCCAAATGGGCCAGAGCAGGCCTCTTGATTTTGGGGCAAATAGTCCTCCAAAGCTTTGCAAAGACCTTGTATTTTACAGTGCTCCAGGAAACAAAAATCCAAGCATTTAAAGAGGTAAGCATGCAAACATACCATGTCTTCATTTTCAAACTGTACATTGTACTGTCCTGCATCCTCTTGCGCTTGTTTTTGAACTATGTTCCTGCAGACAAGCCATATGGTCAGACTGGCAATAAACATACCAATATCAGGAATTAAAATTCTGATCCCGTTGCCAGCATCTGCACCTTTGACACTGTATGCAATTTAAAGAGAAAAAAAGAGAGAAAGTGTGTGTCAGTTCTTATTCAACTAGTCAAACCACGCTTGACAGTAATTTTGAACATAAAGGATATCTGGAGAGATGTTTGAATGACCCCTCAGGATGTTCAAGCTAAATCACAGCTGGGCTTTGGAATTGAAAATGTAGCTGAGATGGGCAGAGTTAGTGATAAAAGGCTATGCTATGTATGTATCTGTAAGGGCAAATACATACTGTATATTATCTCTTTTGCTCACAGAGATGGTCGTCACCATTAGGGATGTGCAAACAGGTTCAGAACCGAACTGGTTAGAAGGCTCAGGATCGAGCTAAGAACCCCTGGTTCGACTCAACCCTGGAATTAACCCGTTCAGGTGGTCCGTGAAAATTTTTAGGTTTTAAAAAATTAAAACTTAAAACTTACCCCCTCTGAGGGGGATTCTCTGAGGGGAAGGGGCATCCACAGAGGTTCCCTCTTCCACCGCCGGCCTCCCTGCCATCCAAAACTGGCCAATTGGGCTGTTCTTTGGTCCGTCGGGCCTTTCCCCTGGTGCGATGGCCATTTTGGAGGATGCTGTGCCAGCGCAATGGGCCTCTGTGTGGCCTGGGAGTGGCCATATATATGACCATTCTCTTTTGCACCATTTCCTACCCGTTTCCCTCATTTATTTCATCTTCTGTTATTAAGACCAAACTACACAAAATGTGAAAGATTTGCAGTAGAATCTACTAAGCAATCTATTTTTAGTTATATGCAGTCAAGAAATCCTGTGCCATTCCTTGATCTATATTGCCCCTTCTAAAGTTATTGGCTCTGCAGGGGAAAACATTATAGTACAGTAGTTCTGTACAGCAGATAAACCTGCTCAGGCTACAAAACACATTTTGGATTGCTGGCCAATCACAAACTAGGGGTGTGCATGGAACCACAGTGGGAAGTCTCAAAGGCAGCAGAGGTCCTGCTTTAAGAGCGGGGAGTGCCGCTTTAAGAGTGGGGGAGGGTGCACTTCCCATCCCACTGCTTTCTCCCTGCTGGCATCCATTTTCGTAAAAGCTCATCGGAGCTGCAGCATACTTCCCTGCCACCCCATTGCACGGATATAACTGGAAGTCCCCAGCGCACTGGCACATGTGCGGCGTGATGGGAACTTCCCGTTATATCCAGGCAATGGGGCGGCAGGGAGGTACACTGCCTCCCTGATGAGCTTTTACGAAAATGGACACCGGTGGGGGGAAAGTGGCAGGATGGGTAAGCGCATCCCCCCCCACTCTTAAAGCGATACACCTCCCGCCGTTGAAGCAGCAGAACTGCCGGTTCTTTGAAACAGTTCGGAGGCCCATAAAGGGCCATAAAGGGCCTCCGAACTGGTTCCGTGCGCATCCCTATCACAAACTATAGTTTGTCCATTCAGGTGCCATGAAAAACTGCAGTTAAGTTTTGCAAACTATTATTTAGCATGATGTCCAAACAGATTCCATTGTTTGCTCACATGAATTAACTCTTAGGTAAAATATTATAGAAGGCAAATTTGAAACATCTTCCAACATTCCATTGTTATAAAGAAAATGTGAGGAATTAAATTAAGTAGTGCATAGGTGTTTTGATAGTAAATAACACTTTTTTAAAGCTATGAAATTGGTTACTCAAAAGGGAACATGCAACATTTCACATTTTACTACAAGCCAATCCTCATAAACATTTATTTGACCAGGGTAATGAACCACCACCTTCAGAACAACTCCAGTAGCAATTAATCACTAAATACTGACTAGATAGTAAGTTATTCTGGTATCTCATTCTACAGTACCTGGAGGACTTGGTGGATTTATTGCTTAACACGCAGTAACATTTTTTGCAAACTTGTACTTGCTTCAACTGAGATTACCACCTTGGCTTGGGTTATGCATCACACTTTATTTAATAAGTAGAAGGGAGTATACATTTTGTTAATGCATTTGGCATATGCAGATTGACTTTCTGATAATGGCTAATATTAGAATAGAGTCTTTAAATGGGATACTTTTAAAATGGCATGGAATGGTTGAAGGAACAGGATGATGCATTATTACACATATTACATTGTGAACAGAGTTTGGGGTGCCCATGCTCCCCCTGTTATCACACACATAGCATTTCTAGTCTGTGGACTGTGGTAACTGGCACGTAGTTTCAAATTATTCAGTCAAAGTTGACATCAGAAGATTCAAACAAAAACCCACATAAAAAAAAATCTGACCCACAGATTATCAAGGCCAGCCATCAACCTAAAGTCAGCTCATCAGGGCCCAAGAACATGCAAGTTTACGGCAGGAGATTAGTACACAGAAATATGCTATTCCTTTAATTGTTATGCAGTCAAGTCACATTTATTCACCTAGGCTTTTAATTAGATTTATAATTTAAAAATTAATACTTGATTTTTAATGTTTTAAATGATTTTAATTGATAATTGATTTGATGTTTTAAATTATTATAATTGTAAACCACCCAGAGACGCAGGTTTTTGGACAGTATTATTCCCTAAGGATGCTGATAGGTCACAGACCAACAAAGGACAGCTCTTGGAAAATCCCATTTCTAAGGAAAGATAATTTCATAGGAGCAGTTCTTGGTGGAAGTATAGCCCTAAGCTTTCTGCCTTGGGAATGGCAGCAGACATTAAACATTTCCCCCCTTTTTAACAAAAACACAAGTGCACACTATGCACAATTTCACTTTGAAACATCTAATTCTTTCAAACATTTTGTAAAGGAGGCAATGGTTAGACTGCTTCTTAAGAAGCCTTCCCTGGACCCCTTAGCGATGGATAGTTATAGGCCAGTCTCCAATCTCTCTTCGTTGGGCAAGATGATTGAGAGGGTGGTGGCCAACCAGCTCCAGGTGGTTTTGGAGGAAACTGATTATCTAGACCAATTTCAAACTGCCTTTAGAGCTAGTTATGGGGTTGGTCAGCTTGATGGATGACCTTTACCGGGGAATCGACAGAGGGAGTGTGACAGCTGGTTCTTTTCCATCTCTTGGCGGCGTTCAATACCATCGACCATGGTATCCTTCTGGATCACCTGGGGGAGTTGGGGTCAGGGGGCACTGCTTTGCAGTCGTTTCGCTCCTATCTCTCGGGTAGATTCCAGATGGTGGAACCTGGTGACAGTTGCTCCTCAAAACAGGAACTGTTATACGGAGTCCCTCAGGGCTCTATTCTGTCACCAATGCTTTTTAATATCTACCGCTGGGTGAGGTCATCAGGAGATTTTGTGCTGGATGTTATCAGTATGCTGATCACATCCAAATATACTTCTCCTTTTCATTTTCATCATCAGGAAATGGCATTCATTCCCTAAACTGTTTTTAAAACCATAAAGGTTTGGCCTGGCTTTCCAGGGTTTACAAACTGTTTTAATAATAGTTTTATGTTGTTTTTACAGTATTTTATTTTAATAGTTAATTGATTTGGGGGGGGGGTTGACGCAGCCATTTTTGGTAGAGTGATATAGAAATCAAATCAATCAATCAATCAATCAATATTTTATTGCTAGCTGGATTGTATGTTACCAATTCTTTAAGGTTCTCTATTGAGCAGCCTTAAGAATGTAACATGTTGTATGGAGTATACATTTGATGGATATTAATATGTACATTTTTAAATAAATAAGACATCTAATAGAGCATATACAAATTAAATCCACAAGATTCTGAGCTGCCAATTGTGAAATATTACAACAGTCCCTAGATGATCTGGATGATATTGTGAGAATTGTGTTAACAGCTAAATGACTATTAAGTTCTGTATGACCAACTGCATCCTCTACATTTGTCTGAACTAAACAGGGACTCCAAAATGTTCTAAATCACAAAGAAACAAACACTTTTTAAAAATGCCACTTTCAGACAAATAAGCACTTAGTACTTACGACGCTTTTAATGCATCCTGATAAAAACATTTTTTAATTTAATGTTTTTAAACATTTTATAACAATTTATATTTTGCAACAACATGCACAAGTTGCCTCCCACCCGGCCCCCATACCCTCCCCCAAGAAAGAAGAGGAAGGGGAAAGAAAGAAAGAAAGAAAGAAAGAAAGAAAGAAAGAAAGAAAGAAAGAAAGAAAGAAAGAAAGAACATTTATTTTTGCATTAATTCCTAATATATCAACATAGAAAAAGTTTTATCAATTGAAGTAGAATATTGGGGAGGAAGAAAGAATATCCAGAAGCATGTTAAGCAAGCAAAGGTTAGTGAGCAGGGAAATTCCAGGTTTTCTGAAGAATTGGTAAAGCCTTAAAAATCACTCACATTCTTTGAACGCACATCTCACTTTCTCTGGACAGCAACACTGCAGGGGGAAAAGCTGCTTGGCACAGGTTTCACTCGCATATCATATCAACCAAACATTTGCTTTCCAAACATCATTATGCAGAGCCCTACAATTTAACAACTTGAATGCACGTGCCAAGGTTGGCAGACTCATTACCGACATAAAGCATGCAACATTTATAGGTCTGTGCTGCATATGAAAAGCAGAGTTGTGCCAAATTTAAGTTGGGACACTCCCCTCCATGCTATTTCTTATGCCTCATTTGTTTTCCTATACAAGCCAAATTAGGTGTTTAGTGCAGTGCTCAGGGATAAAAATGTGTGGACCGCATGCAGAGCCCTGATTGCTGTACCATCACAACCCCAGAGAAGCAAGGTCACTTCTCATGCCAATCCTCTCCACATGAGCAGGTGAGCAATATGTGTAGCTGTGAATGTTGTTTTAGTTTGTTATTTCTGATATGCCAGGAGTGCCTGGTGCTGTAAATATGCAGAAGTGAAAACAAAGCCTTCCATGTAAGGGTTTGGGTAGTCAGAGGAAGGGGCACAAGCATGTCAGATATTAAAACTTTTATAACAATTATAATTATTACAGTTATTACAATAAAGTTACTCTGATTCTGAAGATCAGGGTAATCCAACCTTCATGGATTTGGAAACGGATAATGAAGGTGTGCTGCTGATACAGTCTGGAAGAAGTTCTAAGAGCAAGGAGTGGGCAGGGAACAAAAATCACAAAATCTAAAACTGAGAGGAGCCAGAGCTCACCACCACCCATTCTCATCACAGAAAAGGTCGTGCAGCAGAAAATAAAAAGAGGGCATGGCCACATGCAAAGGGAAAGTATCCACATCTTGGAGACAGCTAGCAGATGAAAAGAATGAGAAATGCCTTCCTATTAAGATTTACAGCCTAATGTATGCCAGAGCTTGCAAAGTTATGGGAACTGTCAGCCAACATAAGATACAATTTAATTTAGAGTAGTTAGAAAATTGGACTTGATTGAAAAGGCAACACTTGTTCAGATTATCCTGACATAGAACTGAACCCTTTTATCTGTTAAGCAGCAGCATTTGTTCTTGTTGAGATACTGGGTGCACTATTTAGTACAAAAATTAGGGGACCTAAGGCTCTTCCAGATGGCAATAAACTGCAGGATGGGCAAAGCTTTTGCATGAGCTCCAAGCACAAATTGCACTACTCCCTAGTTCATTCTTACTCGCTGTACTCTTGCTGAGCAGGGACTTCACATGATTTTTGCAGTGCCATCTGCTGACCAGCTCGCTTTCCCCAACTGCCACAAAAGTAGTACTGAAAAGGGGTCTGAATACAAGAGCCAGAAGGCACTGCAAAATCATCTGTGATCCCTACTCAGAATATGTAGGCTGTATTTTCATGCCAGGAAGTAGTGTGTAAACATGCTGCAGCACATGTATAGTGTTACCAGACTTGCTCAGTTCGCCATTTTGTGTGCTTCAGTGCACCTGACAAACCAGAAACAGCCATTTCCTTCACATGTTTGGAAGAGAAGCATTAGCTGGCTGTATTCCAGAGACTACAGGTTATTCTGATAAGGCATTCCCTGGTGCCCCCAAGTCATTGTAGGGCGCAAACCAACTAGGGAGATGCCCCTCTGATTGCATCTGAGCATATGCAAAGATTCAACCTTCAATTCCTTTGTTTCTGAAGCACACAGGAGGCAACACTCAGGACATAACCTAACCGATAGCAGAAATCCATACCTTATATGGAGCAAACATTCCAAACCACTTTAGTTTGCCTAACTCAGGACCTTAGATTATGCAAAAACTCTTCAATAGTTCCCCAAAGGACTAAAATCATGCCCTCGGGCTATTTTCCCACTATAAATACCACTCCCAAGAGAGCATTGCTCTCTTACATCCTCACTACACCCTGGCATGCTACTTCCGTGCATTCTTGCACCTCATATCTTGCCACATGCTTGAGCCAACTGGAGAAAAAAAAAACCCATCTAGATCAGGTAGATACGAAAAACGTATCTGCTCGCCCTCTCTTTCCTTCATCCTTAAACATCTACCCCCCTTCTTAGCACTAGGACATTGTGAATGTGTATTACAAGTAACCTAAGTCATATGCCAACCCCTTTCAGGAAGACCATGGTCAGCAAGATTGCTAGGCACTAATCTCTGCTTAACCACCCCACTTTCACTTTATGTACCACTATTACCTCGTAATAAAGCAGCTCTTTGTTTTCAAGGCACGTGTCTATACTCTTTGTTTTTTCCTTGTTTCCCCCCTAGTATTTCAAGGACAACATAGCTCTTCACTGGTCTGCTTTGTTACCAAGACTGCATGGGAGTGATTGGCTAGGCACTCTGGCTATGTTTTGGGGGTAAGTGGGGGAAATTATCTCAAATTGGAAGTACAGTCCTGACACCGCATTAAATTTAAGCAAGCAAGGTGTACTGGGAAATTTCAAAGGAGAAAGACTTGATTACGGGTTTTAAAGCTGTATTAACACAAACTTGGGGAATTACAGAAAATAAGAGGGGGTTCGGTTACACTTCTTAATAGATTCCCTGGAGTTTCACAGGAGGTAAAAGAAAGCTTGGTTAAAAATCTTGATAGGGTGCCTGGCTTAGGAAAGCTGATAGGGATGGGGAGAAGAGCACTGTCCCCTCTAAGGCATGTGCACATGTGCATGCTCACACATTTTTGGATGTCTATTCAGTTCATTTTAGATCCTGCTCAGATTGAATAAGTAAGGCCCCATTCTGAATGTAGGTGCATGCACACTGCCTTGATACTTCTGTCCAGAACAAAACTCATTCTACACAGAGATGAAAAAAATTAGAGGGGCCACTGGAGAAGAGGTGGGGAAGATCCCAGAGAAAAAGATAGATCTGAGTAGGAAGTTCACCTATCCTTCCGTGTGTGTGTGTGTGTGTGTGTGTGTGTGTGTGTGTGTGTGTTCGGTGAGCCAAGTTCACTCCAGGCACTCCAGGGGTCCCTCAAGAGTAAGGAGAGTAGCAGAGCGGTTTTTGTGAGAGTCCATCATGTAACAGATTCGGATTCATGTGGTCTGTCACAGGCAGGTAGACCCAAAATCATGCCATTAGGAAGTATCAGGGCAATTGTGAGTCTATATTTTCCCAAAGGGCAGGATAATAGAGGCATTACAAAGGTGTCTATTGCTAAAGTGAACAAATCAGTGCAAGTGCGCCTTCTGTTGCTGCACAGAATAGCGAAAGAGACAAAGATGACTCCAAATTATTCATGGGTGTTTCTATATTTGATTACTTCAGGGAAAACTGGGCGTACCAGGTGCAAGATGCAAAAGTTTTGTTTACCACTGAGTTCTCTTCCTTATCTTAGCCAGTCAATTAATTTACTCTAACAAGGGCGAAATGGCTACATGTTTGCTCCTTACTTGCTTGAAGCACTCAAGTCTAATCACTAAAATAGAAATATTCCTGCCAGATATAGTTTTTAATGGTCTACTAGCTGGCTTACTCCAGAAGGTGGAGGTGTCTTCTGAAGTCTTTTAGCATTTGACCTGGAGGTGTGTTTCCAAACGCTGCCTGTGCTGATGACTGAATCATGCCAAGAAACCAGGAACTGCTAGGGCTGCAACATTACTGAAGGCTGCTAGCCTGTGACTTGGTGCTTTGGCTAGACCAGAGAGAGGGGGGCCCTTTTTGCATGACCCCAAAAATACTGCTATTGGCAACAGCATCCATTTGAAACTAATTCTCCCCACTTTGAGCAAAGTATAGTCACAGAGGGTGGTTACTACCACACTTCAAAGCAGACTTGCTAACAGAGAATAATACAGTCCCACATAGAACACATTGCAGTAGTAGTCCAATCTGAATGTCACGAAAGCATGAGTGACTGAGGTCAGGTCCAACTTCTCCTGGTAGGATCACAGCTGGTGTACAGACATAGCTGGTAAAAAGCACTTCTGCACACCAAGGACAGAATTGGGTCCAGAAGCATTCCCAAGCTGTGTCTTTCGGGGAGTGTGACCCCATCCAAGATGAGATTTACTTCACTATTCAGATTATCAGTTTTTCAACCCAGAGCACTTCTGTCTTATCTGGATTATGCTACAGTGGTTTGCCCTCAACCAGTCCAGAACAGTCTTCACACCCCAGTTCAGAACATCCACTGCCTTCCTGGTGTCTGCTGATTTAAAATGATAGGTAGAGCTGGGTGTCATCCACATACTGATAACACCACAGCCAACACCCATGAATGACTTTGCCCAGTGGTTTCATGCAGATGTTATACAGCATAGGGGACAGAATGGATCCCTACAGCACCTATGAGGTGCTACAGGGTCAAGGGGTGGAGCAGTTGTCCCCCAGCACCACCTTCTGAGTACTACCCTCCAAGTACAAGTGGAGTCATTGTATCATGGTGCCCCAAGTCCCAACTCAGAGAGATAACAGAAGGTTACCATGGTTGATTATATCGAAAGCAGCTGAGAGGTCCAG
This sequence comes from Hemicordylus capensis, assembly GCF_027244095.1. NCBI lineage: Eukaryota > Metazoa > Chordata > Lepidosauria > Squamata > Cordylidae > Hemicordylus > Hemicordylus capensis. The sequence continues at coordinate 237,722,968 of NC_069660.1, read as the reverse complement.
GAGAATAAACAGAGTCTTCTTCTGTCTATCTCTCGGCAGAGGTCATCCACCAAGGCAGTTTCCATCCTGTATCCAGGCTGGAAGACAGAATGGAAAGGATCTAAGGACTACCCTGCCTGGATGAATTCAGAAACTTCAGCTGGTCCAGAATGCTGCTGCTGGATGTTCATGGGCGCTAATCACTTCATGAGTGTTACACCCATCCTGAGACAGCTTCACTGGTTACCAGTCCATTTCCAGGCTAGATTCAAGGTGCTGGTCTTAACCTTTAAAGACCTACATGGCTTGGGACCAGGATACCTGTCAGACTGCATTCACTCATATGAACCTGCCAGGGCCCACTACTCAGCATCTCAGAACACTTCTGAGCATCTCACAGTAGAGCACCCCTTATGGCCCTGTCACTAACTAATCAACTCACCAGGGCAGTGGACTGATCGCTTGATCTGGTCTTTCACTCTGAACAGGATGGTGTTCTGTGGGCGGGGACTCCTGTGATTTCCCCATTGTCATGGATGGACCACCATATGGTTAAGGTTGGACTCATGATCATGTCTCCACTCCAAAGGGGTGGCGGGCCCAAGAAGGTTACTGGATCCAATAGGATTCCAAGAAGCCTTGGAGGGATATAGTGTTGGCTGTGCTGGTGACCCTTTCAACACTCTGGTGGAGAATTGGAATAATCAGCTCACCAGGGTAGTGGACACAATCACTCCTAAGCATCCTCTCCAACCCGATTCTAAAACGGGCCCCTTGGTATATGGAAGAACTACAGGGACTAAAGCGGCAAGGTAGATGACTAGAGCATAAGTGGGAAAAGACTTGAGTCGCATCTGACAGATTATTACATAGAGGGCATTTGAAGATTGGTGCTCAGGTGATATGTGCAGCAACAAAGCAATTCTTTTCCTCCTGTATCGCGTTTAGAAGTTCATGTCTGGTGGAGTTGCTCAGGGTCGTGAAGGGACAATGTGCGCCCCTTCCCCCTTGAATCAGTATATGGAACCAACAATTATTCACGGCGTCGTTTTGAATGAGGTTTTTTGTGGGCAAAATTTCTTGTATTCGGGCCAACTTAGATTCAGTCTACACAATTGTTACAGAGTCTGATGCCGAGATGTCCAGCAACTCCTCTTATGTTATGACCCTGGATCAGTTTGTTCATGACCCCTGAGGATGTGGACAAGTTGTTCAGAATGGTGCAGCCTGCCACCTGCTTTCTTGGATCCCTGCCTGACATGGCTTATACTGTCTATGGCTTGTTACTATCTATGGCTTGTTACTATCTGGAGGGAGGCTGTTGTAGAGGGCCTGGTAGAGATTATAAATGCTTCTGTAAGGGAGGGCAGGATGCAGGAGGATTGCTTAAGGAGGCAATCATTAGAACGCTTCTGAAGAAGCCTGCTTTGGATGCCTCAGACTTAAGCAAACAGGCCTGTCTCGAACCTTCCATGGCTGGGCAAGCAGATTGAGAAGATGGTGGATTCCCAGCTCCAGGCGGTCTTAGAACAAAAGAACAGCCCTGCTGTATCAGGCCCAAGGCCCATCTAGTCCAGCATCCTGTTTCACACAGTGGCCCACCAGCTGCCACTGGAAGCCACAGCCAGGAGTTGAGGGCATGCCCTCTCTCCTGCTGTTACTCCCCAGCAACTGGTACTCAGAGGAATCCTGCCTCTGAGGCTGGAGGTGGCCCACAGCCCTCAGACTAGTTGCCGTTGACAGACCTCTCCTCCATGAAGTTATCCAAACCCTTCTTAAAGCCATCCAGGTTGTTGGCTGTCCCCACATCTTGTGGCAGAGAATTCCACAAGTGGATCACGCGTTGTGTGAAAAAGTACTTCCATTTGTTGGTGCTAGATTTCTCAGCAATCAATTTCATGGGATGATCCCTGTTTCTAGTGTTATGGGAGAGGGAGAAGAATTTCTCTCTATCCACTTTCTCCACACCATGCATGATTTTATAGACCTCTATCATGTCTCCCCGCAGTCGTCTTTTTTCTAAACTAAAAAGCCCCAGGTGTTGTAGGCTTGCCTCATAAGAAAGGTGCTCTAGGCCCCTGAGCATCTTGGTTGCCCTCTTCTGCACCTTTTCCAGTTCAACAATGTCCTTTTAATGATGTGGTGACCAGAATTGTACACAGTACTCCAAGTGTGGTTGCACTATAGTTTTGTATAAGGGCATGATAATATTAGCCGTTTTATTTTCAATCCCCTTCCTAATGATCCCTAGCATGGAATTGGCCTTTTTCACAGCTGCCGCACATTGAGTTGACACTTTCAACAAGCTGTCCACCACAACCCCAAGATCCCTCTCCTGGTCAGTCACCGACAGCTCAGATCCCATCAGCGTATACTTGAAGTTGGGGTTTTTCATCCCAATGTGCATCACTTTACACTTGCCAACATTGAATCGCATTTGCCACTTTGTCACCCACTCCCCCAGTTTGGAGAGATCCTTTTGGAGCTTCTCACAATCCGTTTTGGATTTCACTACCCGGAAGAGTTTGGTATCATCAGCAAATCTGGCCACCTCGCTGCTTACTCCTGCTTCTTGATCATTTATGAATAAATTAAAAAGCACCAGACCCAGTACAGTATACTTCTTACTTCCCCCCATTGTGAAAACTCTCCATTTATACCTACCCTCTGTTTCCTGTCTTTCAACCATTATGAAATCCACACGTACTTGTCCCCTTATCCCATGACTGCTAAGTTTCCTCAGGAGTCTTTGATGAGGACCTTTGTGGAAAGCTTTCTGGAAGTCCGGGGATACTACGCCAACTGGATCACCTCGATCCACACACTTGTTGACACTCTCAAAGAACTCCAAAAAGTTGGTGAGGCAAGATTTACCTTTGCGGAAGCCATGCTGGTTCACTCCCAGCAGGGCCTGTTCTTCTATGTGATTTACAATTTTATCCTTGAGGATGCTTTCCATCAATTTGCCTGGAACGGACGTTAAGTTAACCAGCCTGTAATTTCCTGGTTCGCCCCTGGATCCCTTTTTGAAAATCCGTGTTACATTTGCTACCCTCTAGTCCTCTGGTACAGAACCTGATTGCAGGGATAAGTTATATATTTTAGCAAGGAGGTTGGCAATTTGACATTTGAGTTCTTTGAGGACTCTTGGATGGATGCCATCCGGCCCTGGTGATTTGTTAGTTTTCAGTTTTTCCTGACAGTTTAGAACATCATTTCTTGTCACTTCCATCTGATTCAGTTCTTTAGCCTCCATCCCTAAAAAGCCTGGTTCAAGAACAGGTATATGATCAGTTTCCAATGCCGTGAAGATGGACGCAAAGAACTCAATGAGCTTCTCTGCAACCTCCATATCCTCCTTAATAATCCCTTTCACTCCCTCATTATTTAATGGTCCAACCGCCTCCCTGGCAGGTTTCCTGCTTCTGATGTATTTAAAGACGTTTTTGTTATTCCCCTTGATACTTTTGGCTAAATGTTCCTCAAACTCTCTTTCTGCCTCCTTTATTGTCACCTTGCATTTCTTTTGCTAAAGTTTGTGTTCCTTTCTGTTCTCTTCATTTGGACAGGCCTTCCAATTTTGGAAGGAAGTCTTCTTCCCTTTTATGGCTTCCTTGACTTTACCTGTTAGCCATGCTGGCATCCTCCTGGACTTAGTGGTACCTTTCCTCCTCTTGGGTATACAATCTAACTGGGCTTCTAGTATTGTGGTTTTGAGTAAACTCCATGCATTCTGGAGTGAAGTGACTCTCCTGGTTTTCCCTTTTGGCTTTCTTTTCACCACACTCCTTATTTTGGAGAAGTTTCCTCTTCTGAAATTCAAAATGTCTGTGTTAGATTTCCTTGGTGATTCTCTCCCTGCATGTATGCTGGATTTGATGGCACTATGGTCACTGTTCCCTAAAGCAGTGTTTCTCAACCTTTTTGGACTCAAGGACCGCTAAATCATTTGTGCAGAGTGTCAAGGACCGCTACATTCTTTGTGTGCAGTTTCCCGGACCAGCAGTTAGTAGAGGGGTTTCAAGTTTAATTTTATTTTATATATCTAAGACTTTATACCGGTCCAAAACTTGCATCTACTTGCAATTAACTTGCAATTAAAATAATGTCATAAAATAAAATTGGTTAAACAATAAACTATTTTATTTACATACTATTTACACAAGAAATTAATTAAGAAATTAAATAATGTCATAAAATAAAATTTGTTAAACAATAAACTGTATTTTATTTACATACTATTTACATATCAAAATGCACACAATGTTAATGTGAACATTATATTCAAATATTTTAGGAGCAGAGGAAGAAGTCTGATAATGAGATATTCAAAATAAAACCTTGGTATGAAAACCAACAATATTCTTCCTTTCCATGTAGCCATAAATAAGAGCCATGTCTGCTTACTGGAAAGTATGCATTCCCAAATTCCAAGGAGACTCTTAGTACATGCATATAAAAAAAGAATCATTAAAATAGAACACATTCAAGCACTATTTGAATGCTTGCATTACTTTCTCCCAAAAGCAATATTGGGGCTGTATTTGTGAATGGCAAAGAGATGACAAACTTTTGGTACTTCTGCAACAAGACAGTGGTAGAAAGGGTGTTCTCCAAAGCCATCCTCAAGCAAGCAGATCTTTCCCAGTCAGTACTACTTGATCCTCCATTTCTTCATATCTAGCAAGCTCCTTTATGAGGCGCAGCAGGTCGGCGCAGCCCTCAGACCACGCGGCTCGGAGATGGAACGGGGCCATTTTCGCGGGGGGCGGATGGGATGGGATCCGGGGACTGCCTCTGTTTGCAGGCCAGTGCTTCTGTGCAGCATCCCAACTCTGTGGCCATGCACAGCACTGCTGGCTTATTTAAGCCCACGTAACGTGGGACTGCAAAAGAAAAGTTGCAGGAGACTCAGAGTTGTAGCGGAAGAAGAGGGAAGCGAGGCGTCGCCAAAACAGAGAAAGGGCTGGAACAGAAGAAGCGGCTAGGAGGAGTAAGAGCGAGCGAGGGCGGGCGAAAGGGAGAGGCTAGCAGGTCGGAGTGGGGTTTGAGGGCAGAGAGGCGAGGGAGCAACAAGAGGCAGGGATTGGGCAGGGCCGAGGGAGGAAAGCCCGCAAAGAGCGGAGTCAGGGTGAGGAGTCTGCGCCAGGGAAAGCCAGATTAAGGAGTGCCACTTTGGGAGCAACTTTTGTCGAGTGCTGAGCGAAGAAACTTGGAACAGGGCCATTTTCCCGGGGGGGGGGGATGGGATGGGATCCGGGGACTGCCTCCGTTTGCAGGTCAGTGTTTCTGTGCAGCATCCCAACTCTGTGGCCATGCACAGCACTACTGGCTTATTTATCCTCAATGCTCTGCTCTCCACTCCCTCGCGTGAGTCCCCGATAGTTGAAGAGCAGGAGAAGCAGTCGACGGCGGCGGCACAGGCACAGTCAGGCGCCAAGCATCCCCCTGGCAGCACAGAGGGAAAAAAACCGCAATCTCAGTGGCAGCTTCTTCAAGTAGTTTTGGGCCGATTTGGCCCGTCTTCGGCCATGTGGGGGCGGCGGCGGCAGCTTCTTTGGCCTGAAATTGGGCCTTTGTGGGGGCGGCTGGGCGGCGGCTGCAGCCGCGGCAGTTGTTTGGGGCAGGCAGTAGTTTGGGCCTATTTCGCCGTCTTCGGTCGTGTGGGGGCGGCGGCGGCTTCTTTAGCTTCTGTGGGGGCAGCTGGGTGGGCGGTCGGTGGCGGCGGCAGTCTGGGCCGATTTGGGCCCAGAATGCCGATTCTGGGCCTTGATCTGGCCATGTGGGCGACAAGCGAGAAAGCGGCAGGGAGGGGTAAGTAAACCCTCCCGCCCTCCTAAATATACCCCCCCTGCAGTTGGTCAAAGCAAACACTCACAGCCTCAGCACCTCACTTATTTTTAGCCCAGTAAGTTTAAGCAGCTCACCTTCAAAGATCTCAAAAAACCACCTTCCAGCAACCACCCAATTTCTCCACTCACTCACTCACTGACTGGGCTATCTTCCCGCCTCGGCACAAGCCCCGCCCCTGCTCCACCCCTATTGGCCACTGACGTTCCAGGAGCCTCGGAATTTCCGGGGAGAGAAAAACTTTTACAGCGGAGAGAAAAGCGGATAGAAAAACAAGCGTATTCAGTTTGGAGCCCTGCCTTCCTAGTCGCGGACCGGCACTCAAGCCTCCGCGGACCGCTGCCGGTCCGCGGACCGGCTGTTGAGAAACACTGCCCTAAAGGGTCTTGGAGGAAACTGATCATTTAGACTCATTTCAAACTGGCCTTCGGGTGGGCTATGGGGTGGAGACTGCCTTGGTTGGCCTGATGGATGATCTCCAATTGGGAATTGACAGAGCGAGTGTGACTCTGTTGGTCCTTTTGGATCTCTCAGAGGCTTTCAATACTATTGACCATAGTATCCTTCTGGAACATCTGAGGGGATTGGGGTTGGGAGGCACTGTTTTGCAGTGGTTCCGCTCCTACTTCATGGGCAGATTCCAGATGGTGTCTCTTGGAAACTGTTGTTCTTCAAAATCTGAACTTTCCTATGGTTTCCCTCAGGGCTCCATATTGTCTACGATGTTGCTTAACATCTACATGAAACTGCTGGGAGAGATAATCAGGAGATTTGATGCAGGGTGTTATCAATATGCTGATGACATCCAAATCTATTTATCCATGTCAACATCATCAGGAGAAGGCATGTCTTCCCTAAATGCCTGTCAGGAGGCAGTAGTGGGCTGGATGAGGAATAACAACTGAAGCTGAATCCAGATAAAACGGAGGTACTTATTGTGCAGGGTCGGAACTCAGGAGATGATTTTGATCTGGCGGTTCTGGATGGGACTACGCTCCCTCAGAAGGAACAGGTATGCAGTCTGGTGGAGCGCCTGGATCTGAACCTCTCCCTGGTGTCCCAGGTGGAGGCAGTGGCCAGAGGTGCTTTTTATCAGCTTTGGCTGATACACCATCTGCACCCATTTCTTGAGATGAACGACGTCAAAACATATGCTGGTAATCTCTATGCTGGATTACTTCAATGCGCTCTATGTGGGGCTGTCTTTGTACATAGTCTGGAAACTGCAGATGGTCCAGAATGTAGCAGCCAGGTTGGTCTCTGGGTCATCAAGGAGAGACTATATTACTCCTGTACTGAAAGAACTACACTGGCTGCCCATAAGTTTCCGGGCAAAAGACAAGGTGCTGATTATTACCTATGAAGCCCTAAACAGCTTAAGCCCTGGGTATTTAAGATAATGTTTTCTTCACCATGAGCCCCATCACCTGTTAAGATCATCTGGAGAAGTTCGTCTGCAGTTGCCGCCAACTCGTTTGGTGGCTACTCGGGAACTGGCCTTCTCTGTTGCTGCTTCTGGATTTTGGAATGCGCTCCCAGTTGAAATAGGAGCCTCCCCATCTCTAGCAACTTTTAATAAGGCACTGAAGACACATTTATTCACCCAGGCTTTTAATTAGATTCATGATTTTAAGTTTTAATGTTGGTTTTAAATTATTTTGATGTTAATGATTTTAATGTTTAAATGATTTTAATTGTTTTAACGTTTTAAATTATTTTAATTGTAAACCACCCAGAAATGCAAGTTGGGTGGTATAAAAGTATGTTAAACAAACAAACAAACAAACAAACAAACAGATCTAGCTGGTGGGGACTAGTTGGTGGCAGTTTGGTGGGGGCACAACCTTTTCGGTTGTGTTAGCAACCCATGGGGGTGGTTGACACCCTCATTGCACTAGACCACCACTCACTCTGGGCCACCCCAGCACCCCACAAGTGGCTTTAAGGTTTTTCTCCATAGGGAAGAATGGAGGTTTCAGCAGCCCCATAACTGCACTTGGGGGGTGCTGGGGTGGCCCAGAACGAGGGTGCCAACCACCTCCATGGGTTGCTAACCCATGGGGTACTGGGTTTTGTTGTTTCTGAAGTGTTCTAAGTGTAGATTCTTTGGTAGCATATAAGATTTTCAATGACAAACTATGAATCCACTCTCATTGCTAACCTTAAAGCCACATAAACTTCAAAAATCACTTAAAAATCGGCCCTTTGCCAATTCCTTTCAAATAATTCTGATAGCTACCTAGCCCCCCTTGGGCACTACCACCCACCACACTCTGCTCTTGGACACCCCTTTCCCCCCAACATGAAGCTATACATTTGCTGACACCTCCATGCTTCTTTATGGAGAAAAACCTTAAAGTCGCGTAAACTTCAAAAATCACTTAAAAATCAGCCTTTTGCCCAATTCCTTTCAAATAATTCTGATAGCTTCCTTGCCCACCTTGGGAACTACCACCCACCACACTCCACTCTAGGACACCCCTTTCTCCCCAACGTGAAGCTATACATTTGCTGCAATCCTCATTATTCTCTATGAGGAATTCCAAAATAATTGTAAAATTCACCAATAATCAGAGGAGTGTCCTATTGCCTTGGAACTTTGTAGATAGTAGGCACCCCTGGTTGTCTACCACCTACCCCACTTTTGTGCCCCTAGGTGCTCCACAATAGGGGATATGGGCTGGTTCATGTCCTATTATACCCTATGAAAAAAATAATTAAAAATATTTCAAATATTCATAAAAAATCATAGGGGTGTCTGATTGCTTCGGGGTTTGCATGGTTGTTGGCACCCATGGGTGCTCCACAATAAGGAATAATGAGGTGGTTGGAGTCCCATTATACCCTATGAGAAAAATAGAAATAATTTTCAAAAATTCATAAAAAATTGTACGAGTGTCCGATTGCTTTTGGGTTTGGGTGGCAGGCATCCCTGGGTGCCAGCTACCATCCTACCAATTTGTGGGTTGTCTGAACTGGTTCAAACCAGTTCGAATTCAAACCGAACCAGGGGGAGGTTTGAGCAAAACCAAAACTGAACCACCCCCTCCTGGTTCGAACCTGGTTCGAATTCGAACCGAACTGGGCAAACCGGTTTTGTGCACATCCCTAGTGGCTGACACTGAGGAATAAAACAGGGGCTGTGACAGGACTTTAAAGGAGAGCAATAAAGTCCTAGTGTGTAGATGTTCTGTTCAGGGCCAGCTAGTTCCAATTAATGCATTGGTGAATATTCTTTTCCTAGTCTAATCCACAGTACACCTACCAGCCTGTGCTTCTGAATCAAAATTTTAAAACTGAAACTCAAGGAGCTTTTTCAGGCAGTTGTGGGCTTTTAAAAAATTTCACAGTAGTTTCTTATGGTCTCTCACACACATTCAAGATACTTCTATCATCTTTCTTAGATTTATGTGCTCTCTCATATCTTATTTCACAATAACCTAATAATAACAGGCTGAACACAGGTTTTCAGAACTCCACTGGAGTTCTGAAGTAAAAATGAAAAGGTAGCGGCTTGCAGGTACTGGCCAGCAGGTGGAACTGTGAAAACAGCACAAGGTCTGTGCTCAGTGTGTGGCCAGAGCCTCAAAATATGCTATGAGGGAACACAGGAATCTACAAAAGATTATGCTAGTGACTGGAATATGTGAAAGGGCAAATGAGAAACTACTGGAAGCTTTAAAAAGTCCATAGTAAACTGCCATCTAAAAAGGTCCCTAAAGTTTCAGTTAAAAGAATAATGATTCATGTAAAAGAGTGGCAAGTCCAGTAACATCTGGGGACCCAACGTTGAGAATCCCTGGTTTAGAGCAAGGCTCTTTTTTGTAGGGCCCAGGGGCCACTGGTGGCCCCCATCAACCTGAAGTGTGGCCCCCTGACTATGTGAAGCTTCAGCCAGAGCTGAACCAGTCCCCTGGCCTGGCACCATGTGGAGGCAACTATTTTCACAATACAGTGCTGCACTTTGCCCAGCTCCAGTGGGGTTCCTTTAAGGGAAACGGAGCACTCTTGGAAGGTGTGGACACTGCTGGGAATGTAGCTCTTCCTAGTGTTTTCCTCTTAGAGCTCTTAGGAGAGGGCTCTGTCTCTCTTAAAGGGCCCTGCCAGGACTGTGAAAAGCACAGTACTGCCCAGCAAAGTGGCTCCTACTTGAAGAATAGTTAAGATCACTGGTTTAGAGGATTAGAGCTACTTTTCTGGAGCTCTAGTCATTGACAAGGACCACACAATCACCAGAGGAAACAACAGGGGCACATATGCTTGGAGCAATTCTGCAGCACAGCAATCTTCTCCAAGAAAGCAAGTGCAGAGGTCTAGCAGAGTGCTGTTAATGTAAGGAGATGGAGACCTTTGGAGAAAACCAAAGGAATCTATATTGTTGAGGAATAAACAAATTATGAATTATTTGCCTCAATCTCTTACCCAGCACACATATATAAACTCATGGGGCAGCACTTTCTTCAGATGTTCTGCACATATTATATAACTATGGTACAATAGTAGACATGATCATCATCAGTATTTTTGTGTTCATGAGAAAAAGATCAAGAGTGACACTATTAAAGAATATATGCTACAGCCTTTTCGATTAATTGCCAGCATGGTTAGAGTGCTCGACTAGGACCGGGGAGACACGAGTTCAAATCCCCATTCAGCCATGATACTTGCTGGGTGACTCTGGGCCAGTCACTTCTCTCTCAGCCTAACTTACTTCACAGGCTTGTTGTAAGGAGAAACCTAAGTATGTAGTACACCGCTTTGGACTCCTTGGAGGAAGAGCGGGATATAAAATGTAAATACTAATACTAATAATAATAATTGCAATGTCAAACTGCTCTCCAGATGCAAATTGCTGGTCCACATGCTGCTGCTGCCTATCTCTATGTGTTCCTTAGCTACTGATGTGCACAAGAGGTTAGGATGTGCCTAGAAAAACACTGGCAAGAGTCAAACAATTCATGGCTCAAACAAGATCAGCAACAAGACCAGTTGCAGGGGAGTAATGGCAGGAGAGAGGGCACGCCCTCAACTCCTGTCTGTGGCTTCCAGCAGCATCTGGTGGGCCACTGTGAGAAACAGGATGCTGGATTAGATGGGCCTTGGGCCTGATCCAGTAGGGCTGTTCTTATGTTCTTAATAAAATAGCATATATCAGATACTCATCTCCATCCAAGACCCTATATTAAAAATGGCATGCAAAAAAGATGAAATTAATTTAGCAGGAAAGAAAATAAACACACAGAGCAGGATTACTTAGAAAGCTTAGAAAAATATTTTTCCAAATGCTCTACAAGTAGATTAAGAAGAGCAATATTTTGTAGCAGAATCTCTTTCTGTTACATAAGCCTATTAGAATTGCTGTACTGGATTTTATGAACACAGGTGACCCTCGTTATCTTTGGGATCAACAACCACAGTTTTGCATATGCATTTCTGGCCACTATTTTACAGTGCAGAACCATTTTGTGGCTCTTTTTAAAAAAATTATCTGCAATATTTTACAAAAAAAATCAGAGGAACTGGGGTTTTTGGAGGGCATTGCTAGAGACCTAGTGAAAAGATACAGTACTTTCTTTTTCTTATTTCTCTCCTCCCCACCCTAGATTGTTTAGCCCTTTTTTGTGTGCAGCAACTTAAAACCTGGATTCCCATGGGGCAAGGTTTCATTATTCTCAATTTCCATATTTGTGCTTATAGGCAAGAACTGAACCCCCGTGAATAACGAGGGCCACCTGTAAATCATTTAGTTCAGTATGTGGTTCCTGACAGGGACCAACATCTAATTCTTCTGTGTTGTTTAGAAACTCACAAAATTACAAAATTAACACATGGGCACCAGGGTGGATTTGATTTAAATCAAACTGATTTAAATCACGATTTAAATCACGATTTAAATCACTAGCAGGGTGGATAAAAATCAAAAAAATCAGATTTAAATCAAAAAAATCCGATTTAAATCAAAAAATTTGGATTTTTTTATTTAAATCAGATTTTTTTGATTTAAATCGGATTTTTTTTATTTTTATCCACCCTGCTAGTGATTTAAATCGTGATTTAAATCGTGATTTAAATCAGTTTGATTTAAATCAAATCCACGGGCACACTATCGTTCTGTCTCCTTTGCCAATTAAAAGGTTAGCCACAGAAACACTACACTTTTATACTTAACTGTTTATGTCAGTAGCTTAACTTTGGTAGCTGATAGGAAATGATTCCAGAACATTTATCTTTGAGCTCTTTTAAACATTTTATTTTATTTAAGATATCTATACCTCACTCTTTATGTAAAACCAAGTTCCCACAGTGGGAACTTTCAAACACCTTTTTCAAACACCAAATCAATACATGCATATCAACAGAAAAATATCAAAACCATTTAAAAGAAATTTAAACACAAAACAGTCTTTTAACAGTACCACTGCATTGGAACCATATCAAAGAGATCTAGGCAAATAAAGTTTCCAGCTGGTGTCAAAAAGAAAACTAGTTCAGCATTAGGTGCACTTCCTTGGGGAGAGTATTCAAAAACTGGAGCACCACAGCCAAGGCAACCCTGTCTCCTGTCACCACCTGCAACATCTCAAATAACAGGAAGAAGCTGGAGAAGGGCCTCAGTGGATAATAGTAATACCCAAGCAGTTAACCTGGGAGATGACAATCCGCTTTCTGAGCAGTTTATCATCAGGTTAACATGGCAAAAGGTTTGTAAATACCAGACAGAGAAACGAAGAAATGCATCGGTTTCAAAACTAATCAGAATTTCAACAAGACAAGTTTATCCAAATATTACTCATTCCTGTTATGAATAGTACCGAAAACATTACATCCTAAAAAAAACAAAAACCCAACCCTGGATAGATAGGTTTGCCAGGGAGAGCGAGAGGGAAAGACTTGGACTTCAAAAAAGCTTTTGACAAAGTTCCCTATCAAAGGCTCTTGAGTAAGCATTGCAGTCATGGGATGGGGGTCAAGTTCAATTGTGGGTTGGTAACTGGTTGAAAGACAGAAGGGTAGGAATAAATTGACAGTTTTCACAATGGAGGGAAGAAAGAATTAAGAAGTGGAGTCCCCCCAAGTGATCTGTACTGGGGTCGGTGCTCTTATTCATAAATGATCTAGAAATTGGGGTAAGCCATGAAGTGGCCAAATTTACAGATGGCACTAAACAATTTAATGAAGTGAAATCCAAAACAGATTGTGAGGAGCTCAAAAGGATCTATCCAAACTGGGTGAATGAGACAAAATGACAAATGTGGTTCAGTGTTAGCAAGTGTAAAGTGATGAATTTTGAGGGGGGAAAACCCTCTACTTCACATATACACTGATGGGATCTGAACTGTCGGTGACTGACCAGAAGACAGATCTTGGGATTGTGCTGGAAAGCTCATTGAAAGTGTTGACTCAGTACACAGCAGCAATTGTGGGGAAGCAAATTCCATGTTTGAGATCCTTAAGAATGGTATTGAAAATAAAAATGCTAATATTATAATGCCGTTATACAAACCTATGTGGTGGCTACATTTGGAGTACTGCATACAGTTCTGGTCACTATATCTTAAGCAGGACATTGGGGAACTGAAAAAGATGCAGAAGAGGGCAACCAAGGTGATCAGGGGCCCAGAGCACCTTCCTTATGAGGCAAGGAAATCATTCCTGTGATCCTTGAACAATTTTTCACTGAATTAGTTAGTTCTATTAGCCAGTCTACAATCTATTACTTAAACCTGGTATCTACAGTATGTCTTATGGGTTAATGCACCAAATAAGTGTTTATTGACTATTGATCCACTGTCATTTCATGAGCAGTGGCCATGTGCTAGTTTTGCTGTTTTAGTCAGTCACACTGGTGTAGCTACATTGGTTGGATCTGATATACTGAGAAGTAATCCTTATTATAAGCAGTGTAGCAGGGGGCTAGATATGGGCAGATTTTTGAATGACTCCTGACCATGGGTTTTCAGGTGCCATATATCTATCTGCAGAGTTACTTAAATGGTTGCCATTGACACACAGCCTATTATGATGTACTTGCTCTACATCCCTTGCATAAGATGTGCCTGTACCTATATTTTCTACATAACACTGACTGTGTAACATTCACTCCATTCCTGCATCTTCAATAGATGCAAGTTTCACACACAAGCAATATAAAACCCAGCATAAACAGACACTGCTGAATGGCAAGAAATCGAATGCTTGCACTAATGAAGAGCTGTTTTTTCTTCCCCAGTGGGTAAAAAATTGCCTTCGAAGGCCTGCTCCTACAAGTAAGGATATTGTAATGAAAGTCTGGCTGTCAGAGAAAGAAATTATGGGCTGTTTTGCAACATCTACAAGTATAGTGACATGCACAACGTAAGTGGCACGTATTGTATGCCAAGATTTTTGTCCTTAGACATACTGTAGCTCTCTTGGCAAAAACATTTCTTTATGTCATCTAAATGATGCATCATGAATTTGGGCTGTTAAGCTAGAGTTTTTCAATAGCTAAGATTTCTGTTTCACTTGGCAACACTGGCTGTGTTTAAACTGCTAATGACAAAATATTAACTGACTTTAGTAAAATCACAGAAAATTCCTTGAATTATACTTATTGTACAAATATAAATGTACATCTTTGTTTATTTTAAAGTTCCTATACTAAGCCCCGTCTAGCCCTAAACTAGGGATGTGCAGAATGTTGCAAGCACAGAACTCCGAAGTTGGGACATTCCACCTTGGAACGGGCATTTTCTAGAGTTCTGAGTTCGGAACAGAACACCCCTAAAAAGAGGGGCCTGTTCTGAGCTTGGAATAGAGCAACCTGTTCCAAGTGCCATTTTGGGGTTCAAAATGGAACTCAAAATGGTGTCAGGCCATTCCAACAGACCAGGGTCGTTCTGTCAGAACAACTGGCTTACTTGGTTGTTCTGATGGGATGTTGCACACATTTTTCATGCACACCCCTGCCCTAAACTAGTCCTGACAATTCAGCTGTCCCTTTCCTATACTGTAACCCTTTCTTGTAAGGCCAAGAAAGCTTATGTTTATGCTAGCAAAGACCTGTTCAGTGGGGGTGAGATGCACTGTTATGTTGTCTACTGCGCCAAACACTTGAGCGTCAAAGTGGGTGTTGGTCCTATATCTACCTTGACGATCAGCTGAATGGTGACAGAAGAATGCAGCTGTAGCAGCATATGCTACTGGGGCGGGGGGAGCCAATTGCTAAAGCATGTGCTTCCAAGTAGATAATAAACTGTTTTGCAGAAGAGAAAGATTCATTACAGCTTGATGAAGCACCCAACTCCAAACAGCTGATTCTCAAGTACAGACACACAGAAAAACAAGCACACATTCACATGCTGTCAGTGTCATGTTTGGAATATTGCAATGTGTTCTGTGTGGGCAGCTCATTTATATATCCCTGATGTTCCTTTCTGGTTATAACTGTTGCATTCATGGAGTTCCACTGATTGCCTCACAAGAGCAATTCAAAATGTAAGTTATTATTAAAGGCCTAAACAGTCTTGAATGATACATCAGGAAGCGAGTGATTCCAGTAAGAGCCTTCTCATGAGTTTAAATCTGTTTATGAGACCCTGCCCTGAATGCCTTGATCTTCAGAGAGTAGGTTTTATAGCAACAAGGAGCAGTTATTTTTTTGGTAGTGAACCCCCTTCACAATTAGGTAGTGACAACAAGCCCATTTACAATTTTAGTAATGACTGAAGACCTTTTTATTTCAAAGAGTCAATTTTAAATTGAACAATCTGCACCAGGATTTACAGTATTTTATGATGTTATTATGTATCTGTTTTACTGCTGTTTTTATTGGCTTTATTTTATTTTAGAATTGTTTTATGCTATAAGCTTCCTGAAGTATCTGATACAAACCATAAGAAGTTGGGTGAGCAGATAGAAAGGTAGATTTAACTTGCATTTTGACAAATAGTTCTTCAGAAACTAATGTTGATAAACATACTTGGACAAAGTGCCTAACTCAAAATCTCCTGAGTAAAACTTTGCAGTTATGGAATAAGAGCAGGGCTCAGGAAATCCACTAGTCTACTTGTCTGTGACAAGTGAAAAATGATGCCTGATGAGTAAAACAAATCCTTACGAGTAATGTACCAACATAGCTCGATGAGTAATTTTTTTTGTCTAGCTGGTGAACAGAGCCAACATTTCCTGAATAAGAGGATGTATCCTCTTAGTGATTAGTAACTTAAACAACAGAAACTAGCAACAAGCAGCACTGTTGAGAGCCACTCTCCCCCTGCCCGCCCCCACCGCCACCATCTTATAATGTTGGTTTCTCATCTGTGGACAGCCAAGGACAATTGTAAGATCTGCCAGCAGAGCGACTCTGCTGGGCTTTTTTGCCGTTACTGTGTGGACTGCCATCTTCCTTCCTTCCTTCCTTCCTTCCTTCCTTCCTTCCTTCAGTCAAATTTGTACACCACCCAAAACTTTCATCTCTGGGTGGTTAACAACAACATAAAACAAGTTAAAACATACACAAAAATCTTTAAACAGTTTAGGTAATCTAAAAATCAAACACAGATGAAAACTTAAAAATTTACAAAGCTGAACAAGCTGGGGTGAAGAGGTAGGTTTTCAAGTGTTTTTTAAAAATTGTCAGAGATTGGGTGGATCATATTTCAGTTGGGGGCGCATTCCACAGTCTCTGGGCAGCAACCGAGAAGGCCTGTCCCCATGTGGCCACCAGCCGAGCTTCTGGCTAATTGTAACAAATCTGCACTTGGGTCTGCTGCTAGGAGATGGGGCTGGCATCCATTGCAGCTAAAAAGGCGAGGGCTGTGCCAAGGGTGCAGCCATTGGTGCAATCGAAAATGGACCACTGGGTGAGCTGCTTGTAGGTGGCCACCAAAGGGAGCCGGCCTTTGAAGGCAGCCTTCAGGAGTGGGACAGAGGGCTGGGGCAAGCCATGCTGTTGCTTTTAAAACTTCTATCTTTATTTGCTAGGTTTTATGCAGATATGAGTTTTGGTGTATCTGGAGTTGAGGGGAGGGTGTTCACTGTCCCTGGGGCTATGCCAGTGGTACTGGGGAATAGAGGAAGATGTGGTGATGACAGGGTAGCAGGCTATTATAGGAGAAGGGAAATCAGAACTCTAAAGCTATTACTCCTTCCAGCTTCCCTGCTAGCAAGCTGACCTTGGGGAGCAGTAACAAACTCCCACAGAACTTCACCTTGCTTCTTTGTAATGCCACATCAGTTCAAAATAAAACAGATATCATCCATGATTTTATTGTGGATGATGAAGCTGTCCTGGTATATATTACAGAGACCCGGATGGGGGAGAGTAGTGGTCCAGTTTGGGCCCAGCTTCTCCCAGCAGGATAGTCTGTTGTAGAGCAGGTGAGAGGATGTGGGTGGGGAGGAGTGGTGGCTGTGGTCTATACAAATAATACATCCCATACTAGGATTCCTGTCAGGGAATTGGCCTATATTGAATGTGTGTACCTACATTGTAGGTACCTAGACTGTAGGTACCTAATAGACTACTACATTGTGTACCTACTAGACTGGGACTTTTGTTGATGTACTGTTCACAAAACAAAACAGGGCCAAACAGAGTCCCTAACTGAGCTGACTGACTTAGTTAAGAAGTTGGCATTGGAGTTTCCCAGTCTGGTAGTTCTAGGGGACTTTAATGTTCACTTTGGAACCAACTGGTCAAGATCAGCTCAGAAGTTCTTAGTGGCCATGACAACTATGAGCCTATCACACTCGATCTGTTTTTTTGTTTTTGTTTTTGCTCTGATCAGGATGGTTTCCATGGGCAGGGACTCCTGTGATTTCCCAATTTTTATGGATGGATCGCCACCTGGTTAAAGTTGGACTCGCTGCCTAAACCCTCCTCCACAGAGATGAAGGACCTATTAGGATGGTATGCCCAAAAAGGCTATTGGATCCATCAGGATTCAAAGAAGCCTTGGAAGGCTTTGAGGTTGATTCTGCCAGCAATGTACGATTTTCATGCTTTATTATTTGCTTTTGTCTTTGCTCCAACAATCACTCGGATGCTCAGTGGGGTGGTCAGATTTTGCTACTACTTTCTACTCCAATTCCTAGATATTGATTGCCAATAAGATGTGTGTATTTTTTGCCCCCTTTTGCTTATGTTCAATGCCCCCATTTGAGAACATTAGACTAAGAGGACAACATACGTATTCAGAAGCCATTTAGTTCAAAAAAAGTGAAAGTGGCTTTGCACATGCACTTTGGATGCAACAGCTGTTCTTTTCCAAAACATAGTACATGCATCCAAAGCATTATATCATACATTATATCATACCTACAACAGTGTCAGTGTTATGAGGAGCCAGACCTGAATGAACCCTAAATGAGAAGCTGGAGGCTCAGGGTCATCGGAAGGCCCCAAGGCCAAACCAAAGATCCTGCCCAGTTCCCAGGAAGTACCCAGGCAGCGTGACTATTGGCTGAATCACTCAATTTCTGCACTCTTCCACCATCTTTATCCATGAGAAGGTTCATTGTGCATTGTCCTGGGAAGCAAATAGGTCCAGAGTTGAGACTCCCCAATTCGCAAATATGTCCCTGAGAACACCCTGGTGCAATTCCCACTCATGGGAGACCACCGTCATTCTGCTCAGAGTGTCCACATGGTAATTCAGGGAACCTTGTATATGAATCGCCTGAGGTGACACCGCATGTGCCACACACCAATGCCATAGGTCCAGAGCCAGAAACAGAAGGCTCCTTGAGGACGTGACACCCTGTCGATTGATGTAGGCTTTTGTCATTGTATTGTATGTTTGTATTGTCACTGAGTGACCCCCAATCATGGGCAGGAAGGCCTTGAGAGCATTGAAAATGGCCAACAGTTCCAAATAATTGATGTGTCGAGTCCTTTCCTTGGGGGACCAATGCCCAATCAGACAAAACCCTTCTAGGTGAGCCCCCCAACCAAGGTCCAAGGCATCTGTCATGACCACCTAATGGGATCAAGGGGCGTGAAAGGGAGCACCAACATTCAGGTGCCGCAACTCTGTCCACTACCCATACCCATCAAGTATCTGTCCATTGCCCATACCCATCAAGGGGGCGTGTGCTCTAGATGGCCCGGATCCCGAAGGGGATCAAACACATCTAAAAATCATCTCTGAATGATGCGCATTCGAAGACACGCTTGAGGCAGCACATATGTAGTAGCTGCCATATGACCCAACAGGTGCTGCACTGAGTGCATAGTCTGTGGGCTTCTGGCAAAGAAAGTGGCCACCAGCTTCCAGAGAGAGTACCTATGCAGCCTATCAGAAGGAAGGTTACACTCAGCAACATAATAAGAGGCAGAAAATTTCCTGTGACTATTTAATAGAATCTATAAGGAAGAGCAATGATCCTTGTAATTATTTTAACTAAAGAGTATTTACATTTACATTAAGAATATTAGAGAAAACATGAAAGTCATAAAGTTGGACTTACTATGAGGTATCTTTCTGGTTAGCACGTAGGCGAGTAGGCAACAAAGTGTTAACTCCTCTTAAAAGAGGGTTCACTTTTCATGAAAGGCAAGACCAGGTAAAAAGGAGAAACTGTGTGTTCTTTCCTGGAGAAGAGGAAATGCCCCCTCCCCGCCCCCACTCGACCAGTCTCAGATACAGACAGCTTCAGCATGGAATCATCATCAGGACAAAAAAAACCCAAAAAATCAAGAACACAAGAATAAACATTCTCCCAACAGAGAACATGCAGATAGGAAAACACACACTAGAGAGGTACAACAAGGGATTCCAACAGAGAGTGAAGCTCCCATTTGCAGAGATGATGGTGGAGGGCAGTTGTTACATATGAGATAACACCTCCTCTTGGCTTTAGCGTCAAGGTGCTAAGATACCAAGCAGTGTGCATGCACACTTTTTTAAAAAAAGACTCAGAATTGATTGAGCCATTTCAGTTCTTGGAATCACACCTAACTCTTCACACCTCTCCACTCTTTGTAGATCATGGCTTAATGCTATCTGTTGGAATTCATGAGGGTGAGCCTCTCATGAATTGACTCTCATGACTAGCCAGAGGTTTATACAATGAACCAGTTTGCTGAGATAATCTCATTTTTACTGTGAAGATTGTTTCAAAAGGTAGTTAAATGCATCTTCACCTTAACTGAGACATAAGTTTTGGGCGGTGTAAAAATATGATAAATAAATAAACTGTCAATTAACTGTCTTTCTGTTGAAGAATGAAAGATCTAATATCTTTCTGATCTCATGCCTCTCTTTGCAGACATGTTGAGCAAATAAATGACACAGTTAGTGGTTTGATACAACCCTGGAAAGCCCACAACACTAGCCTGGTTGCCTTTTATGAAAACTAGTTGGTGCTTTTATAGTTACACTTGAAAACCAGTCTTCCTAAGGAATCCACTCCTGAAGGTAAGTTCTTTAACTAAACATGCAATATCCAGCACAAAGAGAATATTCTGTGGCTCTCTCAGGAGTATCTCTATGCTGAATCTGACTGGAAACAAAGAACAGTGTAGTAATACCAAAACATTCTCCGTGATCATACAAAACATACAAGCATGTATGTTTGTGTGTTGTTTCACACTGGAAAATGGAAAGAGCTCTGAAACAGACTTTTATGAAATTCATGCAATCATTCCTTGTCAGGAAACTATCATGCCTAATAGTTGACTAAACTTCACAAGCTACACTTGTGCCAAACATTCTGATCAGTGATCTTCAATGCTGTCATCAGCAACATCATTTCATCACGAGTTCAGCATTTCTAGTCTTCACATGGGTGGAAGAGAGTTCTTCGTTAGATCCAAAATGACTTCGTGGTCTCAGACAGTTGATAAGTCTGAATATCCCTCTCTCCTTCCCCAGATGAAATATTAGGAGGATATCTAATTAGAGAAAACACTTGTTTCTTGCAGTCCAGGTGAATGGTAAATTCTTGGAAATGTAGCAAAACTAGCAACTACAAGGCATACTTCTTAGAGAAGCCTCTTTCTGAACCCATTCTTTCTGAGGCTATCTGGAGCTTTTTCATAGGGTGACTTTACCATGGCTTTATTTGGGAGGGTGGGTGTGCGTTCACATATCGGCCTGATTACCCTGAAGTCCATGTGATATTTCAGAGAACATTTCACACACAATTCAGGGCTTTCCCTCTATATTGGAACCTAGCCTAATTTATTTTATGTCCGAGGTTAAAAAATGCTTTTTTGTGTCAAAGTATCTGTTATGCCCTGAACTCGCAGTTAGGCATGTGCACAAAACCGGTTTGCCAGTTCGGTTAGAGTCCGAACTGGAATTGAAACATGCATGTTCGCTTTTGTACCCTTTAAGAAATGTCCCCCACCCCCGCCCGCCGGCTCAGCTCGAATTCAAGTAACAGTTTGGGGGTTCTAAAGTTTTGGTTTTTAAAAAAACATTTAACACTCACCACAGGGTACGGCAGCCAAAGGGGATTCTTTTGCGGCCATGCAGGGGCTCTGCCATTTCCCACCCCACCCCTCTGCTGGCTTCACCCCAGTCTTCTAAGGGCCATTTGGGTCCATTTTAGGGCCTTTTTCTAGTGGCAGTGGCCATTTGGGAGGCCACCGCACATGCACTCTGGTCATTTGCATAGCCTGAGTCACAACCCAGTGCCATTTCATTTCAGAGATGAAAGTTTGGGGCGGTGTACAAATTTGATAAACAAACAAACAAACAAACAAACAAACAAACTTGCACTGCATCATAACCCTGGCCATTTGCCATGGCCTACGTTGACCCAGTGCCACACTGGACCCATCGGTGTTTAATTAATTAATTTTTTTAACTTTAGAACCCCTGAGCTGGCCCTGGCCCCGGCCCCGATCATACCTACTCATGGAAAACCCACAGTAAAACCTGCTGGTGTTAGGGGGGAAATCATTTGAATGTTAGGAATTAGACTGAGTATTTGACTACTGTTTCTTTTCACTATGAATAGTGAGAAGAAATTTTCTAATTCATGGGTAGTATACACTGCCTTCTCTCCTTAGTTTCTACATGGGCTTTATCCTTCTAAAGCCCCGATTTTAAAAAGGAATAAAACAAATGACATCCAAGAAAACTTTAGTGATATAGCCAAATTGACAAAGGACAATGTCCAACTTTACAGTATTTTTAACAACCTTCCTGCTAAGGGTCAGCCTTTTCCTTAGCTAGTGAAGCCTCTGTAACATCCCTCCTGAGGATCAAAAACCACTATTGCATTTGGGAGATAATATTTTACATATTTGTGCCCTGTCCTCCTCACAGGATCTGAAGCCAGTGTATGTTGGATAATCTCATATGATCCTTACAACATAGGAAACTACCTTATATTGAGTCAGGCCATTGGTCTATCTAGCTCTGTATGGTCTACACTGACTGGCAGCAGCCCTCTAAGGTTTTAGGTAGGAACCTCATCTAGTTCTACATGGAAATGCCAGGGACTGAACCTGGAACCTTCTGCATGCAAGAATATGCTCTACTACCAATCTACCCTAAGAGAAATGTCTTACAGCAGACAGTGCTCACATGTAATCACCCATCCTAATGCAAACCTGAGTTAAAACTGCTTAGTAAAGGGTTCTACTGCAAGACCGGCTCACCTCCCTAATTCAGAGGTTAGTTAGGCTAAGAGATAATGATTTATCAAAATTTCTCAGAGAGAGCTCCCTGGTTGAACAGAGATCTACCAGAAAAGTGCTTTTACACATATACATATTTAATCTGACACATGCATATTTAATTTGAGGCCACACTGCATCATAGGGCTTGTAATCTTAAAATACCTCTCTCACCTAAGAACAGAACAGAAAATGTTCACAAATTTTACCTGGGCACTGTAAGCTAGTCGGAAAGCAACATTTATGCTGAACTGTATATTGCTGCACTTCTGGACTGTGCTCAGAGATTTTAAAAAATATTCTCACATCCAAAGAAATGAGAAATGCTAAAGTTAGAAAAAATATGAATGGCCCCAGCACAATCTATTATGCTTCCGATTTTCTCCTTGTGTTCATAAACACCTTTTCTTTAAAATATAAAGGTGGGGATATAATCCTGGATTAGGATTTAGGCAGGCTGCTCCACAAACATATTACACTGTCTCAGTCATTTGGAATAGGTCCTGAGGGAAATGATATACTCTAGTCCTCTAAAAAGCTAGCAAGTCTATGTATGTACGCACCCCAAATTCTGGTGATGACAGAAACAACCTGGCCTGACCTCTAAACTAAATACCCGTAAAGTCTCATGGCATAAATACAAGTCAACAAGAGCTAATTCCAGATTATGCCAATATAAACAAAGTCTTCCATCTCAATTTTCTAAACTTCCTGAAATTGCAGATGTAAGAGATTTTTATAAGACTGATGACTACTACATTGTGTTACAATTATCTTACTTATACTGTCTCAAAAAACAATCAATAAATATAAGAGCTTCATTTAAATCTATCAAACCCAGATACATTCCATGTAATTGAAAGGCTCTTAACGCCAGCCATTTCCTGGATATGGAGCCGCTTTGCTCAAGCGCCAACATTTTTAAAATTTATCTCATGTGGAAAAGCAGCATGCTGGACTTGCAAAGAGTGCTTACAAAAGAGTCCAGACCACCTTAACAGTTGGTGCTGCTGTTTTCCAAGATTAGAAATTACAACAATATTGTGCAAAATAAAAACAAACTAGAATTAACAATATTTAATCACAAAATGACTACTGTGGGTCTTAAAACACAATTAACAAAATTGTATTTCATGAATTGAGCCCTCCTAAATTGGAACTTCTAGGCTTTACATTTATTTCTGCCAACATAGCCACTTTGAGTGACCTTCTGATACAGAACCACCTCTTTCCTTGCAAATTCATTTTCTCCAACTTTAACCATGGCTTTAAGCCAGTGACACAGGAATAATTACTCTCCATCTCCCAAACAATTTGATTTCATTGTGGAATGCAGAAACTTCAAGAACTGTGACCAATATCCATTCACTTTTGCAAGTGTGTAGTCAGTGCCCTGTCACTGGTTAATATTTTTATATTGGTTTACATTTTATTTATTAGGCATAGATGATATGTAAGCATAACACCTGCTAACCTGGCAAAGAGGCACCTTTTAACGTGATGATTCTCTTTCTTTAGGAACATAGGAAGCTGCCATATACTGAGTCAGACCATTGGTCTATCTAGCTCAGTATTGTCTTCATAGACTGGCAGCGGCTTCTCCAAGGTAGCAGGCAGGAATCTCTCTCAGCCCTATCTTGGAAAAGCCAGGGAGGGAACTTGGAACCTTCTGCCCTTCCTAGAGCGGCTCCATCTCCTGAGGGGAATACCTTACAGTGCTCACACTTCTAGTCTCCCATTCATATTCAACCAGGACCAACCCTGCTTAGCTAAGGGGACAATTCATGCTTGCTACCACAAGACCAGCGGGGGAGAGTAACTGGCCCTATCCACTCCCAGCACAGTACCTCCAGTGACTGTTGCTGGTGTCTGTCTTATGATTCTTTTTAGACTGTTAGCCCTTGGGGACAGGGAGCCATCTTATTTATTTGTTATTTCTCTGTGTAAACCACTCTGAGCCATTTTGGGAAGGGCGATATAGAAATCAATCAATCAATCAAATAACTAAATATACTTTGCCTATGGAGAGCATAATACACAGGCATGTGTATTATGTTATTAATCTGGACTTTCCATCTTCACTGCCTTCCAATACATTTCTGGGTGCAATTCAAAATGGTAATGTTGACCTATAACATTCTCAATTACCAAGGACCAGGGTACCTGGAGGACCAACTTATTTTGTATAAACTCTGCACTAAGATAGCAATCTGACGCTGTGCTCTGGGAGCCAGAACCCTCAGAGCTGAAGTGAGTGGCAACTGCAGACAGTGGGCAGGCTCACCACTTAGCCATGATTTCTGTGGGACTTAGTCATGATTAACTTCGTCTGGATACTGCCCAAGATCTTATTATTTGTGGCACCCTGACTGCAGAATGTGCTCACAGACAGCCAGGAGCCTGCATGACCAGGTGAAGACTGTTTTCTTTTGCTTTTAATGAATCCTAATTATGGATTGATTCCAGTAGATAATGCTGTATTGCTGGTGCCAAAGCTTTTTCTAATTATTTTAAAGAGAGAATGGTGTTTTATCTCGTTTTAATTTTGTAAGCCACCTTAGAGGCTGTATGACAAAAGCACATATTCATTCTATATTTAATAAAATAAATTATTATTGAAGGCACACTATTCCCTTAACC
The DNA here is from genome assembly GCF_027244095.1 of Hemicordylus capensis. Lineage (NCBI taxonomy): Eukaryota > Metazoa > Chordata > Lepidosauria > Squamata > Cordylidae > Hemicordylus > Hemicordylus capensis. Next base: position 237,697,884 of record NC_069660.1, on the reverse strand, counting down.
TATTGTATGCTTCATGAATGCTTCAGTAAGTAGCATCATGAGGCACGTAAGTATGCATTTCTACTCAGAAAACACTATAGAAAACATTTAAAAAGCACAAGAGAATCCAAAAAGCTTAAGAACAAACAAACAAAAATCTTTAAGGCATACGGCTGACACAAATAATCCTCCAAATATTAGGCAAACCTCAAGAAGGATCAGACATTTTCAGAACAGCATGGACTGCTTGCTAACTCCATGAGTGTGCCTTGACTAAGAGAAAGTGCCAACCCAAGGTTGGCACTGAATTCAAATGACATGATAGGGTCAGCAGACCTGCAGTTTGAGAAACCCAACCAACTTCAAACTGAGGTTCAAATTTAGTTTTCAAAGCACTAATGGAACTGTGGTTGGGAAAAATCCCACATTCAGACAGTCAGAAATGCTGACCTGAGGTACGTTTAACTGGTTTGGCATTATGTCCAGATGGACCTTTTGTTTCTAAATAGACACAGTTTCAAAATTTATCATTTTATCAGCTGGTTCACTGTTGGACACCAGTAAACTTCACTCAGAAGCCAAGACAATTCTGGCATGATACATAGACCAGACACATGGTCTAGATCAGGGATCCTCAACGCTGGGCCCCCAGATGTTCTTGGACTTCAACTCCCATAATCCCTAGCCAAAGGCCACTGGGCCTGGGGATTATGGGAGTTAAAGTCCAAAAACATCTGGGGGCCCAACGTTGAGGATCTCTGGTCTAGATCCAAATAACTAGCACAACTCCCTTCAACATACAGTAAAGGACATCTGTGACACCTGTGTTTCCAGGAAAAGACACTAAAACTACTTAACCAATTTGAACCCATAATGTGTAATTCAAAAGCCTATTATGTGTACACCATGGCCTATAACTAAACTAAGAGTTACACATGGAAGAGATTTCTAAGTGAGCCCAGAGGAAAGGGACAATTTTCGGCAATCCCCTCTTCCCATTGCAGTTGCCTGTGCCTCCCAAAAACATGTTCCTGAGAGCTGAATGAGAACAATTTGTTATGGGGAGGCTAACAGATAAAGTTATTAAATATTATTATTATTACTTTTATTATTATTAATTATTATTATCATTATCAGGCACAGGCAACTGCAGAAAGGAGGGAAATACTGAAAATCTCCTGTTTTCTCTCTGTGTATGCAGAAGTTGTCTACACTTAGTGTATCAGATATTCACTGCTAAATAACAATCACAGGCAGTGAGCTGTGAATTTACCAGTTTAGCATGCACGAAGCACACACAATTCTTTCTCACTATAATCTTAGGTACATGAGGACTAGCTGGAATAAATTAGAATTTCAATGATATTTTAAATAGAATGTTAGATATTATTTTATTTATTAGATTTGTAGACCTTTACAAGACCATTTCACATACATACAAAAAAACTGAATGTGTGAAATCTCAGGGCTCTAAGCAGATGCTTCTAGGTTTTAGAATGCATTCAAATAGCACAGTCTTGAATTCACCTTGTAAAGGAAATAGTCTAATTCAGATTAATAGCAACTACTATAATTCAAGGGCTGCACTGATTTGTCTCTGAAGTGCAGAACTGATAAAGAAATGGAAAGACTACAGCTGAGAAAGGCTAAAAAGAGGATTCGTTGCTTTGCCACTTGGTAATCGTTTCCAGAAGGCTGACCTCATGCCTTTTTGAACTTTATTCTTAGAGAAGTAACAAATTGTTCTATTCTAAGATGTTCACACACAGAAAGCAGATTTATAATGTAGCAGTCTTATTTCAAAATGTGATTTCTATCACAAAACACACCCCATTACATGTAGCCGTTTAAATACCTGAGCAGCTTAGCTTGGACAACTATTCATTTTATAGTTTAAAAAGCAAACTATTCTGGATCTAGTTCTTTCTCTGTTTCCTTTTCTTGCAACATGCAGTTCCTATCAACTTCAGGAGAGTAAGCTGTGCCCTCACTCAGATAACAACTGGCTTATCTTTTAGGTATAGTTAGTCAAATGACATTTAAACAGAACTGGGTCTCCAACACAAACATTGTACAACCTGATGGAAAGTGAGTCTAAAATTGGTTAAACAAACATTAAAATGGCCAATGTCCAGACTAACTCTGTATCAACAAATCGGGATTTTCCATCAATTAGAGGCATTTTTCCGTAATTCCCCCTTCCTCTGTAGCCATCTGTGCCTCCTAAAATTATGTCCCTGAGGGCCAGTGTCATAATTTTGGGAAGCTCATGAGGCTGCAGAGAAAAGAGGGGATCACTGAAAATTGCGAGGGAGGGGTGCATCAGAGAAAAGAGGGGATCACTGAAAATTGCGGGGGGAGGGACATCAGAAAATCCCCGTGTATCCGCACAGGGTTAGTCTGGATACCAGCCAGTTACTGTTATATTTGCAAACTGGACATACTAGGCAAAATTCTTTGATATAATTCCATTACAGCTTTGTTTTTTTACTTTGATGGATTTTTATATCTAATTCATTTAAAACAAATTTCTAGATATTGATTTATGAAGGATAACCACCAGCATCCTCTGGAGCTGGATATGCAGAAGCCTTGCCGGAATCCTGAAGTGCTAAATTGTGTCCTCCCTTCTTTATCACTGTACCTACTGGCTCCTAGCCAGGTCTTTGGCTGAAAGTCATAAATAAACATTTCCATATTGTGTCAAACCCTACTCTCAGCTATTATTGGTGTTATTCCCTGCTTGAACTGCCTTTATTGGCTGCCTTTCCCCTTCATCGCTTGCCCAAACTCACTTTCCCAGTAAGACTTAGAAACTGATGCCAACTGATTAATCAGGCTCAACTTCCCCTTGGCGATGGGAGGAACACCAGCTCATTGGCTTTATTCCCAACAGTGTATAAAGAACTTCCCAACTATGTTGTTTCATTCATGTCTATTCTATTTCAGAAACAAGCCTCTCTGTACCATAAGAAGTTCAAGCTATTTTCAGATTTCCAACCCAATAAAAAGGAGAGACTCATCAACTTTGCCCTATTGCTCTTGCTACTAGTTAGCTGTGCAACCCCACAAATCCCTAAGTAGGTTCCCTATTATTTATTTATTTATTTATTTATTTGATATGTTTTTGTGCCACCCATTTCAAAAGTCTCTAGGCAGTTTACAGGAACAAAAAACAAACAAAAAATCAACACATTTAAAACATATATAAAGCTAATAGTTGAAACAATAAATAAAATCCAATTAAAATTTCAGCTAAGAAGCTTGGCTGAAAAGATTTCAGTTGTTGTTTCCTAAAAGCCATCAGGGATGGAACAGCTTTCATCTCCGCAGGAAGTGTGTTCAACAGCCGCCACATTATTCGCTTTCTACCTAACCACCATATTTTCCACCACACTAAGTGGTATCTTTTCTTCTTTAAAAATACCAATGTAATTTTTTCCTGAAGATTTATTAATCCAGGAAGCTCCATTTTCAGTGGAAGGTACCAGGGGCATTGATTTCAAAGAACCAGGGCCCCCAAGCTCCTGAGGGCCCCCAGGTCCACCCCTCCCTATTTTATTCATTATCTTTGTCACTCTGAGGGGCCGCCAGGCAGAGGGGTGAACACGGGCCCCCTCTCCCCTAGCTACGCCCCTGGAAGGTACCAATGTAAGTAGTAGTTAAGGGGTGTTTCATACCTGTGTTTCCTACTAAGTGTTATAAGAAAATTTTAGATTTTTTATTGGAATAAAATTGTGCCACACATAGAATAAATGTATAGTACAGGGAACTCTTCCCTAAATAATAGGGAGAGGCCAAGATGATATTGCTAACAAAAATGGACAAGAATCTGGCCCTTCCAAAGTTAAAGACATAATACGATCTCCAAGTAGGTGGAGCAACATCAAACAGGTTTCATGCCTGGACAAAGGACAGCAATAAATATCAGGCATTTTATCTCCTGAGGGAAGGACTAGAAACAATAGGAACAGAAACAGATTTAGGCTAGATATTAGGATGAATTTCCTAATGATAAGAGCTGTTTGACAGTGAAACAGTCTGCCTTGCCTCTTGGCCAAAGGTCTTTAAACAGAGGATGGATAGCCATCTGTCAGAGATGTAGCAGTTTCTTTCATTGAGCAGGGAGTTAGATTAGAAGACCTCCAAGGTCCTTTACAAGTCTCAACTTTTATTATTAGCAAACACTTATAGCCCTATTCAAATGTTCTGTTCAACATTTGTACAATTTGTACATGGTGTACACAAGTACAGATCATAGGAACACAGAAAACTGCCATATACTGAGTCAGACTCTAGGTCCATCTAGCTCAGTATTGTCTACCCAGACGGGCAGTGGCTTCTCCAAGGTTGCAAGCAGGAATCTTTCTCAGTCCTATCTTGGAGATGCCAGGGAGGAAACTTGCAACCTTCTGCTCTTCCCGAAGTGGCTCCACCCCCTGAGGGGAATGTCTTACAGTGCTCACACATCAAGTCTCCCATTCATATGCAACCAGGGCTACCACAAGACCAGCTCTTCTCTCTGTACAGTACAGTATAGTATGCAAGTACAGTTATTCACATGTTATGTTGAACGCAGGTACAACAGTTCACTTCCTACCTGAATCCTGCATTTCAATGGACTTGTATCCAGGTTAACTTTTAACATGAACACAATTACATGCTAAACTGAGAAAAGGGGAACCTCTTAAAATGGTGATTATCTTATATCTAGCAGAGGGAGAGAAATTGGCCCTGTTCAACCCCAACATAACATCCCTCCAATGGTTGTTCCTGGTGTCAAGAGTGTGTGTGTGTATGTGTGTGTGTGCGCGCGCACGTGCGTGCATGCACACGCACACATGCACAGTAAACCACTTTGTAAACCTTTTATGAAGCCATATTTAAAGTTGCAATCATTGTTACAGTCATCACACAAAAACATGTACCTGCGTACAGACATCTGTACACTTGTACAGCATAATGTCTGGATTGGATTTATCTCTCTCTCTCTCTATTTGATGATGCAATACTGTGCAAAGAGATCCAAACATAGGGCCTACCTTTCAAATCCAATCTGTCGTAGTACTTTTTCCCATGGAACACCTGAGGAAGAAAAAAAAAACTAATTAAAATCTTTTTTTCCCCATTCCCCTTATTAAAATATGCCTAAATTAGTCATATTCAAATCCACCTGAAATTAATAGCACTTAAATTAATCATAAGTAAATTGTCTCATTGCTTTAATACATAGCTGCTCAACTCCAGCTCCTTTTGGACTACAGCTTCCATAAACCCCATTCACAGTGGCCAATAGTCAGGGATTATGGGAGTTGTAGCCCAACATCAAGAGGAGGGGGACAAGTTGAGCAGCCCTGCTTTCAATGGCACTTAGTCATTACCAATACGTTTTCTGCTCACAGTATTAACAGCAGCAGGGTACTGAATCAGGAACTGCACAAGTTAAGCACAAAAACTTCTGGCAATCAGGAAAACAAGTCCTTGACAATAGTTTATAATCTAACAAAAAGAGAGAGAGAAGGGATAAACAATGGGAACACTGAAGATTTTTATTTTATTTTAAAAAACCTCAGGTGTTGAAAACATAAATCCAGAAGTAAATACTACTGTGGGAGCCAGAAGTAAATGCCAGAAGTAAATACTACTGTGGGAGCCGGGAGCCAAACAGAGTAGGTTCTGAAGAGCGAACAACAACACCATGCTACAGATAGGAAGATAAAGAATTTCAACTATGAGGGCCAAACTAGACATGATGGTGGCAGAATCATTTGTTTAATCCCAGGACTACCTCCATTGTATATAAATTCTGTGTGCTATTCAAATGAAGGGGGGGGGGAAGAAAAGTTAGATTTCAATGGAATAACTGGTTTCATTATAGACATATCACATTTCAGACAACAATTTATATGGAAATAGAAGAAAGAGTGTCCAAGATGTATGAAAATACAGCAGGAGTAACAAAAGCATAAAACTGGATATCAGTAGTATGAAAATTACACAACAGGCAAAGATAGTGAATAAAACTACCAAAAGATCTAAAACTCAAATGGCAACAATATCTCAAATAGCAAAAACAAAAACAAAAAAACCACCCACAAAAAACAAAAAAAACCATTTTTGGTTTGATAATGGAACACTGGGAAGAAATTGCATGCATTTGGGTTTAGGATAATAACAACAACGATTTCAATATTAGCTAAATTCATATTCACTTTGCTGCCTCTGTTTATAGATTTCAGAGAAATTAAAACTTAGTCAAGGATGTTAACTGGTTTGAGGTGTGTTTTTATTTATTTTGGGTTTTGTTTTGTTTTTAATGGCTGGCAGAAATGCCCCAACTGAAGACTACTATGCAGATACCAAATTCAGTCTGGCTTTTCCATATCTTGTGCATTATTATGAAGCTAGTGAGTGATGTTAACTATGGCTAGTTCAGTTCATAACAATTATAGTGGATGAACTCTTGAACAGATTTTTTTCTAAACTCTTGAGTGCAATTTCCTGGATACCAAGGATCACAGATCTATGGTAAATATCTACAGCTTACTCGCCTGTAATGATGGTTCTTCTAGTGGTCATCTATCCTTTTACACTAATGAGCTATGCGCCTGCACCGAGACCTCCATCAGAACCTAACAAGCCTAACAATTCTCCTGCTTTGGGTGTTCCTGATTTGGAACACCACCTCCAGCCACTATATGCAGCTGCACAACTCCTAATCCCCTCAGTCATGGAGTCCAGCTTCAGTAAACCCTGTGGGGAGGATGGGAGAGCATGTAAAAGGACAGATGACCACTAGAAGAACCAACATTACAGGTGAGTAACACGTAGTTCTTCGACACGGTCTCTGTCTTTTACACTAATGGGCGCATAACAAACTAGCACCCAAGGAGGAGGGAGAAACAAAGGCAATATGTAATCTGCCAGAATCATTTATTTCAGAAACAAGTACATCAACTGAAAAGCGACTGCTAAACACTCTTGACAAATACAGCATCATTCTGTGCCCAGGCATCAATAGCATAATGCCGGATAAATGAGTGGGGTAAAGCCTAGGTAGCTGCCTGCCAGACAGCGTCCAATGGGACAGCACGATAAAAGGCAACAGAGGCTGCTATGGACCTAACTGAGTGCACCTTAAAGGTAGCAAGCAACTGCTTATGAGCTAATTGATAGCAAATTTCAATTGTGGAAACTATCCATCTAGACATGGATTGGGCTGAAACTTGGAGACCTTTACGTGGCCCATCATAAAGGACAAACAAGGAAGATGTTTTCCTCCATTCAGCAAACCTCTGGACAAAGAAAGATAACACCCTTCTAACGTCCAAACAATGCAACCTTCGCTCTGCATCCAAAGAAGGGTTTTGGGGAAAACACAGGCAAAGTGAGTGAGGACGAACAGTGAAACAGACACTACCTTGGGCAGGAACTGGACATCTGTCCGCCAACCACCTCAGGGCTGGAAACCAAGGCCTCCTGGGCCACCAAGGAGCTATCAGGATGGCCCTGGACTGATCTACCATCATTTTGTGCATGACCCTCGGAATGAGGGAAAATGGGGGCAGCACATACAGTAGAGGGCCCATCCAAGATAGGACGAAGGCATCGCCCAGAGAGCCCTTGCCTTCCCCTCCCCTGGAACAATAGAGGGCACATTAAGCATTGTCCCAGGAAGCAAAAAGGTCCAGAGTTGCGACTCCCCATTTTACAAATATGTCCCTGAGATCACCTCGGTCCAAGGCCAACTTGTAGAAGACCAGTGTCACCCTGCTCAAGGTGTCTGCCTGAACATTCAGAGAACCTTGTATATAGACCACCTGAGGCGACACTGCATGGGGCACGCACCAATTCCAAAGGACCAGAGACAGGAACAGGAGGCTACTCAAAGACGTGCTGCCCTATCGATTGACACAGGCTTTTGCCATCGTATTGGCCATTTGGATTAACACTGGGCAACTGCCAATCATGGGTAAGAACCCCTTGAGAGCATTGAATATGGCCAGTAACTCCAAACAATTGATATCTCTGGACCTCTCCCTGGGGAACCAATGTCCACTCAGGTGAAAGAAACCCTTCAAGGTGTGCCTCCCAAATGAGCTCCAATACATCAGTCGTAATGACCCATCGGTATCGGGAAGCCTGGAATGGGGCACCGACATTTAAGTGATGAAACTCGGCCCACCACGCCGCAGTCGCCCATACCCAGAGAGGGGGTGTGCACTCCAAATGGCCCAGGTCCTGAAGGGGATCGAATACATCTGGGAACCACCTTTGAATAATGTGCATCTGAAGGCACGCTTGAGGCAGTACATAAGTGGTGGCCACCATATGCCATAGTAGGCACTGCACTGAATGTATCCTCTGCGGGCCTCCGGCCAAGAAATCGATAGCCAGTGTCTTGAGAGTATGTATGCGGGTGTCCAGAAAAAAGACCTTTTCCAAGTTCGTATCAAAAATCAGCCCTAATAAATTGTATACTGCAGGTTGGTTCCAACTGAGATTTCTTGAAGCTGGTTTGGAAACCCAAACCCTGCAGAATATCCATGACCATTTTGAGGGCGTTCAGGACCTCCTGTCTGGTACTCACCAGGATGAGCCAATCATCAAAAAATGGCAGCACCTGCAACTCTCTCTCCTGCAGGAAAGGCACCTCCAGGGTCAGACATTTTGTAAAAAACCTCGGTGCTATTGTGAGACTGAAGGGCAAGGCTTTGAACTGATAGAGGATCCCCCCAATCTGGAAGCACAAGAAGCTTCAATGCTGAGGGCGTATTGAGACATGGTAATATGCGCCTTTTAAGTCTAGAGAGACCATCCACATGTCTTTTTTCAGGATGGTCATAATGGTCAGTACTGACAGAATCCAAAATCGTTTGTACACCAGGTGCCTGTTCAGGGCCCTGAGGTCCAGTATAGGATGCTGACCTCTGTCTGGTTTCGGCACTATAACATACTGGGAATAAAAACCGTGACTCTCTGGATTGGCAACCTTCTTGATCACATCCTTTGACAGAAGAGCAGCGACCTCCTGGTCCAAATCCAGAGTGCACAGAGTAGTCACAATGCTGGGCATGGGCGGTGGACCGCAGAACTTGAGGGCATAGTCCAAACATATAATTATAAGGACTCACTGGTCTGTGATCACTTTGTCCCAGTTTCCCAAAATAACTCCACCAGATGATTTTTATGCCAGGTAAATCTTTACATCTTTGAGTAAATTGGGCACACCTTTTTGTTTTTTGTACTTCTGTATTTAAAAAATGATTCAAAATTATTATTTTTGTATCTCTAGATAATAAAAGATTCACAGGATGCATTGCAATTATGATCTTTTATTAGGCAGAAGCAAGTCTTGAGTCAGAAGAGAAACAACTGTTATAGGCCTAAGTAGGGGAGAAAGGGAAAAGCCTAAAAGATGATGTGTTGCATCTTAGTCCAGTGTCAGGTCAAGGCACCGTATATTCAGTAATATGCCCCTGATTCATTACCAAGCTGTAGAACAATGTGCTAAGTATTTCTAAGTATTGTACACAATTGTCAGAAAATAATTGACATTAACATAATCAGATATGCTCTCTTTTTCTTTCATTCATTCAATTTCTGTCTGCTCTTCAATATAAATATAATTAGTCTATCACAGCCATCCCCAAACTGCAGCCCTCCAGATGTTGCTGAAGTACAACTCCCAGCATACCCAGCCACAAAAAAATTGTGTCTAGGGATGCTGGGAGTTGTAGTTCAGCAACATCTGGAGGGCCGCAGTTTGGGGATGCCTGGTCTATCAATTATAAAAGTACTGTACTGTCCAAGTGCCTATTAGGCTCAGAAAGAGTCACCAGCTTTTTACAATGGCCCCGCATAACCCCCAGCAATGACAAGTTAAGGGAGAAAGCGGCCAGTACCTTGGCCGCTGAATCGATCAGCCTGAATAATGGGTCCAGTTCCCCTTTCTGCTGCATACCAAGGCTGATGCCTAGGGCTGAAGCCATGCAGGCCGCATACACTGAGTACTGTTTAAGGTCCTCCAATGGGGAAACTGTTTCATATCTGATTCTATGTTGAGTGAGGACGACCCCCGAGAAACACCATCTGATTCCTGAGAGCTAGTATCACTCTCATATTCTGACTCAGGAGCAGTCAGAGAGTCCTGAGCCAAGGGCATCAAACCCATAGGAAAACCAGGTTTGCTAACTGGATCATCCGGTCCCAAAGCAGGAAGCTCTGCTGGCAGCACCTGGACAGGCACAGCAGCCTGTTGCAGTGAAGGAGACAAAGAGGGCAGTTCGTGTCGCTGAGTTCGATCCCAAGGGGAGCATTACAGTGAGCGGGAACAGGCTTCCCTTCCAAATGTGATGGGGGCTTGCGCCAGTCCTGCTTAGTTCCAGGCGTCCCAAACGTGAGACCTTCCGTATAACGAAGGCCATATCAAGGCCTCACATAGTCTGAAAAGTCCGATTGATAGTCCATTTGATATCCACCACACAAACCAAAGTCCCAGCACCAAGCACCATACGAAGGCTCAACGGCAACCAAGGGAGAACGGTGCTCTGACACCCGGTACCGATCCAAATATGCGGGCTCACAATGGTCCCAGGTCCGATCTTGTCTGTAATCGGAAGAGCGCTCCTCTGAGTCCCAACGGGTACTGCGGACCCTAAGAGGGATGCCCTCCTGGTGCCTTCGAGGAGGTGAATGGCGCCTAGGGGAATAGGCCTCCCTTTCCGATGAAGCGTACCCAGGCTCATCCGATGCCACAGAGCGTTCTCTACTCAAGCGAACCCAAGCAGGAACCAGTTCAAGAAATCATCCTCCAAAGGCGAGCTAGGCCGAACCAAAACCAAAGACTTTGGTGTAGGATGATCCAAATCCTCTTTAGGTTTCTTGGCCAACAGGCCCTCCAACGCAGGAACCAATGTGGACTTTTTCTTCTTTGATATGGGAGGAAGATGTTGGCCTGCCGGCAAATCACGAAGCAACTTCAACTTCTTCTTCTTCCTATTCGGTATGGACGCTGTGGGGATTGAGGAAGACTTCAGTACCATGGGCATGGAACACTTAGGGAGATCTTCTGAGTGCACAGGCTCACTCGAAGCCATCGAAGGAATTCCACTAGGAAGTGCCGATACTAGTATCGAATCCGAGTTTTTGGCCTCCACAGGAGCAGACACCGAATGCTTTGATGGCACCGATGAATCCATTTTAACAGATCGCTTCAAGGATAAGGCTTCTGATGAATGGAGAGCCATATCCCACAGGGCTGCGTGCAGGCAAGAAGCCCTATTTTTGCAAGCCTGCTTCGTAAACCTCTGACAGTGAAGACAGGTATCGACTATGTGGGATTACCCCAGGCACAGGAGACACTCGGTATGAGTATTGGGGGAAGGGATCTTAGATCCGCAATGAACACATTTTTTGAAGTTTGTCATGCCCGGCATAAATGCTGAAGGCCAGCCAGCCACCACACTCAGTCTCAGCCGGGTTAGGAGCTCCAAAGAAGAGAAAGACCATAAAAAAACCCAAAACACCAAGAAAAAACTGCTACTAAGCGAAAGAAATAAAGAATTAAAGGGGAAAAAACCAAGAAGCAGGGAGAAAACGACAAGGGGACAAATAGATCCTACTTTTTGTCGAGCTGCAGACTCCACGATATTCACTGAGCATGGAAGACGAAAGACTGAGGGAATGAAGAGTGCGGCTGGGGGTGGGGTTCCCACTCAAAGCAGGAAAACTGAGCTTGTTAGATTCCGACAAAGGTCTCTGTGCGCACATAGCCCATTAGTGTAAAAGACAAAGACGACACCGAAGAACCTTTCCGACATTAAAAATAAATCTGGAATATGAATAGAAAACCTAATCTCTCTCTCTCTAATCAGTTCCATATAATTTAAATAACAAACTGTGATTATGTGGAATGGATTGGAAAAAGCACAACTCAAAATATATTGATATGCAGGTGAATGGTTTGTTTTATTACCTGGTTAGAAAAAAGAAACATCCAAGATAAAACTTGGTTCAAGATAATGTACTTCCTCTAGAAAAGTTCATCTTTCAAATATTTATTTATTTATCACATATGTACACCACCCAAACTTTCATCTCTGGGCAGTTAACAATAGCATAAAACAAGTTAAAAACATATACAAAAAACTTAAAACAACTTAATTTAAAAATAAACCAGAGATTAAAACCTAAAAAATTTTAGGAAGCGGAGAAAGCCTGGGCGAAAAGATGGGTTTTCAGGTGTTTTTTTGAAAATTGCCAGAGATGGGGAGGATCGTATTTCAGCAGAGAACGCATTCCACCATCTCGGGGCAGTGACGAGAAGGCCCGTCTCTGTGCAGCCACCAAACGAGTTGGCAGTAACTGGAGACAGACCTCCTCAGATGACCTCAATGGGCGGTGGGGCTCGCAGTGAAGAAAACACTCTCTTAGATACCCAAGGCCTAAGCTGTTTAAGGCTTTATAAGTTATAACTAGCACTTGTCCGGAAACCTATTGGCAGCCAGTGTAGCTCCATCAGTAAAGGAGTAACATGGTCTCTCCAAGATGTCCCATAGAACAACCTGGCTGCCATATTCTGAACCAACTGAAGTTTCCGGACTACGTCACAAGGCAGCACAAAGGTAGCCCCATGTACAGAAGTCAAGTCTGGAGGTTACCAACAGATGTACCACTGTTCTGAGGTCATTGATCTTGAGAAATGGGCTCAGCTGGCAAATCAGCCGGAGCTGATAGAAAGCACCCCTGGTCACCGCCTCAACCTGAGAAACCAGGGAGAGGTGTGAATCTAGAAGTACTCCCAGACTGCGAACCTGTTCCTTATGGGGAAGTGTGACCCCATCTAGAACATGTAGATCAAAATTATCTCCAGAGTCCTGACCCCGCACAATAAGTACCTCCATCTTATCTGGATTCAGATTTACACATAGTATAAACTGTGAAAACCTAACATAGGATACCTGGCTCCTTAGTAATGACCATAGGAAAAAGAGAGCCTTTTTCTTATCATATAAAATCAGAACTTAGGTTTTTGTTGTGTGTTTTTTTTGGGGGGGGGGGGGAGTCCATAAATTTTATGGGGGAAAGATTTATATTGTATTATATCCAATGTACATAGGACTATTAAGATGTACTTATTTTGTTATGTCATATAGGAAGTTCAGTACAAGATGATTATCACTGATACCTGGCAAAATGGCAAAGATAGATACAAATCTTTGTAAGGCTCAGCAGACCACACTGGTTTTTTGTTTTTGTTTTTAACCACCCTTTCTTATGGTTGTACAAACAACCACACACAAATTTACTGGTCCCAAGTTTTGACCATTTTTAATTTACTCTATGCAGGTTCCATTCTTCTAATTATTAGAAGACATTCTAACAGACATTCTTCTAAATATTGGAAGATGGAATGATACACATGGAAGATAATCATTTGCCTTCTAACTGTCTATTATGAAGCTACTCACCACTGTAAAGATAGCGTATATGCAGCATTGGAAATCTTCACTCCCATCAAGAACCAAGAAATGTCATTAGACATCACTAAAATAGTTAAGGTTACAGGTAAGATCTATAGCAGGAAAGAGAGCTCCACTGATAAAAATATTGAACTAATTGTAGTTTTTATGATTGATAGTTTTTCTCTGTATTAACTGCATGTTGCTAATAAAAATAAACAAAACAAGAGTACAGGAAGGATAATAGATTTGAAAGAGATAATCAGGCTTTAATTAAAGGCAAATAATAGAGATACTTCAACAGTGTGCCATTATAACTCTGATATGCATATCTGCCAGCAGATGGCTGATGAATATATAATTGGTACTGTCAGGCCCAATCACCTATTTTGTAAGTCCCTCCACCACATCCTGGTGATCAGCATTACCTAACCTGACAGCACCAACTATTTTTTTCAGAACCACATGCATAGTCCTTGAACCTACAGGCATCAGGGCAACAGAGGAGTAATGCTTAGGGAGTTGTAGATCCTATCTTAGAAAAGGAACCTGCATACAGTAATGTGGCTCCACATGCAGCTCTCATTTTTTCAGACAACACCTGTTCCTTTCAGGCATAAAGATAGTTCACCTCTTATTCCTTCAGCTTAAATCTTTAGAAATAACCTTGGTAGAATGTTACTAATAAGCTGCAGAAGATTGGTTAAAAAACCATCCCCGGATTGAACACACATTAGTTAAAATACCCTGTAAAGCTCTCAAAGAACCAAAACATTTATTTCACATAGTATTAAAATCAGTAGGGTGTTCTGGGCCTCATCCAGTCAACATTCCTGCTTCAGCTCTTGCTATTTCCTCTAGACATTTAGGATTTTGGATGTAGATGCTTCTAAGATTTGGATGGCCATTGATTTAACTTTATTCTTTCTTCTCCCCATATAGCAGCATGATATCACCAACTGCTAGACTGCTGTACTTAAAATATATTATTCCTATGATTAAAGTTTTGTTTCAATAACTTGCTCCAGATTGCTTAGCTGCTAATTCCCATCTTTTTTCCACATTTCTGTTTTATATTAACTTTTACATGTATATTGACACAGAGAGGTTGAAGTACAAAGTATTTCAGGAGTTACTAGTTACATTTAATGGTAACTGAGCTGTGGCCTCCTCCCAAAATGCAACTGTGCACTACTTTGACGCCACTACCACTCTAGCAGCCAAAACAGATCATACACCAGGCCTGCTCAACTTCGGCCATCCTGCAGATGTTGACCTTCAACTTCCATAATCCCTGACTATTGGCCACTGTGTCTGAGGATTATGGGAGTTGTGGTCCAAGAACGGGGGGGGGGGGCTAAATTGAGCAGGCCTACCCTACAACTTCAGCAACAAGGGTTGATTCAGAGAGAGGAGGGTTGAAGAGGAAAGGCAACACAAACAAGCAGCAGTTGTTTAGCAACTGCCATATATGTGCTTCTCTTCCTTTTCCTTCGGCTCCTGAAACAGCTCTTCATTGAGTGGGGAAAGAGACATGCGAGCTACAGTGACTGGGGAAAACTTTTGAAGTTGTTTATGCATTGCCTATCTATTTACTTTGTACTCAAGTAAATTTTTGTAAATCAAGTAAACACAATATTGGAGAGATGAAGCTAAAAAATAAAAGATGAAGCATACCCTTATTAGGGATGAGCACAACTCGTTATTTGATCACTGATTTGTAGCACACTCGAGCACCATTAAAAGGGAGGAGAGCAGGTCCATACTTTCTCCTCTGATGCTCACTGCAACTTCCTGTGGTGGCAGCACTCCCCCCAGCACCCATCACGTACCAGAGGCACTTCCCCCAGCTGTCCAGCACATTGAGAGTCACTTGGGCAGACCAGTCCACCAAGGCAGGCTGACGCACTATGCCCAGAACAGAGGGTTGGTTTACTCACTGACCCCAATTGGTAGATCAGCTCTCCTGGTGGGGGAGTGCCATTTTTGAGGCCCATTTCCCCAGCAAAACACATCTCAAAATGGTGCTTTAATCACCCAAATCGATTCAGGTGATTAATTGAGGCAGCCAGTCAAGCCGGCTGTTTTTGACAAATCCATTCTAGGGCTCTGCAATTCGATTCGAGCTCTAATCAAATCACAGAATTTGAATAGTGCACAACCATAGTACAGACATCTGTACACATACAGTATAACCGGGCTGTTGTGAGAATATTAACTATACTTGTGTGTAGATCTCTCTGTGTGTGTTCACTGTACACAGACTGTACGTGCATTGAACACGCCATGAACATCTTATGTCAGCTCCGAGGCTGTATCTGTCTCTCTGCCTCTCAGAACAAGATGGTTCCAGTAGCCCTATGGTGATGGTTGGGGGAGTATCTCATTGAAATAAGTTGCTTGCACATTGTCCTGTGTCATTTTCCAAAAGGTAACCTAACCAACTTTCTGACATGGGCAGATTAACCTTTTTTCCACCTGTAGGCAAGCATGATTCACCACCCCCTCCTCCCACCGATGATGTTATGTCTCGTGTCCATAATAACATACAATCATATTTATGCTAAAAATAAATTGAGCCAGGCAGCATTGCCTCGTCTCGGACTCCTCCTCCCCCACCCCCAGCGGAAGCAGGCTGAGGCTGCCTCACCGTCATCCCTAACTGCCTCACTCCTACTCCCCTGGTGGTGCTGTGTTTGGGAGGAGGAGTCTGGGAGGGACCTGGTCCCCTCAGCGATTGCGCAGGTCAGTGGCAAGCAGCACAGCCTGCAGCCCCAGGCCAAGACTTGGAGGAAGAAGCCAGGCCTGGCATGTAAAGGAAGTTTGTTCAAGGGGACTGGCAGTCAGTTTACCATGGAGCACCGCTTCTGCAGCCGGCCTGCCCTCCCTCTGCAGCACTTCCAAGCCAGTCCCCTCGGCTCTTCCTGTGCTGGGGGTTCCCACCCTTTTACCACAATTCCGTGGTGAAGCATGAGGATTTGAAAATGTCAGCCCATCCATGATCCACCCCTTAGCCTCAAGATGCAGTGCACAGGTATTAAGAAACAATATTAAGTTGTTATATAGCAAGAGTTTAAAAATGGGTCCTCTCAAGTCAAGTCAATTTTTTACCAAATGCCACTAACTCGGGTGTGGTGGGTGGGGAGCCATTGCTTTTCACAAAATCCACACCATAAGTCAAGGGGCAAAATATATGGGGTACCTGAGGTCCTCTCCTTCTCAACTTATAGCAGCTGCTGTCTGTGCTCCAAGAAAACCGATGAAACAAATATACAGATTGTTTCTCTCTGTCTAATGAAAGGAGGTCAGCATGCAATGATGAACAGAGCCAGCCTAGCATTGCTGCCCGGAAGGAAGCCAATGGGATGGCATGCACTGACCGCTACCGGCTTCTTTTGTAGGCTGCTTCCCTCCCCCATATCATCTTCCTTCTGGTGCCATGTGCCGCCACCCACAGCTGCTGGCCGGATCATGCTGCAACCAAAATTCAAACTCTCTGAATCTAACAACAAAAAATTCAAAACAAAGTGATCCAAGGCCTGTGCACACACACTTAATTCACTTGGAATGTTAGGCAGCATCAGTTGGGTCATTTCCCCTCAGTGTCAGGTCAGGCCAATTCACCAAAATTTGCTGGCCATAGGCAATTTGCCACCATAGGCAGCTGCCTACTTTGCCTATCAATACTTTCATTGACACTGTCCATCCAAGTAATACAGCAATGCCATCTACATATACCTAGCAGTAAGTTCAACTGAACACAGGGACTTTCTCATGAGTAAACACATACAAGATTGGGATGCTAGTACAGTATGTTTAAAATTGCTGGCTTAACTGGAGTTTATTTGATCCCAATACTAGATTGGGAAGGTGCTTTTTTCCATAATGTAGGACGCTTAACCATAACCATTTCTATGGTACTCCAATTTAAATAAGTCTTTTATCTGTGGTGTGCAAATGCTGAAATAGGATCCATTGGCAAATACCGGGATTCCTGCAGATTATGTAATTCAGAAAGGTGAAAAAAGTGGGGCAACTTTCAGGACAAGAATAGAAGACAACATCCAAATGCTTTCCCATTTATTAGAACACTTGGAAACTGAAGGCTGAAGTGCTTCTGGCAAGTTTATTCCTTTACACATAGATGGATTTTGCATCAGGAGCTGGAAATTGCAAGAGCCCCAATTCCCTTTTCATAATGCAAACTTTGCAGCTCATAAACCATTGGTAGATTTATAACAGAGGAGCTCATTTTGGAATGTCTACTGCATCCTGTACTCCTGGGATGATTTTAGTAATATTTTTAATAGGAAGCAAAATCCCTATGAACCTACAGAAGCCAGACACTCTCAGCAGAAAGACCATCCACCTGAGACTGAAATATAGAAA
Source organism: Hemicordylus capensis (assembly GCF_027244095.1). Lineage (NCBI taxonomy): Eukaryota > Metazoa > Chordata > Lepidosauria > Squamata > Cordylidae > Hemicordylus > Hemicordylus capensis. The sequence goes on along the minus strand of NC_069660.1, from coordinate 237,680,053 downwards.
CCCTCAGTCAGGAATCAAGAAAAATCACAATGGTGGCCCCTCTGTTTTCCAAGGAAAGGTTTACTAGATTTGTGAAAAGCACACTTAAGAGGAAAACAGACCCAAAATTAAGACATGTTTTTCTGTTTCCTCTGGCATTCCTCTGGCATTCCTCTGTTTTCCTCTGGCATTCCTCTGGCATTTTGCAAGCTATTGAAGTTCAACAAAAGAGATTCTTTATTTACCACAATGGCTGATTTCCAGATCATGAAAATAAGTTGAGAAACTGGACAAATAAAAAGGCACTAATGAAAACAATCATTTCTGCATAAACCACCACAACAACAACATACATACATACAACACAAGTACAGATGAAGCTGCACTGAAAGGGGAAAAAAGGCGGGGGGGGGAGGTTTCCATTGCTGTGTTCCATTACTAAAACGTGCTATACCTAAATCTTGGCAACTCTATGAACAGAACTACAGAAACGTCATATCCTTCTTTGGCTGTGATCCTCAAGAGGGATACTTGAAAGTAAGCTCCACTGAAATAACTAGAAATTACTTCCAGGTAAAAGTGTTTATTGTGGCATCTGCTCTAGTCTTCAAACAGGCTATAACAATGCAACAGACAGTTAACTCAGACTGTGTAATATATTTCCATCTCTATTTATCCCATTTCATTTTGTTCATACTTCCGTTTAACTGCTACATACAATTAAAAATGCCTTTTGAATTATAGCCCACAATCAAAAACAGAATTAATGAGTTTAGAATTTTCACAAGACAATCTGTATTACTATCATGCTTCAGGCTTGCACTCTCCATCGTATACTTCATGTGCAAGGGGAAGACATTTGCTATTTCCATTCTTGCTTTCACATAGCTGGGATTTGTTGTTGCATACCAATTTGGCAAATGCTGGGACTCATTACATCCTAGAAGCATTCAAAATTAAAGATCTCCAAAACATATGTCTAAATCCAGGTAACTTCTACTGAATCCACAAAATTGCTGTTTAGCCAAAGCAAGCTAGTGTTTCAGAAAGCAGAAAATCTTGAAGGCCAAAGCATGCTTTTTTGTTCCATTTAATTACACTGAACTTACACTGAAAAAAAAAAATACAGCCCAGTATATACATGACTGAAGTATGTATAGCAATCTAGCAATCTGGAGGAAAGGAACTTAACTGAACTTAGGGAATAATTTTATGGTTGGATTTGATAGCAAACGTCTCCCAAACCTGGCTCAGAAACTAACTTTGTAGGCTCATTAAATCTCCTCTAAAAGTAGAGGTGGACTTTACATCCCCAAATCCATTTCCACCTCAGATTAAAATCAAACCCAGAAAAGAACAGCCAGATTTCCTCATCCCTTTTTAATGTAACTGAGATCCATTGAGGCTACAGAGGCAAAATCAAGCATGGTGGGGAAGCCACCTCAGATCCTCCATGGGGGCTGGCTTCTCATCTCACTCATAGTTTTTGTCCCTGCAGCCTTTGCATTTAAGGACCATGGAACTCCATGATTCCATTACATTAAACATGGGCAAATTAAAAATTACAGAGGCAAAAGTTGAGGGTGGGGATAAGACAATTCCCCTCACCCACCCACCCCTTGACTTCTCCTCCTACATAAGCTGAATTTGTTCCCTGATCAATATAATGATGAGATGTTCACTCCTACATTGACAGCAGGAGATGGGTCATTTTGGGGAAATTATCTAAGATATTCCTCCCCCAGCCCCACAATCTCAGATCAAAATGAGAATTGTGATAATTTTAAATGCCTTTTTAAAAGGGGAGCTTTTGCTTTCTAACACACTCCTAACATATCTTAGATTTATTCTTACTCAGCATAATTTAATTTTTTGCAACCCACACAGTTGGCTTCATTTACTTCAATAAGAGAGTTACACATGTGCATTGAAATCAATGGGTCTTAAATCTTATCTCTCCCAGTATTTCTTAAGAAACCTCTACTAGTATATATTATTTAGCCCATAGTACAAATGTATAATTATTCACACTAGTTTAAACTACAGAGTTAAATCAAGTTAGCAAGGAAGGAAGTTGGTTTTCTATCAGCTTCACACGATTCTGTTCCAGGAAATGTATTGCACACTTAAAAAGTTGGCTTCTAATTGAGGAAAACAACAAAAAGAAGAAGAAAAAAACCCACCCAAAGATTTCTTTCAGTTCCTGCCAGATGTTAAAAAGTCCAAATCAATACTAAAGCAGGATATGAACTGTATATGTACCTTAAGCTTGCCCTTTAACATAAACAATGCAGCAAATGTTCATCTTAATATTCATACTCCTAACAGCACCTTATATGCAGTAAAGATTCAAAGCTCTAAAAAGAGTACTGAACTTCTAATAGTATTTTCATAAAATGGGTTTGTATCTAAACACTTGTAGTGCAAGCAGAAGTTCTGCTCACTCAAGTTGGAGGGCTACTTGCCCCTTCCTGTTGTAGCCTCCCCATTCCACATATGACCCAATCCATGGAAACCCTCTCTCTTTCTTTAAGCACATTAATGATTTCAGAAGGGGAAAAGGCAGGAGCGCTACAACTAGTTAGGCAAGAAGTTATCTTTCCAGGGCTGAATTATATATTATGCTAAGTATGCTACAGAATAACAACCTCTTCCTATAATGCTATTATAAAGTCTGTACCACATTGCTATCATCACTAGCTTATAAAATTCTCTACAATTTAGAACATGACTGATGACACAAATTCTCGAAGGACAGGCCTATCAATGATTTATACCACATTGTATGAATGAAATCTGTTCAGAGGGAATTGCACCAATTTAAAAATAATAAACACAAAGGATTTACAGTACTAGTGCCAGCACACTCTGCTTGTGAGCTTCCCAGATGCATATGGCTGGCCACTGCTGGAGACAGACTGCTGGACAAGAGAGGCCCTGGTCTAAGCAGGCGCGTAACAATGATAGGGCAAGGGGAGACAGTTGTCTGGGGGCCCCACTGCCTGGAGGGGCACCCCAGGGGCACCTCATGTGACTCCCCATTGCCCCCTGCCCAGCCCCATAGCCTCTCAGCCACTTGCCCTCTTCGCCGTCTCTCCTGCTTGTTCTGCTGGCCGCAATCAAAGCAGCAGGCAAGCGGCAAAGAGCTCCTTTTCTCCCGCCTCTCAGCTGATCGGCGGGTGGGCGGGGCTTCCACGGAGGCCTCCATGTAGGCCGCAGTGAAGCCTGAACTCGAGTAGGGCCCAAGCAAGCCAGGAAGGAGGAGGCAGCCAGAGTGTTCTCTGCAGCAGAAGACCCCTTGCTGCCCTGCTTAACCCAGACCAGCATTTGCCAGGTAGAGTGTGAACTCCTTTTTGTGGTTACCTTTCCCGCCCCCCCCCCCATATATAGGGATCTGCTTGCCATAGGGCTTGGATATGGGGGGGGGGGGAGAGGGACCGAGAAGTCTCTGAATATTTATTTTGAAACAGCTTGGAAAATTTGCTGACTTAAAAAAAACTATCTAAAAAGTCCTATAAGTGGCTTGTTTCATGGCAGAAAATTGCAAAAACTTCTGGAACAGTATTTTATTAATTTTATTTATTCATTCATTCATTTATAAATGCACTTATGTTCAAGTTGTTTTGCAACCCAGAAGGTCTGAGTGAGAACTGTGAAGCATGTGTGGTGCTTTTATTTTATTTTTCTTGTGTGTGAACTGCTCCCCAATAACTTGCAGGGACTTCAGGGTAAATCTGGCCAACATGTGAATGCAGCACCTCCATTCCAGAGGAGATGTGTCTTAAAGGGCTTTAAAAGCCTCCTGTGAAAAACCTCCTGCAATCAAACTTGACTGAATTTGTTCAGAATTCTGGGAAAACAAACATAGGTTCACCCTGCATGGTTGAAAGTCTCCTTTGCTAATCTGCAGCGAGGGGCCCATTTGAATAATTCATCTTTCTAGTGTGTTCTAGGCATTAAAAGTAATACAAATGTATAGTACTCAATGTATATCACTATATATTGTGATGTGTGTGTGTTTATTCAGTGAAATGTATTTGCAGGCAGCATACTTATTTTGGAATATCAGACTTAAATCCTTGGGGGCCTGGGGTGTGCGGAGGCCCTGGACTTTGGGGGGGGGGGCATTTTAAAATCTTGTCTCTGGGCCCACTCCAACCTTGCTACGCCCCTGGGTCTAAGCCAGCAAGTGCTGGAATGAAGGACATGGGAGCCGTGGTCATGTTCCCAGCTCAATTTTTTTTTAGAATATTCATACCTGTAGAAAGAAAGCCAATAATCTTCAGAGTTTCTGGAAGAGGGTCACAGAAGTGGAAGAGAAAGTGCAAGTTTGACTGCAAGTTCACCACACTACCTATGGCATCTCTACGTATGAGCGTTGGCATTGGACGCCTTAACCCAGCATTCAGTTCATCGCCCAGTACCAGTTCTGCTTACCAAGAATGGCTCAGTAGGTGGCTCGCATTCCACGCCCAGCCCCACGCCAGCAAGCCAGGCTTCTTACCCATTTAAAGTTTGAGAATAGGTTGAGATTGTTTCATCCCCCAAACCTCTATTCATTTGTTTTACCAGATAAAACTGTGTATGATATCTCTTATTTAAATTTCAGCAAATTAAAAACAAAAACATGACCAGAAGACCAGACGTGGGTCTCTAATATATAGTCCACCAAAGGAGCTTCTATGTCCTTTAATTTGTACTTCATAGCTAAATTTCGTTACTAAGATTTAATACAGGAGCACTTGCTGCTATATGTTCTTATGTTATTCCTTTAAACAGCTTATGATAGCACTCAAAGGAATCAGAGACATTTAAAGCAAAACAAAAAGTTTTCAACACTACCAAGTCAAAGGCAATGGTTTTTAAAAGGGCTACATTAACATGTGCTTAATAGATGTACCAAACCTCTGAAAACAAGGGGAATTAAATGCACTGCATTTTGAAGCCCAGTGACCAGTGGCTGAACTTCATTTCCAGTTGCCAAAATGTGTCTGAAAAACTACTACCAACAATATATTTTTCAAAGTGAAAGCAATGAATAATGGTGAGCAGCTGCATCATACTCCCAGCCAGTGGTTTAGATAATGAATAACTCAGATTTAGCTGTTTAAGTTTTAATACTGTACATACACAGCAGTTCATTGACTGTATCCCATTCCAACTACCCAAAAATGAATACGAGGAGCTATGTCTCATGAAATATGATTAAAAATATTACACCGGAAACTCAAAATAGTATCAACCAATAATCAGCAAAGCATTTAGGATAGGATTTCAAGCAGTCAGTTCAACGTGAGAGCAAATGAGACCTGAGTAACATGGCACTACAGTTCTCCTTGACTGACACATCTGATGTCACAACGTACCTCAAAAGTAATGTAAAATGTTGTCCACTAACATGTGCCTGTAGAACTCTATGTATACAACAGCAACTATATATACCACTTTTCAACAAAAGGTTCCAAAGTGGTTTAGATAGAGAAATACATACATACATACATACATACATACACACATACATACATACATACCATATGATGGCTCCATGTCCCCAAAGGGCTCACAATCTAAAAAGAAACAAATAGACACCAGCAACAGTCATTGGAGGTACTGTGCTGGGTGTGGATAGAGCCAGTTACTCTCCTCCTGCTAAATAAAGAGAATCACCATATTAAAAAGGTGCCTCTTTGCCCAGTTAGCAGGGGTTAAAAGGGATTAAAACATTAAAAGGGATTGATTGTTCTACAGTGTTTCAACTCACCCATCCCTTATTTTCATGTTAGGATTTAACAAACAAACAAACAAATAAAGGCCTTTGAAGTCAGGCTCCAGTTAAAGCCTATGGAATCAAAAGCAATTGCTGCATGTCAAATGTACTGAATGGTCAAAATGATGAACATTCTAATTTAACAATACAATCACTAACTTATGTTGATACACAGTTAACATAAGGAGGGACTGCCCCCACACTCCAGTCCCATGGAAGACACGGACACAATCAGCTTGGATAAAAGGGGCCACAAGTTTATTAATGTGCTGCAATCAGCAAACTGTGCAAGAACATACTCCAAAACCCCACAGTGCGGGCCTAACTAAAGCCGAGTTGGAACATTGCTGCCCTCACCCATTTGTAAAATGGGTGACACACCTTGACTCAGGACAGAAGCGGGATAAACCCGTTTTGTCCCCCTTATTGCCAACCCCAAAGCATCAGGGCAACTTCTAGAGCTTCACACCCCTAAGCTGCTCAGCTTTTAAAGTTTATGAAGCCCTGAAGCAGGTTTACTGGCTAATGAAAGTCCCTGAGCCACAAAGCCTTTAAGGACCAACTGACCAATCCACCCCTTTTAACTGTACAAGGGTGCTCACTGATTTCAAATTCTTATGCACCTCCACCCAGCCCACACTATACCTGCCCAGATGTGACCTAACTAGGAAATGCAGAATGGAGTCTGCAAAAGGACCCCCAGCCAGGCCAATAAGCTGAGGGCCAGAAATTCCTACTCGGCTCCCAAAAGGATTACCAGCCAAAGCCAATTCCTTGGCTAGGGGAGCAGGGAGGGGGGGAAGCTGCCATCTTGAAAAGGAAGAGGAATTGTGGGAGCAGCATGAGGTCCCCGCCCTTCTACAAGCCTTGACCAATTGGGCAGCGCTCCTCAGGACCAAGCTGAGGAAGTAGGACAAAGGGCCCACCCCCCAGCACTGGGCTACACGATGTGAGCATTGAACAATTCAGTAAGTTTTCATTCATAAAATGAACATTTCCTGGAGACTGAGTTGAAAGCAAAAGGTACATAAATAAATGCATCAAAAGCTTTTGAAATCCAATATAAACTAACAATGAGAACACAGATGCTGTCCCTGTACAATCAAACAATGGTCATCTTTGCTGTAAAATAGGAATTAATGGGTTGTGTTCAGACTTTGCACAAAGCTTTTTCAAAGTAACTTTCACAGCCCTTCTCCAAAGCAGCCCCTTGTGCCCCCTAAAAAGCTGCTCCTGAGGGTTGGAAACCCTCTGGAATGGGTGGGATGGGTTATGAAGGGCAATGCAGGAGGGGAGGCATTAACAATCATTGGGTAAAGGTACCTTCCATGAGCAAAGTTATGGATAGCTCTGGAGTCATATATAAATCAAAATTACTAAGGACACAAACTGGATAGAATACCATGGACCCTTTCACTTTGACTAGTAGCAAGATTTAAGAGGAAAGCTATAAGCTTATTAGGAGAGATGCTTACAGCACCCATTGGTGGTGAGTTACTGGAAACAATAGCTGTTCCGTAGAGAAATGGCAGAGCAAAATATCCCAAATAATATTTATTTATAAATTTAATACTATAAAAGATCATAGCATACAATAAGGAACAATTCATTAGTGAACTGGATCCTGTTTCAGCTTTGTTGGGATTGCCTCTTGATGCTGAAGGAATAACCCCTAATCAATGGAAATGGCTCACTAGGACCTTTCTGGTAGCTAAACGCATTATTTGACAAAACTGGAAATGTAAATATCCTCCAGAAATTGACAAATGGTTTCTTGATTTATTTACTCTGGCAGCTCACGAATGCTCCTTATTTAATACTAGATCTTGTTCTTCCAAGTATTAGGGGATCTGGTCTGAGTTTTTGGAACTATTTGCATTGTAAGTGCAAGGTATGTATGTAAAGTAAAGGTAAAGTGTGCTGACAAGTCGGTGTGGACTCCTGGCAACCACAGAAACCTGTGGTTGTCTTTAGTAGAATACAGGAGGGGTTTGGCATTGCCATCTCCCGCAGAGACCTGTGGTTGTCTTTGGTAGAATACAGGAAGGGTTTACTATTGCCATCTTCCGTGCAGTATGAGATTATTTCAGCATCTTCCTATATGGCTACTGTCTGATATAGGTGTTTCCCATAGTTTGGACAACATACCAGTGGGGATTTGAACCGGCAACCTCTGGCTTGCTAGTCAATTCATTCCCCACTGCGCCATTAAGTGGTTAATGTATTATGTACCCTTCTTTTTTAAAAAATAGAGAACTGGTACCCATTTGTCAGTTATGGAAACAACAAATCCGGACAAAGTTTAACTACCCCTTTCTGATTTCCTCCCCCCACCCCCACCCACTGGCAAACATCCTGGAGTGGAAAATGCCTACCCAAGTGTCCCCATATGGATATAAAATCATTATATTTCATCTCGCACACACATGGTCACATTATCATGAAACACAAATTTGGAGATTTGGGGTCAAAGTTACTGTTAGAAAAGACAAACATTCAGGTAGCATAACCTGGCTTAATATTATTGCATTCAAGACCCCACAGGTTGCAGAAGTTTAAGAGAATCTAAAGTTTCATAGAACACACCCATGATCCTTTCACCAGTAAGGAGACTCAAATTTCATCAAGAACAGATTCAGTCAAGAGTAAAATAACTTGCCATCGTTCTTTAAAATACAGACCTCAGTTAAGGAGACAAAGTCCATTTTTAATAGACCCTCAAATTCTTATTTCCACCTGTAGGGTGTGGTGCTCTAGAGCTTAACTACACACAGCTGTGACATAAAACTTATGTTTCCATAAGACCTACCACTATAAATTTTATTTCCATGTCTGGGCTTCTTTGCCTCAGTGTTTATATAATGAAGGTTTAAAAAAAATTATTATTATTTTTTTAAATCACCTGTGTGTCAAAGGAGATTTTATATAACCCACCCTTGGCTGGGCGGGGGGGGGCTGTCCAATAGCATCCCCATGAGTATACAAGCAAAAGAACGGGAACATATATTTGTACTTAACTCCACACCACCTTTCTTTCAAGACGAATAATTTGGGTGATTTGTTGCACATTTAACATTTCATTTTATTTGTGTTTACTCAAAATGTTGCATAAGACTTGAGTACCAGAGCACTCTGTGCTTAGAGACATCTGAAATAGTTTCAGGAGTAGTTAATACTTGACTTTAAGGTGGCATATTGAGTGTGGCCAAGAATATCTTCTAAAAGTCTATCAAGGTATATGCCACTTCCCTCAGCATTTGCTGAATGGCCTCATTCATAGCAGAAGGAGCTTTTTGACAATATTACACTTCCACTTTGAACACCAGTGTGCCCTATTTCAAGTGCAAAGCAGATCAGATTACCCAATTAGTACTAGTAAGTAAGTGTGGGACTTTTACTTGTATCAAGCTGTGAAACTCTACTCTTAGGTTGTAACTCTAAGCACATGTAAATATAGGAACATGTTTTTGTAAAAATAAATGTGTCAAGAAATTTGTTGCCAGTTTTGAAACCGAAAACAAAATAAAAAAATAAAAATAAAAACCCATCAGGACAGATCAGTATTTAAAATAAAAGCCTTATAGAACTCTCTCATTTCAACCACATACAATGCACTTGCTTCAAACTTCAAAAAGACAGTTCCTAACATAGAGAGGCATAAGGAAATTCATGCATGTGATCTTCAGAGTAAAAAATTATTTTTCAGAAAAACCCTTGCAGAGTAAGATGCCTACAGGAATTTTTAATAGGAAAAATGTCTCAAGTGCCATTATCCCTGAAGATTTTTAATCAAAAAGCAAAAACAACACTGAGCCTTTTTTATTCTGCCAGAGTAAGCTTTTCAACCATGCACCAGCTTAAAATTTGCCATTCTTCTGGTATGTTGAACTGAAAATTTAATAGCTAATTAAGATGTAGAAATGTATAAGAAACATGTTAGGGTTTGTTACACTAGGGAGACCAAAGGAAGGAATCTTTACCTCCTTCTCTTCTGATCTTTTCTGCAGGCTCACCCACAACTTGAATTTGTTTCTTGCTGTATGAGAGGCTGCCATCTATCCCTCACTTGCTCTTGTAATTTGAACATTTGTTTGACATACCAAAATTAATAAGGTGACATTATCCCGATGCCAAGGAAATCACCTGGCTTGATTTCTGTATATCAAGCTATTGTTAAAGGTTCAAGAGTGAGTTGCTTTAATTCAAGAATCAGTGCAGCCAGCCTGTATACAATAGAACTGGCATCACACAGAGAGAATAGTCAATGAATCAGGGCCACAATCAAGCCCCTTATAGTCTTCATGTTTTTCACTGAAAAGGACTCCAGTTTCTATACAGAGTGACATCTGCATCTAACCCTTGGAATCAATGCACACATGAAGTCTCTACACACTACAACAGCCCTGCCAGATGGCGATTTTACTTAGGAAGGGGAGGTGTGCATTCACATTATGTCCAGATTTAAGTCGAAGTCTACAAGCTATGAGGGAGACTCCATACACGATTTGGGCTTTTCATTGTGCATTGGAGCTTAGCCCGATTTATGTCCAGGGTAAAAAAATCCACTTTTTGCACTGGGCAAATTCACAATATCAGATATACCCCATAAATCACAGTATTTAACCGCTCTTAATCCTACAGGAAAGCCTGCTGTCTGGGAAAGGCCCTGCACAAGGCCACTGTATACCCTTGCTTATAGCAATAGTATTTTTAATTCGCTAAGACATACCCATGGCTTATTCCATGCGTGGAAACTCTCGTGAGATTTCATGAACAAGGTGAGGGGAGAGGAAGGTGAGTGGCTGTTGGCTAGTGAAAGGAAGCGGTGGCTGCTGGGTGGTGAGAGGAAATGGTGGCCAGGCCGGGTGCCAAAGCGCCATCCAGTGAGAGGAAGCAGCGGCTAGGGCCGGCCAGCCAGCTGCCAAGAGGAAATGTTGGCCGTGGCTGAAGGGAGTGGGAGAGAATAAACTGGGGCTGAAGGGAGGGAGGAGAATGGCTGAAGGGATGGGGGGAAGACAGGGAGAACTAGGGGTGCAGATGCTCTGCGCCAGGTCAGCTAGTTTTGCATAATGCTGCAGCCCAGCAGTCTTACAAGCCAGAATGTAGCAGAAGTAGGGGGCCTATGACACAAATACTCTGTGCCAGCTATAATTGGTATGAGGCCATCAGGCATAAACAGCAGCATTGGACCACGAATACGAATACGAGTATTTATAGACCACTTTTCAACCAAAGTTCCCAAAGCGGTTTACATACATACATACATTAAATTAATTAATTAAATGGTTCCCTGTCCCTCAAGGGCTCACAGTCTTAAAAAGAAACATAAGAAAGACACCAACAACAGCCACTGGAGGAATGCTGTGCTGAGGTTGGATAGGGCCAGTGATATTGTCAGGGATTGTTGTGTCAGGATGTAAGAAACAAATTATACCTATCTGTACAAATTCCCTCCATTCAACCGTTCAAAATAAACAACTTCAGATTATGACATTTATATTGTTATTTATTTATTAAAATATATACCTATCCCACCCTTCTATCCCAACTGGGACTTTCAGACCTATTTCTAATGTTAGGTGTTCTCCCTCAGTTGTCTGCATCCTGATGATAAATCATTACAATTTATTTGTATTAACCATTAAAGAAGCAACATTCACACATGAGTTCTCCATGTGAACCCGGTTGTTCAAGAGCTAATAAAATTTGAGAAATTTTCTCCCTGAGGTAGCTATCCAGAGTTAGAATTATGCAAACTAGTCAAGATAGCACCCTTTTAAACTATGTTATCTCGTGCTTTTTAGAACAATCAGCAAAGACATGATAAAAATAAATTGTGTGGTATGTAAGCATTTCCATAATTCCAGTTGCAACAGTAAACTTGTGTATTTGGTAGACTGGACAATCAAAAGTCTGTCTAGCATGTTCTCTAATGCCAAGTTCTCTTCTCCATTCCACATCATTTTCCTGAAAGCCATTTTGATAATGTTTTTATTAACCTCAATGCGTTGCCTGAAATGTTGGCTAAAAGCTCTAACTTGTGAAAGATACCTAAATGCAAGGAAATTAATCAAATACACATCTGCATACAACAAAGCCAGAATGCTGAATCCATTTCTCCACCATCTGGTAAATGTCAAAGATGCATCTGCACATGTATTTTGTGTCATTCTAGATAACAATACAAATGACATCATGCATCCTTTTCATAACTTCCTTCTGTTCCTGTCATATTGAGATTTGTACCATTTTCTTAACAGCAAAGAATAAAAAGATTCCAAGCAAATAACAAAAAAAAAATGCTAATAATCAGTCATTGCCAAGAATAAAAAGATTCCAAGCAAATGACAAAAAGTGCTAATGATCAGTCATTTCAAAACAGAGATACATATCTGCTGTACAAAATTTCAAAGTGTCAGTGGAACAAAACCTGAATGATCATAATCTCCATGCATTGTGTTGCTTTTATATTGTATGCAGTTTAATGTAAAGATGAGCAGGAATGTTCCGAGAAACGTTTAAAAACTAAACCTGGGAATACTGGTGATCAGTGCCATTCTTTCAAGAGGAATATGATCATACGCTCTCAGACTTTTAAGCAGTTACCAGGTACAGACTTCTACCCACATGGCCCAGTTTCCTGGCATATTTACAAACCATACAAACTGTGGATGTCCTGAGGGATTCGGTGTCACTTGCATGACTTGCAAATACATCAAGAAACCACACAGGTGGGAGCAACCGCACAGGAAACGGAAACTGCCATGGGAAAACGTGCATGCCAGGAGGGCCTCAGGCAGTGATCCAAGAAGTTGAATGTGCACATGCGTAAGAACTGAAAGAGTAGCTGGAGTACTGTTTGAAACTTTGAACCACTACAACTTCTCTGCACTGTTTTCAGAAGAGGAAAATCATTATCCCATTTTAAAAGCAGCTTGCCTCCTAGGCTGTCAATGCAGCTAGAGAAAAACTTCAAAAGAATGCATGGGTTCAAATGGGTTCTTGATTTAATGGGAGAGGGGGAAATTACATGAAGTTGTATATATATTTATGCTAACTAGAATTATCCTGTTGTATTTGTAGCCTGAGTAAATTTGATAATTTGTGAACTTATTTATCATTTATCATTTTTTTTCATTGTGTATTTGTTTCTGAAAAATAAAATTTATAAAAGAAAGCATGTGTTGCATATGCAGGTCTTCTGTACAGTTTGTATTCCAAACGCTAAGAAAGAATTTACATATTTTCAATAAATACACAGATGGCTTGATTTTTAAATGAGCAATGCATATTTAACTAATCTGCTCTAAACAACCACACTGTTTACAGAAAACGGCTTACTTTTCTCATGGCATGGATTATACTGCTTTCTATAGAGGACATTTTAAATGTAAAATGATCAGTGTGATAGTAATTAGAAAAGGAATACCTAAAATACCACTGGGTTACCACACAGTAATGGAAACACACGGCTCATGGAAACACACTATAAGGATTTCAAGAGCAAGAATACAATCATATTCTTTGGACACACTGCAGCAAGAGATACTGGTGACTTTCAGCTTACCCAGAAATGCCCTTCCTGTTCCCTTACAACCTGCTCAGCAGGAGCGTACCATCCATTAGGCAAGGGGAGACAGTGGTCTCCTGGCCCGCTGCCTTAAAGGGTCCCCCAGAGGCCAGTCACACACACCTGTCCCCCATGGCTACAGTGGCCGCACAATGGCTGGCGGCCTCGGTGCAATGAGGGCGGCGATTGGGGGCGGCTTTCCCTTACCTTCAAGGCAAGAACTGAGCAGCTGCGCCTGTGCACCCTCTCTCTTTCAGTCAAGGCAGGGGCAGGTCAGCAGCCACCTGCCTGCCTTGTCTGGCACTGGGGCCATTTCCAGGGTGCCCCAGCCTGTTGCACCCACACCCACACACCCATTTGCCCCCACCTGCCATGACCTCTTTCTCCCCTCTCCTCCCCCCTTCCTCCCCCCAGCTGGGTCTCCTCCTCCTCTCCAGCGCCGGTCGTAAACCTAGTCCAAAATCTCATGGGAGAGTGCAAAGTCTCCTCTCAAGAGAATTCCATCTCTGCTGGTGGAGGTGGATGGCAGAGGGGGAGGGCGGCAGTGCAGCTGTCACAGGAGCAAAAGCCACCATCAGACTGAGCTGCCGCCGGGATTGTAGGCAGCAGATCTCACAACAGGGAGCACCACTGGGACGAGAGAGTGTGGTACTGTAGCCCTAACTCTTTCTCAATTTTCACAGGACCTCTTTCAGATAAGTTATTTCTTTGTGATGCATCTGAAGTGTTATTAATCACAATTCTAAAATTGTTGCATTGATAGACACATTGACTTTAGTCAATGGTAGATAACGCCAGTTTATGAATAAATGTGCAATCAGATTTCTCTCCCAGATGTTCTATATAGGACATCTCTGCACCCCCCCCCCCGTGAGAAGCAGTCCCTTTCCATGGCACCAGGAAGAGTGGAGGGGTCTGAGTGAAATGCTGGCAGAGGCTGGTACCGCTTATGTGCTCTCCATTAACTTTGCTCTCATTAAATATCCACAGCAGTGTAGACATGTAATAAATAAATGCCATTATCCAGCAAAACCTTTCCAAAAATACATGCAGGAAGTTGGGAGGCACACAGTGTGTGTGTCTGTGCCTGTGCCTACCCTTCTCATTTAGCAGACACTTTCCCATCCCTCTAAGTGCTGTTTAAGCTCACTAAAGTTCAGATAGTTGGACTCAGACTTGGGAAATGTGGGTGCTCAACTACTATTCACTGAGGGCAAGTCACAAATCTGTCAAACTTAGTTCTCCATCTGCAGAAATGTGGTCCAACCCAGCCTTGCTAGGCCATTTGAAGTATCTGTCCATGGTTTGTCTTCAGACAAATGCTCAAAGCATGGACAACAAGCAGGTGGTGTTTATGTGTGCATCAGCATGGGGACTAATCCCCAAGGTGTGCTCTCAGGACACTGTGCATGAGTACAGTGTCCCTGATTCATTTTTTTAAAAGCATCTGAAGAGGGCTGTAAGTGTAAATTAGTGATAGTCAGCTTCTTTGCCCTTGGGGGCTGGACAATCCAGTGAGAGGAGTCGGAACACATACCCACATTCTCCATGCATGCATTTGACTGTCTCTAAAGAGTCCTCATGTGTACATACATTGGGCTCTCTCCACATGATTTGGAATGCCACTTTTTCAGGTTTACTGATCGCTCAAGGAGAGCCCTCTGTGTATACAGTTATGCATGCAGTTCTGTGCAGTGGCCCACTCACTGTTATGCACATGGTCACTTGATGTTCTGGTAATTATGTATTGACTGCATTTGTGAAGCTGGCTAATAATGCTTCTTAAGTGATGAGCGGGATCTCAGTATGCAATAAAACAGCACAAAGAGCCTTGCAAGATAGGCCCCTCTGTCACACACATTTGGTGGATGCCACCTAGTAGAAGATGAAGGTGTCGAAGACAGAGAGGGTCCCATTTTAAAATCTTGTCTCCGAACCCACTCCAATCTTGGTATGCCCCTGCTGCTCAGGACAGTACAAAAAACTTGAGCTCATTCACTGGCAAGTTATCAATATGGACTTTTCAACTCATTCTGTTGTGAATATGTGACTTTTACACATACTCAATGCTTTCAAATTTTGGCCATGCTTCACCAAAATAATGATAACAGAACTCTGGGTGATGAGAAGCTGAAATGGTCTTCCTTGCAGATGAATATATCTACATGATTCTGACTAATTAAACTAAATACTGCTCTATTTAGCACAGCTAAACTGATGCAAAAGCATTTTCTTTTCTTTTTTTTAAGCTGAGGAAACAGAAGCCTATTGCTTTGACTCCATCTAGAAGCAACCCCTGCTAACTGGGCAAGAAGACACCTTTACAAGTGGTGGTCATATATAGCAGGGGATAGTTAACCCAGCATAGTAGCCTTCAAATGGTTGTATCTGGTGTTTCCCTTGTGTTTCTTTTGTTATTGTTGAAAAGCAATATATAAATATTCTTAATAAACAAACACAGAGGTCAGTATAACTCAAATTGCACTATATACAATATCAGCAAAAGACAAGATCAAATAGGGCCTAATTTTTCATCAAAATCCAATGTGTGCTTGATTATGTAATAAGTACTGATTCTGAACTGAATCTTTTGAAGGCTTCATTTTGAGGGGGACAGGGTTATAAACCTCCTTTCCCACTGACCTTCCGAAGCAAACTGTACCCTTCGAAGCTGTATTTTGCTTGTGTTTTAAATGTATGAGAAAACTAAACAGCCCTTAGATTTGGAACACTGACTTGAACCTTATGTTTTAGCAAAATTACTTTGCAGTTCATGCACAGTTGTCTGTCTGATATAGAGAAACAATATAATGGCACATGGTACCAGAATAAAACTGTCTTGAATTTAAAAAACAAAAACCTGGATATTTTTTTCTCAAGAAACAAGTGGATAAGTTGCAGATACCTCTCTTAATGGATACTTAAAGGTCCAGATTATGTTACCATCTCAATTAATGTTGCTGAAGATAAGCAAAGTCAGCAGAAGGTAGTGTACCAGATCAGCAGAAAATAGTGGGTTTTTTCTTAATATTGCTGGAACTGAAGCATTAAGCTTTGCTGGCTGCCAGTCCATTTCCAGGCACATTTCAAAGTACTTGTTAGGACCTTTACAGTTCTAAGTAGCTTGGGACCAGGATAATGGAATTACCCCACTATATCCATATACGTTTGCCCATCCACTACTATCTTCTACAGATTCTCCTCCACATCCCACCATCTGAGCAGTGACTGAGCTGTGAGGGATAGCTTCTTTTGTGGCTACATACAAGCTCTGGAACTCCTTCCAAGGGAAGACACCTTGCCCTTCTGTTGACCACCTGCTGCTGCCACTGTGCAAATACATGCTTTTTTTAAAACCAAGCATTTGGTCCAGTGACACATTTAAAAAGAGCTCTTTAAAATGCTCCAATTAGTTTTTCATTTGTAGTGTTTTATTTTCATATGCTGTGATGATGTTATTTTAATTACTTTGTCAGAAACCACATTGGCTGTTTTCTTTTTTAATGGGAAGGTGTGATAGAAATATTTTAAAATACAGACACGCAGCAAGGAGGTGGAGTTAGGAGCCTGGCAGCATCAGCTCTCAGCTGAAATGTCTCATAGTAACCGGGGGGGGGGGGGGCGGCGCAGGCTGTTAGGGTCATGGATAAAAGTGCTGGACTCCTCCCCTCTTTCTTCTTCCAATGGTAGTCTCCATTTTGTCTCTCCAGAGATGGCTGTTTGTTTTGGTCTCTCTCTTCAGACATGAGCCACAGATGAAATTAAGCTGCAGGCTGTTTCACATTCATTTGTAACATTTTCTTTAAATAAATTATTGTGGTTATTCAGTACTAAAGAACTATCTCAAGACCTCTTGCATTGCTGCTTTCTCACTAAACTGGTTTTTCTTTGCTATTTGGGGACTGAACTGCCATTCTTCCCCTACACATTTCAGGCTACTTCAGCTTCCTTGAAGTAGCATAGGGACCAAGGGCTGATCCTCCCAAAGAGGGTTTGGCAGACAACCACCAACTGGGGAGAAGAGAGAAGCAAAAGTTCAAAGCCAGAGATAGGGAACCACCTGGCTGTCCAGGATCATGCACCAAGCCCAATGGTCAAGCCAGGCAAACAAACTAGAAGCCGGGCAGCAAGTAAGAACCCAGAGGTTAAGAAGAGGATCCACAGTCCACAAACCAGAAGTATGAATCCAACAGTAAGCTGGAAGTCAGGAATAGAGCCAAAGATCAAGGAAACCAAGCAGTAAATCCTGAGACATCATACACAACACAGCAGCACTATTATCTCTATTTTTTTTTCATCAGTGTGCGAAATGAGTTTTGTTCTGAGCAGCAGTATCAGGAAAATGTATGTGCACATGCATTCAGAGTGGGGCCTTCCTGATTCAACCCGAGTGGGATCTAAAATTAAGTGAGTGGACATCCAAACGTTTGTGAGTGCATGGATACTACTACTACTATTATTATTATTATTATCATCGTTGTTGTTGTTGTTGTTAATAATAATAATAATAATAATAATAATAATAATAATAATAATTTGATTTCTATATCCCCGTTCCAAAAATGGCTCAGGGCAGTTTACACAGAGAAATAATAAATAAATAAGATGGCTTTCTGTCCCCAAAGCGCTCACAGTCTAAAAAGAAACATGAGATAGACACCAGCAACAGTCACTGGAGGTACTGTGCTGGGGGTGAATAGGGCCAGTTACTCTCCCTCTGCTAAATAAAGAGAATCACCACGTTAAAAGGTACCTCTTTGCCATGTTAGCATGTGCACGCCTTAGAGGGAACACTGCACAGCAGGATCAAGGAAAGGCTTGATTCAGAAAAGTTGATTCACAATGTGTAGACTCACAACCTGTGCACACGCACCAGGCACTTCCAGCCACTTCCGGTCCGAGGAGGCACCAGAGTGGCAAGGAGATATGCTGCCGCCCCGCCGTACCATTTTGAAAGACAGAAATGGCAGGTGAAACATGGTGGGAGGGATAAGATCATGCTTAAATATACCTCCACACACACACCTTTGTACTGGCAGGTGCCAGTTCCATGCATGCCACTATGCCCAGGTGGAGCCTTACAGTAAGGGAAGAATGCAAAACTGGAATGCCTTTTGGGCGAGTACTCTATGGAGACACAACAGACAGGCCAACCTTGAAGTATATCGAAAAAGGGGGTTCTATTGCTAAGAAAAATAAGCCATCATTTTAAAGGTAGTTTTGTTTATTTGGTTTCATTATCTCATAACCCTACAAGTCTGGAAAAATCAAGCAATCAGAGCTTGCACTGACATGTTTTTTATAGAGGAAAAAATGTAGTTGTGATAGTGTTGGGCTGGGATGGGGAGACCCATTCAGCTACAAAAAGTTCACTGGCCAACCCTGGGTCAGTCATTATCTCTCAGCCAAGTCTATCTCACAAAGCTGTTGTGAGGCCCAAAGAGGAGAAAAAAACGTACATCAATTTGAACTCCTTGGAGGAAAGTGTCCAAGAATATATATTTATATCCTCTGAATATATTTATATTTATTATATAAATATAATAAATAATTCCAGATATTAGTATCTCTTTCTCTGTGGTCTATTCTGACAAACTTCCATTCTTTTGCTCTTCATTCACTCCCCACTCTCCTCAATTTACCCTTAAACCTTTCCATCATCTTTCAAATCCTTCCCCATTCTATAATTCACAGATCTCCCATTCTTCTACCTTTTAAAAGTGCATGTTAACAATAGAATTATCAACTTTGACTGAAGTTATTCCTGGATATCTCCCCCTCGCACCAGTATTTTTTCACAATATCAAGCCATTAAGATCAACAAGACTGTTTTCAATAGTTATGAAGAAATTGAAATTTATGGAGAGTCTTTGTTGCTATCTTGCCCAGGGTTCCAGGCCTACCTTCAGTGGGAATTTAGGGATAATATACTGGCAAAGTATACATAGGCTATAATCTTCTTTTGACCTTACCCTGAATAAATTTGTCTTACTGACACTGGGAATGTGGACTACCTTTTTTATCCAAAGAGTCCAACAGTCAGTAAAATGTAATGGTTCCCTTTCAGTATGATTGCTTTGAAATAGGTTTTGAAATTATTTGCTCATAATAGTGTTAAATCGTTTTTTTAAAAAATCAAGAACCATCTTATTTGGCAGATCAATTTGTATGTGTAGCAGCCATTTCCAATACTTATTAGAAATCTATATCAGTAAATAACTGAAGATTTTCCTTCAGCCAGAAAATAAACTGTACTGACATGTAGTGAGCACATTGTACTTCTTAAGGAATGAACTGGAGGGATAAATCCTTCATTAACAGAAACGTAATTCCATTAGTAATCATTGTAAGTCAGAACTATATTCCAATATTTGTTCAACTCATTTGCTATTTTAATTGAAACCAATCTGGAAAATGGTTTTAACAGATAAATTTCTTTACTGAATTTTACAGAACAGTGACCAGAAACATTTTTCAATTTAACTGCAAAGTTTAAATGGCAACCTAGACAATATTAATGTGAACAGCTTTTTTCTGAGACCATTAAAATACTATAATAGGCAGACTAATAGGTATTTGGAGGAATATTTCCTAAGACTCAAAAGTTCTAACTTACTTATTGATCTTTCACCTTGTTTAAGAGAAACACAATGTACCCTTTAACAAACTAGGAATCTTGTATAAAATTATTTAAAGACATTTTACTGGTACCAGGTAATATTTATTGGACTCTGGAAAAACAAGCCGCCCACCCCTTTCAAGGATCTGTATTTCTAAATGTTCTAAATGTTTCAAAAGTTTAAACCTCTTGAAAAATGAGATGGCCTATTTTGATTCAGCTAAAATGTCTGTGTTTGTGAGGAGGGTCAAGAATGAGAGCGGGTTATAAAAACAAAACAAGTGGTATTTGCCAAAATTTAGGGGTCCCATAATTTTTTTTTAAAGTGGCAATTATCATCATGTGTGGAATTTTGCTTAGTTTGTATGATTAGATTTCTAAACCAATTCCTTGGTAGTCTCACTGGGTTTTACAAATCCTACTCCCCATACCCCACAACAAATTTTGTTTCGGACAAGGAACTAAAACTTGTTTATATATGTAGAGAATGATTTAAAGTACAGTATATGAAAAGAAATCTGGATAGTGGATACCTTCCTCCCCTGCCCCCTTCTACTTTAACCAGCCTTTGCCACTATAAGAACCTTAATATGACAAAGCTTGTAATTAATTGTAGAATTGCCAGTGATATTCCAAAGACTATGCAGAGATAATTACAATATAATCCTTAGTTTGTTTAAACATTTTACAAAGGTTGTGGCATGCTTTCAGCTCCCACTTGTACAAGCAACTGTCAGGCCATTGAGGAGGTGAAGCCCCTGTATATCCCCTATGGGCCCAATATTTATCTGATCAAGTATATGCATGAAAGCAGCAATATGTATTGCTGTGGTTACTACTATTACCAGTACAAGCTGAAAGACCTGCAAGGAATTGCACAGTGAAAAATGATAAAGAAATTCCCTCTGCCATGGCACATGAGTGTGAGAGTCCATCTAATTTATTTATTTTATCTATCTATGTAAACAGCTTTGGAAGCTTTTGTTGAAATGCTGCATATAAGTATTTGTAGTAGTAGAGCTCTGGAGTTACATGAGTAGTGTCCTGTAAGGATGAGCCCAAAGTGTTTTGGCGCCTCTTCTGAGAGGTACCAAAATGCTTCGGCTCCCTGGTGCCGAAACACTTCAGTGCAGGGTGAGGGATTCCCTTAAGAGGAGGTGGGCAGGTCCTACCTGCCCATCCACCAAGCCCCCGCTGCCCCGCAAAACCGTGGCGCTGTTCAACCAGAAATACCTCTGTGCAAGCAGCCGCTTGTGCCACTTGCCCCTTTAAAACGCCGTGCAACAGCAACAGGATGTTTCCCCAGCATCCCTCACACGGCTTCAGCACATAAATGGCGTCGGCACATGTGCCGGCGCAATTTGCAGGGCCAGCATGCTGTTCCTGGCCCCGCAAATGGCGTTGAGGCATGTACGTCGAATCTCCAAGTGTATATTAACACTCCCCCACCCTCCATTTATTCAGATTTCTATCTTAAGAAGCTGGATAAACTTTTTTTGTTCCATTAAATAATTGTTATTACAAGGAAAGCACTTCTCCAGAAGCAAGAATGTAACACAAATCTTAGCAATAACTACAATGAACCCACTATTGGTACTTACAATATACTTCTTTCAGTTAAAGTGTCATGCTCAAAGCTAGAAAGTTAAAAGAAAGCCTACTTACAGCGATAACCAGGTTCAGGTTCAATGATTTGTCTAGCTTCGAGGCTGGCTATTATGATTTGAAAGATGATGTGCAGAAGCAGAAATGTTAGACTCATGAAACAAAGAGATTTTAGTAACCGTCCTGTGTGCCCTGGAAGACAAAAATAAAAAAATTGACATGACAAAACATTGGTATGCATATAGTTTCAAAAATCAAAAATAAGGTCAAAAAATATTTATGCATATAAAATTGTACTTTAAAGAACCTAATTATACTGTAGATGTTAAACGGCATGACCTCACAAAGAACCATGCTAGACACTGTACCAAAGAAAGGCAGGCATAAATAATAAATCCCTCTTCTATGTATGAATAAAATACAAAAAGGAATGAGTGAAGTAAACAGAGATCAACAAGAATTGTAGTACTTCAGACATAAAACATGGGAATACCATTACTTCCATCTGCAGACTTCATCTAGCACTAAGTTCCATCAACATCAGACATTTTGGATTTGGTATTTTTGCTACTTTTATGTCTGGTATAAAACTAGTGGGTTTTATGTCTAGTGTGTATAAAAAGTGGGTATTATGTCTGACTAGCATTTGATTTCCCTTTTTTTTAGTAACATTGGACAAAATGTCTACTAACAACAAATCCAAATTTGATGACACACTGGAGAAATATTTATTTTGTTGACAAAGATTTGCTTTCATGTGTTATTAAATTTGATATTACACATAAGTTACATTTTGCTCTCTGCAGCTAAGCATAGTGCTAAGAATAGTATCCTCATTTGCACATAGAACACAGGTTTTAAATCTGCCTTTTCTCTTTAATTAGGATATTGTAATAATTCAGGAAAGTATCATTATAATGACTGATGCAGAGCAAACAAAATTTGCAGGAAAAAATATGATTTAAAGAAAACTGGATTTATAAATCCAACAGATTTAGACGGAGCTAAATGGAGGAGAAGAATCCTACTCACTCTAAACTTTTTGCAGAGCTTCCTGTTTTTTCTAGAGGTTTTCATGCCCAGAATAGTACTAGAACTGAGCTGCATCCTCTGCATCAATAGACAATACCACCCTTCAAGCAGTTATACTCTGACTGGCAAGTTTGCATAAGCAAGGTACCCACCATTTTGTTAACAAAATATTTTGTCAGACAGGACTTACAACATAACCATTCTCAAGATTTCCAAAGGAGCATTTCCAAATTTCAAAACATAAAAAACAGCCACTTGTCATTTGTATACTTAGTTTACTGGTGCTGGTGATCAAGCAAAGGACAAAGATAAACTTTGGGGTCAATAAAGTAACATGATTAACCTGTGATGACATTGTGATCATGTGTACTGCAAAAGATTATATTAGAACTGATTACTCACATAAATTAGTTCGAGAATAAATGCATGAGCAAGACAACTGAAGAAAGAAGAATCATTCCTGTCAGATTCAGAATCCTATTGAACCGATCTTCCCTTGGAAAAAGTACAATTTGGCATAACCAAATTCAGTGCTAGGATTCCATATTAACAGAAGGGAAAGGCTCACCAATTAATGAAAGCGATTCAGGTTGATTAAGTGGGAAAGCAAGAAGTCGTTCAACTAGTTGAATTGTCTATACCGATAGCATCAAATGTGGCTTTTGTTGAAAATATGCCAGGAGTGCAGGTGAGGGCCTAGAAAGGTAATTTATCTATCATCTAAAATGATAAAAGAGGAATAAAAAAATAATCTTGTTTGCACAGATCTTAATCTTGCATAATCTTGTTGGTTGTTGTGAACTTCCAATTATGTTGTTTTGAGACTAGCAGTGATTACTAATTAATACTCAGATCATTGAATGCCTAGGTTTTCTTGGTTCCTGTCATTGTTTGATGGTCTATTTTCCATTTAATTTGTTTGATCATTAACTCTTTGAACTGTTTCATTTTGGTAAATGTTGTTGGACAACTGATTGATAACCATTTAAAGAGTTCTACCTCAAAGCCCTGGTTAAGGTTCCTTCATATCTCCTTAAGACTTGGACAAAGTGGTTGTCCAAATTATGTCTACATATATTTCTTTAGGTTCAGGGTGCTTTACACCAATTTTACTGGAGTATTATGATACACTGAATATTTTAATCAATACATTACGTTGTTCTATTAACAAGATGACCAGAAAATTCCAGAGAGCTGTGTTGATCCACAATAAAGAAACCAAAAGATATATTCTAGTAATAGGTTTATTAGGGTCAACCAAAATGACACAAAATTAGGGAGTGTTTACGGAACTGGTTTGGCCGGTTCAGTTAAAATCTGAACTGGATTAAAACCAATCCAGTTCAGTTCCATGTCTGCCTGAACTGGGTCCAGTCCAGTTTGACCACTGAACCGGGATGAACCAGTACAGGGGATATACTTGTAAAGCGGAATCCTGTGAGGATTTCCCTTTACAAGTACAGGGTGTGGTGGACCCTTTCAGGGGTAAAAGGTGGCTGAGCGGGGAAAGCAAGCAAGTAAGCCAGCTGCTTACATGGCTGGCATCCATTCCAGCTACCTCTTGCCATCAATTGCGCTCCCCGAGGCCCCAAGCAGCACACCCTCACTTTTACCTAGCTGCCGAGCACATGCTGCACGCTGAGCATGCAAGGAGACCAGAACCAAGCTATTGGCTTGGAAAAAGAGTGGGGAATGTGCTGCTTGGAGCTGCAGGGGAAAGTGAGCAGTGGCAACCGGTGGCACCAACCACTGTACTGGCCAGGTAAGCAACTTACTTACTCACTCAACACCCCTGCCCGGCCCGCTGATCATGCCAAATCGGTTTGCCCAAACCAGACCTGGTTCGGTTCAATCACGGACCAGACTAGCCCCAGTTTGGTCTGCAATGGAACTGACAAACTGGCCCTGGTTCGAGGAGAACTGGTTTGTCATGAACCATTTGTGCACATCCCAACACAAACTCTTTAGCAGCTAGCTTTTGAGGTCTTAAGAAGCCTTCCCAAGGGGGTATGATAAGAAAAGCAACAAAATGAGAGCCCCAGAAGTTCTGCTTTGGGGATGAAAAAGTGTCACTAATGGCATTTTTCTTTTGGACCAACATGGCTGCCTTCAATTTTCATGAATTTTTTGGGGGGGAAACCCACATTTAGCCACCCAGTAGAGGAATTTTTAAACTAGAAGAAAGTATCTTCTACTACCTGAAGACAGGACTTTACTTTTCACAACAGGGAAATACTACCAATTTGGCTTCTATTGACTTTCTGCCTAATGAAACACCTACATTAACTGCCAACTTAAAGACTACCATGTTTCTTTCTTACTCCTTTCCTCTGCCTTACAAGGGACTGTGTGCTTCAGTTAGCCATGGAGATGTAACAGAGTAAACTGCTGGACATTTATATTTTCTAAAAATAAGGGCACAGTCATCCTTCACCAAATGTGAGGGTTCCATTCCAGGAAAACCTCGCAGTTGGTGAGCCACTAAAATCAATGGCAAACAGGGGGTGAGGGGAATCGCAGTCATGTAAGGGCCGCAAAATAAAGTGAAAAAAGAAAAAGAAAAAAATCCTCAAAATAAACCCCGTAACCCATGAAAGTCACCCCTAAACCCCCCTAAACCATGAAAAACCCCAAAATTATTTTTTTTTTAATTGCCGATCCACAGATACTTGAATCACAGTTGGCAAGACCTAGTCACAATTTCCTAGTCGTGGATACTCAGAACTGTGATTGGGAAACCCGCAGTTGGCTAGGCATGACTTTACAACTATTATTGACTCTTCATCCCAGAAGCTATGGGTACAGCTTGAGATCATGTATAGTACCTAGTGAAGCTGCTCAATATGACTGCTTAACTATTCTTTACGACCATGTCAAGGCTTTTAACAAAATGCAGAACTTTGAGGTCATTTCACCAGGCTCATCTACTCCACCCCTTTTGCTTTTCCTACCATCCAGCCTGAGGAAGGGTTCTTAAGATCCCAAAAACTAGCTGTGGAAGATTTTGTGTTTGGGTTTAGATAAATGTATTACTAGAATGTGGATTAACCTGACTCGTTACCACATTATGATCAGTCTGTTGTTTGATTTTCACCTCTTAAATTCTTCACAGACATTAAATTCTATATAGGAAGCCAGCAGTCAGGCGGCATGTGGGCTGGGGTAAGAAGAGAAAACAAAACTTGCATTATATGTTCTATTTCAGAAAACAGATGAAGTAGAGCACAGTGTGGCACAAAGCACTATTAAGTATTATTGCTGGTTCCCTTCGCAGACACAAATGAATTGGCAAGGAAACTTTCACTGCTAATAAAAAGTATCCCTTGGGCACTTCAGGAAATTCTGGCACTGCCACTGCTTTAATTCTATGGATTGCTTCAACTGGGTTTTACTGCAACTATTAAAGAATCAATGCCTTGTAGACAGCTTGCTTTCTAACAGGGACAGAGTTGGGCGGTGCCACTTACTGTCCCCACGGACCTTCAGATTCTAAAAGAATTAAAGATACAGTTGCATAGCCAACAGAATCACCTAGATGTAATACTTAGAGAAAATTGATGATGGGGCATTTGTAGTAGTTTCCCACCACCACAAACAGAGAGAGCATCAAGACAAAGTACAAATTTAAACAAAAGCCTAGAAAAATGCATTAATGACAAGCTTAGGTCATGGGATTTGGATCATTAATTTACAGACCACTCAGTGGCTGACATCCTAACTAAATATTCTAGAGGAAGTTCTATTGAAATTGAATAGCCCTTTAGACTACTCCCTGAGTAGTACTATTCAGTAAATTAGTCTGGATGTCAGCCACCATCTCCTAATGGGATCTGTATTAAGAGAATGCAAGGGACCCGGAAGCTATTAAATAGGTCAAAGGTAGAACACATAACGCACATTAACTTCTTTGAACTAATTGTGAGAAGCAGGTTCCCAAGAGAGCAGGAAACGCCACCCCACGAAGGTAAGGTCCTGTCAGAACAGAACAGCAGATGCAAAACGTGCAGACTCATTTCCCCAGCAAGAAATAAATGTAAATATTCAAGCCTAACACATGCCAAACTCAGTGGGTGGTTTTTCAGACACAAAACACCATCCTACAAGTACCAATGCAAGTGAAACTAAGACCACAAATTAACTTCAGCAATAAAATTAGTTCAAGCAACAACACCACTGAGAATGAGCAATTCTTTCAAAATGGCCACTAAGTGGGCCATTTAGTGAGTTGGAAACTTAAATTTATACAGGTAACAGGTTTTAAAACAATGGGTTCTGCGTCTGGCTCAAGCATTATACAGTCACATAGAATGTTGGGGATAGTCTCCTTGAACCCATCTGAAAGCCTCGCCCATACTCAGGCAAGGAATGGAGTATTTGGTTTTTGAAGTATTTGGTTTTTGCTTAGCAGCCACACATCAAGTTCCCCTTACAAGCTGGAAAACCACATCTGGATTTTAGCATTAACCTTGAAATATGCTTCGCTTTGCATGCTGCTGTGGGGCCTCAGCAGCTGTAGCAGGGAAATCACAGACAAACCTGCACACATGGCAGGGCTACAATTCTACACCTCCTTCAACTGAACTACGCCACCACATGGGCGTCCTGTTTAAAAAGATATCCGGCAGGCGACTGGGCTATGATGAGTGGTGGGAGGCAGCAGCAAGCCGGTAAGAACCTTAAACAACCTTTCTGGCTGCTTTCCCGCCGCCTTTTGGTGGATTCCTCCACCACTTTACTTGTAAAGGGGAATCCCCTTTACTAGTATTGCCACCCGAACCACTGAACCAGTTCGACTAAACAGAACAGACTGGCTGGTGGTTTCAACTGGACTGGTTTGGTTCGAACCAAAATGAATCTGATTCGAACTGAACCATAATTTGGGGGTTTGTGCACACCCCTATTTCTAGCAACTACCCTATGTAACTATTTCTGTGTTTGGGGCAGGGTTTGAACTAAGGAACTAGAAGAGGATTGCAATGCCTATAAAAACCATGTTGCAGTGAGAAATTGAGCAAATGGGTTCAAATCTTCTTGTGCTGCACACATTTCCTTTACTGAAAACAAATAATGGCACAGTAGTTAGTACCCTTTAGTTCCAAGACTGGGAAGCCTAAATATATTTCATAACTGCCTATCTGTCAGGCAGTAGTCTGATTCAGAAGATTCTGAGGAGAAACTGCCTGACCCACAGTCCCCTGATATGGTCCTGCTACAAGATGCTGACGAGGGAGCCCACGGACGGAGAGCATACCTATTATAGGTTGCCAGGGAGCCATCGATCTCTTCAAATGGGAAGGAGCTAGGACCAAGCAGCAGACAGTGAGCTATGTGGAGCGCAGGCGTGACCACAGAAAGGAGCAGTGTTTTGTACAGACAAGCAGCAGCCATTTGGCTACAAGTCTGACCAAGGAGGCAACTGAATCTGTAACTCCAAAGGTAGGCAGGGTTTTAATTGGCTTCACCTGGCAACTGACCTTGAAGAGGTCTTGAACCACCCTGAGCCATTTTTGGAAGGGCAGTATAGAAATGGAATAAAATAAACAAATAATAAATAAATAAGAGGTATAAATTCAGACTCTGTACCACGCTGGTTTCAACTGACTGCTTTGGCATGCAGTTCCAGCCCCTTGCTTTGCACATCTTGTTCCTAGTTGCTCCTGTGTTCTTGACCCTGTGTCTGGCTATCAACTCATGACTTTCTTCAGAACCCCCTGGACTATGGAACTGGCAACCAGTTCTCCTGCCATTGACCCTTATTGGACTTGGCCCCCTGAATACGATTTATGGACTGATGATTTCAAGGTGGTAATTTCCATTAAATTTGCTTTGCTACTAGTAAAAGCTTATCCTACACATTGCTGCTGTTGATTGATTTATTGCGGGAGCATGCGCCCGTGACACTATCTCCCTTAACGGCTTGGGTCCAGGCTATTTAAAAGAGTGACTCCTTTGTCATGAATCCTGCTGTCTGTTATGATCTTCTGGAGAGGTCTGGTTATGGTTGCCACCAGCTTGTTTGGTGGCGACCCAGGACTGGGCTTTCTCTGCAGCTGCCTCAGGTCTTTGCAATATGTTCCCTGCTGAAATAAGAGTATCTCCCTTCTCTGTTTTCAGGAAGACCCTCAAGACTCTCCTCGCAAGCTTTTAATTATAATTAATTTTAATAGTGTTAATAATTTGTTTTATATTGTTTTATTGTGTTTTGTATTTTAATCTGTAATTTTTAATATTAAAATTTGTACACCACTTAGAGTTGTACATATCAGGCGGTATAAAAATATGATAAATAAACAATATCTGAATCCTTCTCTCTCAACCAACCATGCAGAGCTAATGGCAGCCTGAGCATCTTTGTTGGTCTTCCACTGACAGAAGATAGTTGACCTCATTTCTTGGAGTTAAGTGACAGATAGCGGGGAGAAGCTGTCTTGGGTCACTAAAACAAATAATCCCATACTATAGACTGGTTAGATAAACTGTGGCTTGCAGTTGTAATATCTCTGGTCCTATCAGACAAACGGTATTTGCTTTTATTTTTTTAATCAAATGGTAAACCACAAACTAGAACCTCAATCAAAAACCAATATGTAAACAAACATACAGAAAGGGATCTTTATTGACACTGCAAATACAAACAATGGCCAATACATACAAATGATGATTTTTCTGGGTAACAACTCATTTCAGACCTTTATCAAACATTCAAAGAATTTTTATATGAATGGACAATTCAAAGATACACTAACATATAGGATTGCTGAAACAAAAAGCAATCCACACAGGTCTAAAATGGAAAATATATAGCTCGATTTCTCAGTTTTAATTTTATAGATTTACTTTTTTTTATACCACCTTTTCCAGGTGGGCTCTAAGGGGTTCATATAAATAAAAAGAGTTTTTTTAAAAAATCCATTAAACACAATTTTAAAATCCCATGCTAAAAAGATGCATTTTAAAGATTGTTTTAAAGGCTGGTGAAGATCTTAAGCATTGAATATCCACTGGGATCGCATTCACAGCCCAGGAGCAGCTACAGAGAAAATTTGATCCCAAATTGCTGCCAGAGAAGCTGGTGGCAGCCAGAGATGGACCTCTCTAGATGATCTTAATATGCAATGGGGATCATGCTGAAGATGACACTCTCCCAGGTAGCCCTGTCTTAAACCATTTAGGACTTTACAGGTAATGGCCAAAACTATGTATTTTGCCCTGAAACAAGTGGGCAGCCAGTGCAACTGTTTTAAAAAGGGGATAATATGGTCTCTCTGAGAAACGATTCTGGCTGCTGCATTTTGAAGTTTCCAAACTACATACAAAGACAGTTGCATGTAGAGCATTGCAGTACTAAAGCCTACAAGGTACAACTGACCACACCAGAGTTCTGAAATCATTATCTTCAAGGAACAGACACAGCTGCATATAAACCAAAACTGATAGCAACCAATCAAGGTAGAAAGCAAAACACCACAGGAAGTCGGCACCGGTAAAGTAGGAAATCAGTACTAATAAAGTTTAAATCCATTTTAAAAGGGATTTGTATACTATGAACAGGATGTTCTGCTGTTTAGGGTCACACACAAGCATCACCATTTAGCTTGGAGCTCCCGCCAGACAATTTATGTTTCTTTTCTATAGTTCAAAAGACAAGAGTAATTGTGCATAATGAGTTAGAAAAAAGGCCATTTTATCCTAGCATAAAAATTTTTAAAAGTTGGGTGGATAATGTTATTAGTCTGCAATCTTATGCATGCTTAAAGAAGTATAGGTTTGTGCTTTCTTGAGTCCTGGTCAAACAACCACCACCCAGGCCATCGGAGGGAGTATCAAGAGATAGCTAAGTAAGGCCTTGGTACATGGTCCATGGCTGACCCAGTTCCAGGGCCTTTATGAGGGGTGCCAGGAGGTGGCAGCAGTGCTTAGATCTCTCACTCTGTTTCTGCATTCTCTCAACCTCCTCTCTACCTCCCCATCCCTATGGGCATTCCTGTACAAGACATACTTGGTGCTGCTGCCTTCTTATTCCCATGAGGGGGAAGGAACGTCTTCGCAGAACTCATTGACTTGAGGAGGAGAACTGGTCTTGTGGTAGCAAACATGAATTGTCC
Organism: Hemicordylus capensis; assembly: GCF_027244095.1. Lineage (NCBI taxonomy): Eukaryota > Metazoa > Chordata > Lepidosauria > Squamata > Cordylidae > Hemicordylus > Hemicordylus capensis. Next base: position 237,649,376 of record NC_069660.1, on the reverse strand, counting down.
CCTGTGCTAAGCAGGATCCACCCTAGTTACTTTTAAGGGGGAGACCACATGTGAGCACTGTAAGGTATTCCTCTTAGGCGCAGTGTTCCCTGTAAGCATGATTCCCAGATGTTGTTGACTACAATTCCCAGCATCCCTAGCTGAAATGGCCTTTGGACAAGGATTATGGGAATTGTAATCAACAACATCTGCAAATTCCTCTTATAGGGAACATTGCTTAGGGGATCAGACTGCTCTGGGAAAATCATCTGCATACTTGCATTCAGAAGATTCCAAGTTCCCTCTCTAGCATCTCTAAGAGAGATGACTGAGAGAGTCCTGCCTGCAACCTTGGAGAAGTTACTGCCAGTCTTTGCAGACAAGACTGAGCTAGATGGACCAATAGTCTGACTTTGAATATGGCAGCAGCCTACGTCCCTATGACACAGGGGTCTCTAGGAAGGAAGCTCATCCACCTTGGGGGAGTGGAGGAGGAACTGCCAATGCCCAAAGACCAGGGGCGTAGCAAGGTTGGAGTGGGCCCAGAGACAAGATTTTAAAATGGCCCCCCCCCCAAAGTCCAGGGCCTCCGCACACCCCAGGCCCCCAAGGATTTAAGTCTGATATTCCAAAATAAGTATGCTGCCTGCAAATACATTTCACTGAATACACACACACACGTCACAATATATAGTGATATACATTGAGTACTATACATTTGTTTTACTTTTAATGCCTAGAACACACTAGAAAGATGAATTATTAAAATGGGCCCCTCGCTGCAGATTAGCAAAGGAGACTTTCAAACATGCAGGATGAGCCTATGTTTGTTTTCTCAGAATTCTGAACAAATTCAGTCAAGTTTGATTCCAGGAGGTTTTTCACAGGAGGCTTTTAAAGCCCTTTAACACACATCTCCTCTGGAATGGAGGTGCTGCATTCACATGTTGGCCAGATTTACCCTGAAGTCCCTGCAAGTTATTGGGGAGCAGTTCACACACAAGAAAAATAAAATAAAATAAAAGCACCACACATACGTCACAGTTCTCACTCAGACCTTCTGGGTTGCAAAACAACTTGAACATGAGTGCATTTATAAATGAATGAATGAATAAATAAAATTAATAAAATACTGTTCCAGAAGTTTTTGCAATTTTCTGCCATGAAACAAGCCACTTATAGGACTTTTTAAGTCAGCAAATTTTCCAAGCTGTTTCAAAATAAATATTCAGAGACTTCTCGGTCCCTCCCCCCCGCCACATCCAAGCCCTATGGCAAGCAAATCTCTATATATGGGGGGGGGGGGGGCGGGAAAGATAACCACAAAAAGGAGTTCACACTCTACCTGGCAAATGCTGGTCTGGGTTAAGCAGGGCAGCAAGGGGTCTTCTGCTGCAGAGAACACTCTGGCTGCCTCCTCCTTCCTGGCTGGCTTGGGCCCTACTGGAGTTCAGGCTTCACTGTGGCCTACACGGAGGCCTCCGTGGAAGCCCCGCCCACCCGCCGATCAGCTGAGAGGCGGGAGGAAAGGAGCTCTTTGCAGCTTGCCTGCTGCTTCGATTGCGGGCCAGCAGAACAAGCAGGAGAGACGGCGAAGAGGGCAAGTGGCTGAGAGGCTATGGGGCTGGGCAGGGGGCAATGGGGAGCCACGTGAGGTGCCTCTGGGGTGCCCCTCCAGGCAGTGGGGCCCCCAGACAACTGTCTCCCCTTGCCCTATCATTGTTACGCGCCTGCCAAAGACTCCACAGCAGTTTCTCCCCTTCCCATTCTATTCCTCAGTGAATGGGGAAGGAAGACTACAGTGGCAGCTGCTCTTCCTTCTTCCACCCTCCGAGGGTGAGAAGAAAAATCTGCTACCACTGCCACCGCATCAGGACACATCCTCTTCCCATCCACTAAAGAGGAGAAGACAGTCCACCACTGGAAGCCCACCACCAAGTTCCCCCTCTCCATTCAGGAAAGCTTGGGGGAGGGGTGTGGCTAGGAAGGAAAAGCAAACCCAGTGCATGGTTTTGTCCCCTGGACCCCTGAAATTTATCACTGGCCCTGCAGACCAATTCACAATGGAAAGCTAGGACCATCTGTGAGGTTGCAGGAGCTCAAGGATCCTATTTCAAGGATCAGGATGACCACAAGTAGCCAATAAACAGAGACAAATGTACCAATTTTAAAAGTGAAAATATTGTGATTGAAACGAGTCAAGCATTAGCTAAGTAGCTGGCCCACTCATTAGATTATCCAAGGTGGCCAGCTCAGGAGGCAGGTAGCCAATCGCCCATAAGCAACTTTTGCTAGCCTGTGGCCTTCCAGCACCCTCTCAATCTTACCCAACAGCACTGCATCAGCCTCAACAACCACCACCACCACCCACCCTTGGAATTAATTCCAATTAATTGGAATTAATTTTAATAATTTGTTTTAATAACTATGTTATGCTATTGTTTTATTGTGTTTTGTGGGTTTTAATCTGTGGCTTTTTATATTGTTTTAAATTTTGTACACCACCTAGAGATGTATATATCAGGTGGTATAAAAATATGATAGATAATAAATATCGTAATAATATATATAACAACAACAAAGCTTTGATTTAAGATGGATACCAATTTCATACAGCCAGCACACAGAATCCATTTACCACAATTACTTGGACAGAATTAATAATGAAAACTAATTAAATTTAATAAGCAGCCTATTTAACCTTCTGCTGGGCCATGTGTTTTCTATAGGAATGCTAAAATCTGTAGGAAGTATTAAAAGTATCTGCATACATATCCAGGTGTGTGTGTGTGTGTGTGTGTGTGTGTGTGTGTGTGTGTGTGTGTGTGTGTGAGAGAGAGAGAGAGAGAGAGAGAGAGAGAGAGAAAAGATATGTATATTCCCATAAGAGTGGGAAGGAGGTAGTTGGCATGTTCAGCTGGTCTTGCAGCAACAGCAAGGAAAGACCAGGTGTTCCTGCAGCAGCAAATATATGATAGCAGCAGCTCTCTCCTTTAAGAGAAACTACTGGGCACAGGGATGGGTAAGAAGAGGCTCTCTAGCTTGCCTGACCATAGAAACGAAAAGTCACAAGCACTAGGAGGCTGCAATCCATGTAGGTCTTCATTAAGAGGGTAATGTCAACTAGCCTGAAGACATTCTGAGTTTCTCATTATGTGCTCTGCTGTGTATAGTGACTTCAGCTTTGTCTCTCTCAAAATTGCTCCCATAATTAAATATATCTAAAGCTATATCAGAAGCAGTTGGTCTAATTCTGAACCACTCAGCCATTAATGTTTCAGTACAGACGTTGCGAGGTCACCAATTATTTTGCTGAGACAACAGTCTATACAGAATAACGTTGAGCAATTGCACTTGTATGTGACATAACCATAGGGATGTGCAAACTGGCTCGACTGTGAGCCAGTTCGCTATCAAACTGGTCTGGTTCAAGAGCTTGTCCTCAAGCCTGATAAGGCTCGGTTTGACTTGACGGCATCCCCAGCTGGCTCAGGGCCAGTTTGGGGATTCTAACTTGAAAAAAAAACCAACCATCAGCACTTACCATCTCCAGAGAACACTGCTGTGGCCGGGTTTCCAACGGTTCCCGCTCCCCCACTGGCCTCCCCTCAGTTTTGGCCTATTCTGGGCCTCTCTGTGCCAGCAGTGGCCATTTTGGAGGCCATTGCACATACACATTGGCCATCTGTGTGACCCTTGTCACACAGATGGCCAGTGCATGTGTGCGGTGGCATCCAAAATGACCACCAGCAGTGCAGAGAGGCCCAGAATGGGCCGAAAATGGCCCAAATGGCCATTTTGTGACAGGGGAAAGGCCGGCAGGAGAAGGCCGGCAAGGGAAGGGGGAACCGCCGGAGACCCCCCCCCCCACACGGCCATGTCCCCCAGAGGCAGTGAATGTTATATATAAATATAACTATAAAACTATAACTATTACACACAGACACACACACGTTAGAACCCCCAAACCAGCTTGGATTCAAATCAAGGTGGGGGGGAGGTCTGTTCTGATGACATGGTGCAGGACTACTTTTATGCAAATTGGCTTAGAACTCTTCAGAGCTGTCAATCATAAAAGGGTGACAATTAGAATCTGGAAGTGAAGTTTAGTTAGAATGAGGATTTGTGTTTGGATAGCAACAGTCTCAATAAAGAGTTGTTCTGAGACTCAAAAGATAAAACCATCTAAAGACTGGTTACTAGGGCAGTGTAATAAAGACTGGGTTGTGAAATACAATTCTGGGAAGGAACTGGGTTCAAAGGTGAAAAGTCTTATATATTGTGTGTAAAGTATTTAATTGCTATGAGAAATTCAAATCATCAACTTTGTAACCTAGCAAGATTTCAGCCCTACTAATCAGTAGTGAAACAAACAAACCTCAGATAACATCTTTAAAAAAATATTCTTCTTGTTTTGTTTTAAAATACATCTGACTGTTTCTGTAACAAACCCTCCTTATGTCTGCAAAGCCATGTTATCAGGGTAAAGAAACCAACAGAGTTACAGAGGCTTCATCGTATAATTGGTGGCAGCAGAAACAGAAGTACACTTATACAAGCCAAAGTAACATCTAAGAAGGAAAATAACTAAACACAAAAGAACTTCACACCCTAATCTCAGCCCCAACACCACATGACAAATTAGGTTCCCTCATAGGTTTACATTAATAGAAAATCGGACCTCTGATTAGATTTCACAATGATGTTTTAAAAGGGGAGAAACTAAATCTAACTTTGGGGTTTAATTTCAGTTTGCTTAATTGCAATATAGTATTACAGAATGTGATCAAACCATATACTTTTTACATATTACATATACAGGAATATACATATACATATACATATACAGGAATTAAAGCTTATCTACTAATGAGTTGTAAGATAAATTGTTCATAACTTTTGTCAATGACTAAGACAAACTATTATCTAAACTTTGATGGAAAACATATTTTTGTTCAAGCATTATGATTTGTAATGGGATTCTTTTCTTACTGAAAATATAGTACATTTATATACATTCTCCCATTTTCCAGCAGTTTCCTTAACTCTGAGCATATAAGTCTCATAATTGTTGCAATGTAGCCTTCTAAAGGCGTACAAGCAATACAGTTTTTCAACCTCCTTGTACACACTCAGTCAGGATAGAGTTCAGCCATAATGAGATACTGTTGTAGAAGTGTACAGCTGACTGCACACTTGTACATGTCTTTGTACAAATGACTGTACCTGTGTAGGGATGTGCAAAGAACTGGTGGTGGCCGGTTCATCAGTGGTGGGGGTTACTTTTAAGAAGCTGGGAAGGTGCTCTCCCCACCCCACATGCCCACCATGTTTCCCCCGCCGGCGCTGTGTTTAAAAATGGTCCCACGCGGCAGCGTACCTCCTTGCTGCCATGGTGTAAATCAGACCAGAAGTGCCTGGTGTGACGTGCATGCACAATGTGGAGATAAGAGCACCCTCACTGCTCCTTAAAAGGTAACCACCCCACCACTGGCTGAACTGCTGGTCCTTTGAACCAGTTCGTGCACATCTCTATACCTGTGTTCATTTTAAAAATGAACCTGTTATAGTCATCAGTACACAAAGAGTGTTCAAAAGTGAATCCATGTTCAATGTGTGAACAGCTATACCTGTGTACACGTCTGTACTGTGCACTCATGAAAAGAGACAGGAATATCTTGTTCTCCTAGTACATGCACCAATACATTCATTATTTGCACTCTTTTTTAAATATTAACTTGCTTATTATTAAAAAATAAACACCATTCTTTATAAAGTACCTCATAAGCTCTGGACTATACCATTATTGAGCTCAATAAAACAAATCCTGCCCACAGGTTTCCAGCCTAAGAGACAATAGGATAGAAAGCGTAAGATGGGCAAAAGGCAAGAGGTTAGCTAAACAGGCTCCTTTTTTTCTCCACACTATGGGTCAAACTAAAGAAGTCTTTCCCACACACAGACAATGAAAGCAATAGCTTTGAGTGGGACTATTCAAGATTCAGACTATGGGAATGGATATTTAACTCTTTACCCTGCCATAGTCCCAGTGAAAACAGTCAATCTCCCCCCACCCCACCCCCAAGCCAGGGGCATAGCAAAGCTGCTGGCAGTCACAGGATAAGTTGCCAAGCATGCTATCCCAGACAAGCTCCATTCTTCTGCATCACTCACTATGCTGGCCTCAGCCCATGTCAGCCTGCTGACGCAGGGGGGAAGGGTTGTCGGGCATAGCCTCGGAGGCAGGGGAAGCATGGCAAGGGGAAAGGATAACCGACAAGAGGGAGTGCCCTGGGAAGGCAGCCCCAAGACCCCCCAAATCCAGGAACGTTTGTTACTTCCTCACCCACCCTACTCCATTATCCCTACATGCGTTACCCAAATTACTATTAGCCCCAGGAAGTAAGCTTACATTGATGCCAGATCAATAATGGTAATCAAACAGTAGCTTTGAGGAGAGCAATTATTTTCCCCTTGTTGTTTAACATCTATATTAAATGGTTCGGGGAAATATTCCAAAGATTTAGGTTGCTGTGCCATCATTATGCAGATGATATACAGCTCTATCTCTATGTAGTCTGACACCATGGAGACAGAGAAAGTTTTTGAGGCCATGATGGGCTGTGGTCTAACAAGCTGAAGCTCTACACAGACAAGACAGAGATGGTTAGTAGAAGGGCTGATTCGAGTAAGGGTTTTCAGTTTGTTCTGGATGGGCCTGCACTCTCTCTAAAGGTCCATGTTTGCATGGTGGGGGGAGGGTCCTCCTGGATTCAATACTGCTCCTAAAGAATCAGGTGATAACCGTGACCAGAAGTGTCTTTGCACAGTTTCAGGTGCTGTGCTAGATATGCCCATTCCTCAAGAAGGCAAGTTTGGCCTCTGATGCCCCATGCCTTATTGCCCCATGCCTTAGTCACGTTCTATTTGGGTTACTGCAATGCACTCTATGTGGAGCTGCCCTTGAAGAGTATTCAGAAATTACAGATGGAGCAGAATGCTGCCACCCGCAGTGCATATATTACATTAGTCTTGAAGACATTCATCATACTTTATTTACGGTCTTTGACCAAAAAAGAGTTGAAGACATTGTGCAGGCTGCCAATCTATTTCTGGGTACAGTTCAAGATGCTCGTTATTACCTTTGAAGTTCCTTGGGCTCCAGATACCTTAAGGACCACCTGCTGCCAACAGAAGCTCATTTGTCAAGCATGCAGAATAGAGCCTTCTTGGCTGTGGAACGGACTCTCATATGATATCCACATGGCTCCCTCACTCCTGATCTCTTGTAGGTGACCGAAGACTGCCCTTTTAATTCAGGCTTTTGGCCAGTGGATAGCTGCTCACCAACTTTCTTTTTGTTGGTTTTGTAGCCGTGTTTGTTGGTTTTTATTTTTAATTTGTTTTGTTTTTATTAGTTTGTTTTAAATTTGCTGTTTACCTCCATGGGTCCCAGAAAGAAGAGTGACATAAATATAAAAATTAAACATAACTGCTGATTCAGATATCTTGCAAAACAGCACTTAAAACAAACAAATCAACTTTGAACTTTGGGTTCAGAGATCATGGTTTGAGTGCCATAAATAAACTAATTTGTTGACTGGCATGGATTCAAGCATACAAACTAAACATAGTAAGATGAAATAAACTATGGTTCTGCATGATGTCCAAACTTGTCTGGTGTCTCAGTTTTAGAGGAAGTGGCTGAGGTGAATAATGGTAGGTGGTGTACGGAAAGCCATCCTTGGGATCAGAAGTTATGCTGGGGGACATACGCAGCAACCAGGCTTTTACCTGCCTATTTTTTTTAAAAAAAAGGTAATTTCTGCTACAAATAATACATAAAAACTGAACATATTCTTCTGCTGATACACAATTAGTTTCTTCTCCCAAAAATTTCAGCTTTATTCACTGGACTATCCCGGATTCTAAGTACTGGCTCAGAGGTAATACTTGTAAAGGGAATCTGGCTAGAGAATCCCCCTTTACATGTAAAGAGGAACCCTAGTCGGATTCCCCTTTACAAGTATTACCCCCAAACCAGCCCACCAGCTGGCTTGGCGCAGCTTGAGGGCCAGATCCAGTTCGGCAGAGCCAGAGCCCTGACCGGTTTGAATCCTGTCTGGATTCGAACTAAGCTGGCCAAACAAATGGCTTGCACACCCCTACTAATCTGCCTACTAATCAAACACCCCAGCCTAATCTGCCTTTCCTTTAATTACCCCAACAAGTGGACTAAATCTGGTCTAAATCTGTTAGACGGTCCATAGGTTAGCCCACTTGCACCTCAAACATTCATGCATCTGACATCTTGAATCAGGGCCGATGACATCATCATGAACTATGCCATTGAAGTGTCATTGTCTCTACAGCTGTAGCAAATTTGGTTCAAATCAGGCAGTTCACAAGTTAGCCCATTTCCACCTCAAATGTTCATGCGTCTGTCAACTTGAACTGGGATGGATAACATCATCACAAACTACACCACTGAGGTGTCCCTATGTGTCACTCACTTTTGGTACAAGTTTGGTACATAGTGAATTGGGGTGGATTACATCATTATAAACTGTGTCATTGAGGTGTCCTTTTGTGTTTCTACAGCTGTGCCAAATTTGGTTCAAATCAGTTGGGCAGTTCACAAGTTAGCCCACTTATGAATTGGGGTGGATGACACCACAAATGATGCCACTGAGGTATCCTTATGTGTCCTCACAACTGTACCCAATTTGGTTCATATTGGTCCAGGCCGGGTGATCTCATAAGCTTAATTTCCTTAAGGAAAGTAGGCTTTAAAAGGTACAGAGCATTGCACCTTAGCTGTCATATAACCTACTGATCCAAAAAATGAAATAAAGTAAGATAAAAAGACTGCAGCTCAGGAATGGGTCCAGACAACTATTGAAGAAGAGGAAAATATAAATATTTTATTGCTCTCTGACAAAATTATTTTGGAAGTAGTAAGCATGTCAAAACAATTTGGGAAGCTAAACTAATATTCTGTGGCTTCCCTGCATTTATTCTTTATTTCAAAAATACCACTACTGCTACCATGGCAGCAGTACATGTTCCAATAATGACTTTTGTATTACTTTACATATCCAATGCTGCTCATTTTTATTTTCACTAATTAAAAGGGTTCAGAGTGGATTAATTTAAAATTGCTACATTTTAAACCATTTATTTAAATCATTGGTTGGGGCCGGAGAAAGAGACTAATCTATATTACTAATTCAAATCAAAGATTGCTGAATAAGAATGCATACTGACTAGTTGCCTTAGCAATTTGAACATATTTCTTTGCAGCTAAATAAAGGCTTTGCACTATCACTGACCTGAAGGCTACAGCTGCAGCAACCCTATGGACACTTATTTAGGAGTGAGTCCCATTCATGTTGATGCATTTTATTCTGATAGTACTGCTTTACCACCATGGTTACATTTTATTGTTGCAGTTGTTTTTACTGAATAGCCTTATCTTATTAGCCTTAATCACATATTATGTTCAATACACAAACAATCAGTGTACAGTGTACACATATACAGATCTGTATGCATTTACTTTTATTCACGTTACATTCAACACACTTACAGTACTAAACTTCCTACCTGTATCCTGCATTTAAGGAGGTCTGTACCCATATTCACTTTCTAAAACAAACACATGTACAGTCATTCACACAAACAAAAATGTACATCTGTGTACAAACACCTGTGTGCACATACAATACAATATCTGAACATGTCTGCTAAATTGATTTTAATGTCTGTAGTCACTGTCCTTGAAGATAAATATATAAATACTAGAATCAAATTAGTACTTTTAAATAAACATGCATAGGATCAGGCTACAGTGCCCAAACGTCTCCAGAAACAAAAGTGTCTAGTTACTGGGGAAATAGTGTGTGTGTTTTCATGATACAGAAGATAAATTATCCATGGTGTTTGACTGGTAGAATAATAAACGTTCATAATTTGAGAATGGAGCATCATCGCAGAGTTCAGACAGTTGGAAGACAAAATAAAAATACAAGATCTATAGATGCTTTATAGATGTCCATATTGAGATACAGGAGAACGCCATCTCATTATTAATTATTATTATTATTATATTATTATTATTATTATTAATTTGATTTCTATACCGCCCTTCCAAAAATGGCTCAGGGAAATAATAAATAAATAAGATGGATCCCTGTCCCCAAAAGGCTCACAATCTAAAAGAAACATAAGATAGACACCAGTAACAGTCACAGGTGGTACTGTGCTGGGGGTGGATAGGGCCAGTTACTAATCCTAGCACTTGTGATGACATGTTTGTATTTAGCATTCCAGTAGGAAGACCACAATAATAGAATACATGCCTGATTATGTCATATCTCTAATGCTTAACCTCAGAAGCCAGATTTTTTTTTCTTAATTGGTTCTCTCTCTACCAAGGAAAGCAGCCTCTCTCAGTATGTTTTATGATGGTCATGAATCAGTTGTAAGTGTAGACTTCACCATATTTATTTGCAGACTTGTATTAAAAAATGCCTAGAATAATTGCATTTTTTTTTTAAAAAAAGAGAGAACACCTTTAAAAATCATTTTTTATCCATCTGATATTGTTTATCAATTTGCAAAATACTCAGTACAGATTGTAGCAGAAAAATGGATTGGCTGAGATAATTCAACAAGTTCATTCGATACACTTGTGGTGTTTGATTTCCTAGCCTTAGATTAAATGTTACAGAACGCATCAATGTGCACTTATTTAATTATTAAAATGAAGCAGTCAGTCTATGCTGAAAGCATTTCAGCAGTAACTCAGTCACTTAAAAACTTTAGATACCACTCCGTATTAGAAGTAATGAGTGCACAACTCTACCATTTACAGATTGTTTTAAAACAACCTATCCACAAATAGTAGGGAAAGGTTTTGGGGAAGAAGTTATAGAAATCTGTGACATAAAACAAGCCATAAATGTGCTACAGAAACAAATGGAATGTTCAGTTATCAGTTGAAAAAAGTATAGGAAAATAGAGGTCAAACAAGAAAGATAGGTAATTGGCCTGCAAGCACTAACAGTAACTATCCCAGAGCAGGGGTTAAACCCTGGGAGAGGCTGAGTTGTGGTCTGTCCTTAGAAGGAGGGAGGGAGATGCGTGCAACTGTGCATTAAAAGCTATGAGGTTTAAAAAAAAAAAAAAGCTCCCCTTTGAGTACTTTATGGGTCATGTCAGGAGGGAAGATTAGCTGAGTAGCACTCCTCCTCTAAGAGACTGAAAATGCACTGCATACACGGCCCCCCACTTGTATTTCATAAGGAATATCTTTTATTCTACCAAAGAAAACCACATGGCTCTGTGGTCACCAGGAGTTGACACCGACTCGAGGCCACAACTTTACTTTATACTGTACTAGGATTACAATCATATGTTAATCACAATCACAGTTCAGTGGCAGCCTTGGCCAAGATTCTCTCATAAAGCCAGATAAAGAGGAACAAAAAAGTTCTGCATGTTGCAGACTCATTACAACAATATTCTGCTTCAGAGAAGCCATCCTGCTCCCTTTTGTGCCCCCTGGGAATTTTACACACATGGCTTTTAGCTCACATCTCCTCCGGAATGAAGGCTGCAAGTTCACATATCAGCCAGATTTACCCCGAAGTCGCCGTAGGCTATCAGGGACCAGTTCACACACGATTCTAGCTTTCCCTGAATTAGGGCTGCACATTCTGGCTTAGCCCGAATTATGTCCGGGATTTTTTTTTAAAAATCCTCTATTTGCAGCAGCTTTTCTGGAAAAAACAGGTTTCTAGTATGCCCTGATGCTTCTCCGCGATGTATAGAGGGGCCATTGCCTTAAAATGGCTTTTTTCAAAACTCGCACTTTCGTGTTTTGTTTTTTAAAAGATATTTGCTGGATGGATTTGCGCAACACCAAGAGTCGGCAGAGGGTGCAGCTTGGCAACTTATCTCACCAATCTTCCACAAGTAAGGGGAGTTTGACAGCCATGTTCCTTATTGCCTGCTTTCCCGACTGTGGCTAGCTTTAGGGATGTGCGGACCGGTCCAGAGGTTCGGGGGCTGGGTCCGGAGGTTCGGGATCAAACCAAGCCCCCCACCCCCCGGTTCCGTCCAGACCAGAACCGATCCCCCAGACAAGTCCATGAATTTTTTTGATTCTTTAAAAAAATAAAATAAAAATACCTGTACCCCCTTCGGGGGGCTTCCTGTAGTTTACAGGGGGGGTTGCGAAGATTCCCCTCCCCCCGCCGACCTCTGAAATCATCGCCGTGGCAGGGTAAAAAGGCTTATTTTCACCCCATTCGGGCCTCGTAACTGCACGCGGCGGCCATTTGGACTGCCGCCACGCATGCGTAAATGGCCTCTGCAAGGCCTGGCATGGCCCATGGCATCACAGAGGCCATTTACGCATGTGCGACAGCCAAAATGGCCACCGCATGCAGTTACACAAAAAGAGGCCTTTTTACCCAGCCACGGTGGTGATTTCAGAGCCTGGGGTGGGGGGACCTTCACGGAACCCCCTGCAGCCTACAGGAAGCCCCCCAAAGGGGCTACAGGTATTTTTATTTTATTTTATTTAAAAAAAAATGCGAACCAGTGGGGTTTGATGGGGGCTGAACCAAACTTGGCCAGTCTGGTTCAAGTCCAGTCCTGACTCGAACCGAACCGGGCCAGCCGGTTCTGTGCTTTTCACCATATGTTGGAAACTCAGAGCTTAATTTTCAAAAATGAAAGGTGCCGTAACTCAAGTCCAGGACTCCGCAACGGCACTCTGCACATGCTCAAAGGGGCTTTTTTCCTTGCTTCACATGGTTTGGAATGGTTTTAGGTGAGCCATGGTACTAATTAAGCCCTGTCGAAATGTGAATTGTCAAGAAGTCAGCCCAGGCTAGGGTCTCTCCAACTTCTCATTCACTTCTGCAAGTTGAGAAAGGACACTTTGGGATAATTCATGTGTGTGGTGGGGGAGGATCCGCTGAAAAATAGAGCCCATTGGTTTTGTTCATGAGTGGTTTCTACAAATATCCACACAGATACCTTTGCTGAGATAACGCTTCAGTTTAAGCGTTCTGTTTTGATTAGTCAATATTGCAGAACACTGAATATCCAACTAACAAAAAAGAAAAATGGTCTCTTGCTGCCTCCTCTGGGATGTGATTGGTTGGAGAGAAAAAACGGACCAACATGTGGGAATGCACACAGGAAAAAGAACTGCAGGGAATATGGAGAGGAGCAGACCCTATGTGAACGGTCCATTTAATCCCCTGAATTAAACAGCTGCGAATCTGCTGCGGAGCAGATTCGCCCTTCAGATATCCCACAACATAAAGCCATGTCTGAATAACGTCCTGGTGAAAAAGTACATTCTGAAATTCCAGAAGGTATAGGCATTTTAATCCTATTACAGCATACACAAGAGAGCCTTGTGGCATCTCCAAGACTAATAGAAAGCTTTTGCCACACTAAATCTATTAGTCTTTCAATGCTACAAGACTATTTTATTTCTGCTCTTAAGAAGGAGATATAGCCATTTCTTTTAACTCACAATTATTATATTTCTTTCATGCCACCCAAAGTAGATTCTGCCTTGCCCCAACATCAGACAAGAAACAAGGCCAGCTTTCTCAACACCCAAGCATACGGTAGACGTTTAAGCACACTCTCTGATGCGCTAGACAGCTGAGTAAGCATAACGCAGTGCCATCACATTGATTGATCTATATGTAACACAGTGCTTCAAGCATAGTAACCTTTAAAAGAAGCAACTAGAAATTCCCTTAAATGAGGTAATAATCTACAGACTGACAGCTTACTTGCCTCAGCCCCTGTACAACATGAATGGTCAGAACAACCTCACCTTTGAAACAACATCCATTTCCCATTTAACAGGATGTGAGGGACAAGTTATAAAATATGCAGAGTCCCACAGCTCTGCAGAAAAGGGCATTTTTTTAATGCAGCAATTTCATTACAGACAGTGGTCTAAAACAACATGCCATCACTTTTGCTTGGACAATATTGTCAGTGAAGTAAAGCTTAATTATATTCACTGCTATCCAAAATACAAACATTTAGTTGAAGAAAATACTGTGATGATACAACCTAGATTAAGATCATGTGTATTAAACTAAATAGTTTACTTTGAGGCTTCGGATTTCTGTAATACATATGTAAAACTAAAGATGTGTTTTGAGTTCATGACTTGTCCATAAGCCTATTTTTCCTAAGCACTACAAAATGTAGTGCTTCATTAACCATCTACAGGAAAAATAGATTAATTTGTAGATTTTGTTCCTTTTAAGGCTTAAAATGGAAAATTTAACAATTTAGTTCATAAAAGGGTTACTTACTAACATCCAGTATTGATATATCTTAATGCAATCCTGTACTAAAGGTCTCTTAACAAAAGGTTGTACTGAAAAACCTTATGGTCATATCACAAAAAAGGGAGGGGGGCCTTCTCTGTTGCCACCCCAATACTCTGGAATGTACTCCCTGCTGAAATATGAGCATCCCCATCTCTGACAACTTTTTAAAAGTACTTAAAGACACATCTGTTCACCCAAGCTTTTAATTACTGTTTTAATAGCTTCAACATTGTTTTAAAGATCTTAAATTGTTCTAATGTTTTAACATTTCCTGTTATTTGTATAGTATTATTGTAAACTGCCCAGAGATGCAAGTTTTGGGTGGTATTAAAATATGTTAGATAAATAAATCTTTTACCAACTAGAATTTTTTCATGATTCCAAGAAAAATTTCACACACATTTCAACTTAGCATCTAGTTCCTGCTCCAAGGACCAAATATTTGAAGAGAGTAGGAAAAGCAGAGCATAGGAAAAGCACGAGGGGGGCAGGTATTGAATTTTGCAGCGGCTTAAAATGTTGTTTCACCTCTCAGACCAAGGATGCCAACACAAAAATATACAATTTCAGAGTTAGTACTTTATTTGGAAAAATACAAAAATTATAAATTAAGCAAATATCCTCATCAAAAGACCTTTTCCTATGGATTTCTTATGACTTGTCAAGACACATGCATGTAGACATACACACACACACACACACACACACAGACACAGCATAGGAATAGGAAATGAGGCATATATGTTAATTTTTACAATGGAATGGCACACTTTAAAGCACTCAAGTAACCATTAAGATGTAAAATAAATCTTTTCCATACAAGCTACCTAGACTAAATTCAAAATGAGTGTTCACATACAATTTTATGCACTTGGGCTACTACTGCTGAGCTGAAATACTGTTCTAATGATACTTTCGAGGTAAGGGTGCACCCTTCCAAAAATGGAGCTTTCAGTGGCTTATTCTGTGGCTGTTTGCACATATCACAGCCACAGAAGCAAGCTGAGCACAACACAGTAAGAGAAGGAGACTTCCTGTGTTGTAGCAACTCACAGACACAGTGCAGAACACCTTTACACACTTCAACTTCAAACTACTTCATTCTCCCTCTCTTATATCTACTTCTGTGCTATGAGTAATTGCACAGCACAGGCAGATGCGGAATCACCAATACGCCTCTCTCTCAGCCTGTGATGTACTACAGGTCAGACGCAAGCAAGGGCTGGAGGGGATCTATCGGATTTGAGAAAGGGACACATTCCCATCCTCAGCACAATGGATGTACTTCATCCTTCTTCGAAGTCTCACACCTTGACGAAAGAGCAGGGCTAGCCTCTGAATGAGTTGGGAGTTCAGCTCAGCTCTGATGCAAACCATTGGAAGCGTCAAACGGTGCAGTAGACACAACCACAACCTTTTCCATTGTCTTCTTGGTGAACCCAAGTTTAGTTAAACCCTCTTTGGCCCCACATGTGGGTCTGCCCATATTATATGTACGCTGGCCTCCCAATATATATGAAGACAGCTCACTTCCTTCTGATATTCCCAAGCCCAACCGATGGATGTGCTAGCACCAGACGTTAAGCAGCCCAGAAAGGTCAATTACAACTTCCCCTCCCCTTGTACCAGGCCTACAAACCATAAGGCTGCCCTTATGCAAGCACCTAATATGCCTTCCTTGTTCAAAATGCGCTTGGCAGGTATACAGTACAATTATGATGTGCAGTACAAACTGTTAAATAATATTTTGAGTTGCAAATTCAACTCAAATTTGTAAAGCGGCAAATTTACCAGCATAAGTCTCAAACAAGAAACTGGGTTACAATCATTACCACTGGCATTTATATTACTTTCCTTCTATCATCAATCTGTCTAAATAAATGTAGTTTATTAGAACTAACCTCCCATTTTAAAATTATACACTGAAAGGAGCAAGCATTTGCAAAAACTGTTGCACGTACTTATTGGTGAGTAATTCTTCTAAGAATCAATGGAATTAACAATTGAAAGCAGTGATTTTAGGGCAAGACTAAGGAAGAGTCTACTAGAGGCTACTAGAAGAGTTCAGATTGTATCCAAGCCAATGATCTCTGCTGGGGCCATTTAACAAGAAGTTCCAGTCTCCAGATATCCAATGCAGGTTATCAGGTTTGTTGGCACCAATAGTCACACAGCAGTATTGCCTCTAGCTGATCTTTATAAATCAAGACTACTGGAATGCATAGAAAGCAAGTACTTACTCCCACTAGAAAACACATGCAAAATGTTAGTCTGAACATCAGCCAGAACTATTTTCAAGTCTTAAACAATGCCCGTTCTGGTCTTCAGCTGCTTTTTTTGATGTTTGCTTTCTTTCTACTGCCTTCACCAGGCATTTCACTGCATACCTAACCAGAAGGGTGACAAACAGTGTAGAACACATTTGGTATACATATCAACAGATATACATTAGTAAAAACATGTCAGCATGATGACATCATTCCATACGTTAGGGGTATTGCTGTGGTAGGCGGGAAGAAAGTTTATGCACAAAGGCTTTAAATGGCTTTTAAACCTATCAAGGTCCTCTAAGAAACCTCCTTGCTTCCTCATAGCGGAGACTGCCATGCACATGACTTGGGCATGGTAGCAGATATCCAGTTAGGTGAATAAAGAAGACAGAGGATGTTGCTATAAAAGGAACTCTGCAATGCTCTAGGATTTGTTTAGGTTCCCATTGTCAGCATCCTTTTCAGCTTAAAATCAACAGGACTTGCTTATGAGTGTTTACAACTGATACACTAGAAATCTTACAAAAATATGAGGTCTATAATTCTCCCAGTTTCCTACTCCTGCAAATCTCTCAGTAGCCTATCACTGAAAGCAAATAGCAATAGCAATAGCACTTACATTTATATACCGCTCTATAGCCGAAGCTCTCTAAGCGGTTTACAATGATTTAGCATATTGCCCCCAACATTCTGGGTACTCATTTTACCGACCTCAGAAGGATGGAAGGCTGAGTCAACCTTGAGCCCCTGGTCAGGATTGAACTTGTAACCTTCTGGTTACAGGGCGGCAGTTTTACCACTGCGCCACCAGGGGCTCAAAGACTGACCATCAGTGTATCAACTACACCACAAGTATTGCTCTGCTCAGGTAAGCTTCTCTCCACAGAGGCAAAAGGACTGCTGGTAGAGGCTTCTAGTAAGCCTCCAAGTGGATACAGGAAAAACGCCTTTACCCCTCATCTCTTCCCATGCCTGGGAAGTGTGCTTGAACACCACCCATTTAATTTTGCTAATAATTTGCATTTGCATGAAGAAAATCTAAAAAAAACAACCCTATCCATATTTAATAACACTAATCATTTCTTTACCAATCACCAGCACAGTACTGTTTTTAAAATATTTTTGGAAGGAATTCTGCATATTAAAAGTCAGTGACGGAACCTCAATATTTTTCAGAGCTCCTACCAGTTTACCTTTAAAACAGAAGAAAATTGTTTCAACTCATTTTTTTAAAAGGAATATTATTAATTATATTTTAAAAAAATAGTACAGCATCTGCTGAAGTGACCAGTTATTTTAATACTGAAGCATCTTATGAACCCAACACAAACATGCAGACCTTGGTTTCTTACCAGCAAAAATACTGACCAACAAAGTGAATGAATTGAAACTATCAGTAACTTTGGCTACTGATCTTGCAAACTATTTTTTAACCAAGTTACAACGTTTACCAGATTACAAACTGATGAGATTTTTAGAGTAAAAAAGAGAAAGTATGCATTTATTTATTTGACCAAGTAGAATTACAGCTCACAAACAACCATAACATGTGTGCATCTTCTTCAGGGCTGCTCAGCTTCGGTCCTCCTGCAAATGTTGGCTTACAACTCCCACAATCCTTGGCCACTCTGGCTGGGGATTATGGGAGTTGAAGTCCAAAAACAGCTGAGGGGCCTAGGTTGAGCAGGCCTGCTCTAGATCCAAACAGAACTAAGTATCCCATTACAATGGAAAACTATTTCGTGCTAGAATCATCAGTTCCTCTGCACTTCCACTGGTATGAGCGTGTGTTAGACTGGAAACGTGTCTTACTAACTTCAAAATCTATAACAAAAATCTTCTGGCCTGTCCTAAACAGCCATTCAGAATATGATGTACTATGGCAAAGCACCCCTTTATTGGCAGAAACTGCATTCATATTTTTTTTAAAAAAGTGAAGCACTTTAAACCACCACATCTCTTACTCATTTGTGCTACTCTTTAGGAAAGACTACCCCTCTCATTTAGGAACATAGGAACATAGGAAACTGCCATATACTGAGTCAGACCATTGGTCTATCTAGCTCAGTATTGTCTTCACAGACTGGCAGCGGCTTCTCCAAGGTTGCAGGCAGGAATCTCTCTCAGCCCTATCTTGGAGAAGCCAGGGGGGGAACTTGAAACCTTCTGCTCTTCCCAGAGCGGCTTCATCCCCTGAGGGGAATATCTTGCAGTGCTCACACATCAAGTCTCCCATTCAGATGCAACCAGGGCAGACCCTGCTTAGCTATGGGGACAAGTCATGCTTGCTGCCACAATACCAGCTCTCCTCTCCTTTACTTTCAGTAAAACCCTTTACTTGTAAAGGGGAATCCTTGCCAGATTCCCCTTTAAAAGTATACCCCTTGAGCCGGCTCGCAGGGTGGGTTGGGCAGCTCTGCGCACAGACTCAGCCGGGCTCGACTGAGCTTGAGCCACCCAGGACAGCTCAAATCCAAACCGGATTCAAGCTGAACTGGGAAAACTGGCTCCATGCACATCCCTACCTACAAGTTTCCTCCAACTCATCCTTTTATTATTTCCAATTCTCACCAAAAGCGAAGCAAAAGTGACAGTATATTGATGACACTAACTTAGGTTTATCTGAACGTGACCCAAGATACGAATAATATTCATATGCCGCTTTTCAATGCAAGTTCAATGTAAGTTTATATGCCACTTTTCAAAGTAGTTTACATAGATATAAATTAAATTAAATAAAAATGGCTCCCTGTCCCCAAAGGCCGTACAATTTAAAAAAGAAATATAAGCTAAGCATCAGCAACAGCCACTGTAGGGAAGCTGAGCGGGGGATGGGTAGGGGAACTTGCTCTCCCCCTGCTAAATAAAGAGAATCGCCACTTTTAAAAGGTGCCTCTTTGCTCTGTTAGCAGGGGATTCAGGGGCGTAACTATAATAGGGCAAGGGGAGACAGTTGTCTGGCGGCCCACTGCCTTGGGGGGCCCACTAGAGGCAAGTCACATGACTGACTCCCCAGTCGCACACCTGCCCGGGCTTCCTTCTGTTGTATTCATCCTCCGAAATTGATGTGAGTGTTAAGACCTGGAGGTACCAGAAGAGCAGGTCTTTCTCTAGTACCATTAAATGACTTGCATCATCCACATTTTTTAAAATAATTTTGAATGATGTTCTATTGTGGCACATAGGTTATATATACATTTTACTATGCTTTTTGTTACCACTATTCAGCCTCATTTAAGATTTCTTTACTTCATGAGTTGAGCTTCAGTGAGGGGGGGCCCATTTTAAAATATTGTCTCTGGGCCCACTCCAACCTTGCTACGCCCCTGGGATTAACCTTTTATTGTGTTATTTGTTTACCCAGCTATAAGATACGAAGGAAACATGCACAGTTATGAAAGTCTGATACAATTCCAGCTTCAAGATGACACATCTGGCAAAAGCAGGCTGTGTAATATTATTTCCTCATATATCACATATAACCACATATCTATGTGGTCGCTAAGAGTTGACACTGACTTGACAGCACTTAATCAATCAATAAATCAATATTATTTCCTGACTAATCAATGGTTGCAAAAAAAAAATCAAGTTTAATGATGCTTTAATAGCAAAGGGAGTTTCACAACAGTTTGCTTTTAAGCTGCTTAAAAAAAGCCTTCTCACCCCAACACTTAAATATGCATTCGAACCCATAAAATAAGCCAAAAGTGACAAAACTAAAGCATGCTCTACTAAAACAAAAAATGCCTTAACTTTAGCAGTGTCCAAAGTAAAGTTTTGACTTTGCACAACATTCTTTTACAAAATAAACTCAAGTCTTTGGCCAGCAATAACCAATATACTGATGTGGTATTAAAAAGAACCTTGGACGCTTGAGCTGAGAGACAAACTGTCAACCAACCACTAATTGGATTTTATGATGTGACTCACAGCTTAGCAATTTCCCCAAATTTAATCACAGTGCACCCAAAAAGTTCAATTAAAGAACAGCCTCAGAATCTGTTAGAGTCTTGTGTGGAATGAGGCAAGACGATGATCTCAGCAATTCACCACAAAATTTTATGAATGAACAAAGAAAGGATTCTTAAAACAACAAGAATCATCTTGTTCCCTTTCATTGTGTTTTGAGTAGTATGTATGTTTTTAAAATGTACTACTGGACCCAGAGGCAGAGGTGCACCTAGGTAATTTTGGAGCCTGTACCTTAAAGCTTTTGGAGCCCACCCTACTCCCTGCTGCAAGTTAAGCATTATCCCCCTACAGACAGACACACACAAAGTATTTTCAACACATAGGTTCTTGAGGGCACAAACAGCATCTCAACTCATAAAAATGTAAGAATATAAAATAGATATATTCATGCAAATATGCACTAGCAAAAACATTTCAACATGCAACTTAACATATTTCCATCCCACATATTTCTTTCCCCACTCCCCCATCTCTAAAGCAGAGGTCATACCAGGCCGCCTGGTGCAGTGCAGGCCAGTGGTGTGGTGCAGTGCAGTGCCCACACCACTCAGAGATGTCTAAAGAGGATTTGAGGGTCCCCGGGGCAGGGTGGATTTGATTTAAATCAAACTGATTTAAATCACAATTTAAATCACAATTTAAATCACGATTTAAATCACGATTTAAATCACTAGCAGGGTGGATAAAAATCAAAAAATCCGATTTAAATCAAAAAAATTCAATTTAAATCAAAAAAATTGGATTTTTTATTTAAATCAGATTTTTTATTTAAATCGGATTTTTTTGATTTAAATCGGATTTTTTTTTATTTTTATCCACCCTGCTAGTGATTTAAATTGTGATTTAAATCAGTTTGATTTAAATCAAATCCACCCTGCCCAGGGGTGTGTGGAGGCCCTGGACTTTGGCCCAGAGATCCATGGGGAAGAGCATCTCTGCCCAGAAGAGAATACATTGGTTGTTACTCTTTATTTTACAGCATTAATCTACTCATGGCTGTGGTTGTTTTTTTTGCTTGCCTTAAAGCTTCTGTTATCTGAAATTGTCATAAGACAAGGCAGGCAGGCAAGCTAACCATAAAGGCATAATTTAAAGCATCATTTGCATTGCTTATTAATACTCTCCACTCAATCTTTTCATTTGTTTTATATGTTACACTCTTTCTTAAGGTCTGTTTAGACTGCACATTTGCTTGTTGATAAAGTACAAAGATCAAAGGACCAATTTGTTAAATAAACAGCATTTTTATGCAATGAATGCAACCTTGTAAACAAAGCCTCGCATACATTGTTTACACTTTTCAACTGAGGAGAATTACAATGGCACCACTGAGAACCGGCTTCACATTAAAACTGTTATTTCCTCACAGCGGCATGATGGAAATACTTCATCAATGAAACAGCAATAACATCTATTATGAACTCAAAACATACATATTTAAATATATATATTTCTCAAAGTAATCTGCCTGCTTAATTATCAGAGTTTGCATGATCCTTAAGAGACAGAATTCATGATAAATATTTTATGGGCAACATCTGGGCTGATAACAGATAATTTAGCACTGTTCAAATGAAGAGTCATAAATCAGCACCTTATAACCATCTCCCTTGCTTGCTTGCTTGCTCGCTCAGACACAAACAAAATAAGTCAGCCCACTGATCTCTTGGCACTGGCTTTACTAAACCACCACTCATGTCATGCCAAATACATAAGCACTTGGACAAAAAAGCACAACTATTTGTGCCCAGATTATAACTGTTTCGCTCGGGTCTCTACAAATCAATTGAATTTCTAACTATAGATTCAATATCTGTGACTGATTCCATTTCTGTTAACACAAGGCCAGGGCCAGCTCCGGGTACTGATGGACCCTAGGCAAGAGATCCAAAGGGTGCTCCCCACCGAGATCTCAACTGGACTGGCTGGGACTCCGTCTTCTCACTCACACAACTAGTGACAACTTACCACCACCATATTCCTTTCCCACCTTCTGCTGACACTACTGGAAGATGACAGGGAGCTGGCTACTGTCATTCATACTTTGGTGACATCCAGATCAGAATGCTGTAATGTGGTCCATGTTGAAGAAAGTCCAGAAATGTCCACTGGTTCAGAGAGCATGGTCATCATGCTTGCTCAGACTAAAATCTTATTATACACATGTAACCTTGGTTAAGTGTTTGTGGCTGGAACACCAACCAAATTTCAGGAAACTTATGCTTTGAAGGTAAGGAAACTGATCATTTTCAGGAAGAACCTTTTGCCTAGTGCAGAGAACTCTGACCAGCCAGGGAAGCAGGCAGCTATCCATTTGGTAGTACGAGATTGCTAGTTTGGGGCTATCCAAACACTAATGACTATGAACTACAAACTGAAATATCACCCAATGAGGCAAGAAGAGTAAGGGGCAAGGATTTTTCAAGAGACCAGGACACAATAGTTGGATATTGAGCATTGGTTGTAATAGCACGATAGAAAGCTGTTTTGACAAAGGAGTGGGGGGAAAATGATGACATAGGCTACTTGGGGGGGATGAAAGTGAAAAAGATACTACAGAGAAGGGCGAGTGGGATTGGAAGGAAACAAGATCAGATTTATTCCTCTCCTGTTCTCGGGGAGAGGGAGAGCCAGGGTTCCACACTGTGGGAAGGCCTTTACGGGGGGGGGAGCAAGTTTCAATGCTGCTTAATTGCACCTTGATCCAAGAGTCCAAAATGTCTGGGGGCCAGGGCTTTTACCCATTTCCAACCTGGACCTTTGCATCACGTGTGTCACAAGCTAAATCCTAAATCTGGAAGCAGGAGTGAGCACAGAGGCAGGCACCCAGCTAAGTGTTTCCAGGCATCACATTGGGACCTGGATGTTTGGACCAGTTATAGGAATTGTGGGCAAAATAAACCAAATACATGGGGGGGAGCAGCATGGTTCCTGAGTGAAGGAGTCAAGTCAAGTCAAGTCAAGTCTTATTTATGGTCCTAGACCAAACAATCCATACATGCAAAAGGCAAAACAAATTTATAAGAAACTCTATAGATTCTCATTATACATCTTTAAAGCAATATAGCAAAATTTAGCTATGGAGTTAAAAATTAAAACATCCTCCTCAGAAAGTAGAAATTTAACAAGTCCTGAGTGAGGGACTTACAGGCACTCCCACAATGTCAGGGCAGGTAACTGCATGAGTGGATCAGCACTATCTGGCAGGGGCACAAAAGCAGCAGGGCTCTAGGTATGTGGCTATTCAGTCCATTACTAGGAAGTAGTCCAGCTGCAATGCAGTCTGTTGTAGTCTCTCAGTTGTCCCAGGCCCCTTAGTTGCCAGGCTGGCAATTGAGCCTCATCAAAAATGCAAGAGCGCTGGGTGCAGTTCCTATAAACTCAAAAGCACAAGCCCTTTGCCCACCAACCCGCAAAGCACAAGCTTTTATATGGGGGTGTAGCTAGGGGAAAGGGGACTTGTGTTCACCCCTCTTCCCAGTGACCCCTCAGAGTGAGGGAGATAATGAAGAAAATATGGATGGGTGGAACTGGAGGGGCCTTCAGGAACTGGGGTCCTGGGTTCTTTGAACCCATCTGCTCAATTATAGCTACACCCCTGCTCTAATACACACAGCATTTTGCTAGGCTGAGATGGAAGTTAAATTCCAAGCGGGTGGGCGGGGAGGACATTCTAGCAAAAGCATCTGCTCAACTGTTGCTGCATATAAGCAACAGTATAGGCACAATATGCCTTTTTAAAAACAACTTCATGGCTTCCAGTTTGTTTCTGGACCCAGGATGCTGGCTTGACCTTTAAAGCCCTAAACAGTCCAGGTCCAGGGTGCTCTCTCTTGTGACCTCTGGTTAAGATTTGAGATCAGCCTTTAAAGCCCTAATCCAGGTACCATCTAGTCAGTCTCACTTGTTCAGACACTCAGTTAACATTCCAAGCTGGGGGTTGGGGTGGGGATGTCATGAGGAAATGGTGCTCAGTTTGTACTGCAGCCAAACATTACCAGCTGCAGAATAACCGCCCTGAGCCATTTTTGGAAGGGTTGTATAGAAATCGAATGAATAAATAAACAAACAAACAAATAAATAATGTAACAAGCAGCAATGTAGCAATGAAACAAGCAGAAAGCAAGAAAACATAACTTCTGAAAGAGCCATGCTATTCTTATAATAATCATAATTACAACCTACCCAAGATAGTTTCTGGATTTATAGTATTCCAGAAGCTCCATGGTGGTGTAGTATTCCAGAAGCTCCAGGGTTACACAAAAATTGTGTGAACAATCATACTTTTTGAAAGAGTTGGTTTTTTTATTTCTGAAAATTGCAAATAATGAGCCTATGTACTGAACTGGTCCAACTTACGTCTGACACTAAATCAGAACAGCCCACACAAGAAGTTCTTGTCCTTTGGTGTCTTAGGGCATAACAGGAGCATTTGTACTCCACACAACTTTATCATAGAATGGAAGGAAGCAAAAGTCATGCTAGATTGGAGAAGAAAGGAATACAACCTTAAAAGTCAAACTGCACTCCAGCCTCAAAACTGCACATTAGTTTCTCTGGAGAGAACAGATCTTAGTTTTCAAAAGTTGAGTCCTGCAGGATCCAAATGGTTTCTGTTCTCAGGCATTCAAGAAGATTGTCTGAGCACAAATTTCCCTAAGCACATGTAGTTATACAGTCTTAACCAGAGCTCAATGCTTTCGCTAATTTGGGTGTGCATCTTATTCAAGATTCCAAGCATTCTGGTGAGTGTCTATTGTCCAAAGAATAGAGAGCTGGACTTTGGTATGAGAGACAAAAGTTAATGACCACTTTGTGCCATAGATTCATAATTACTTGTGATCTCTTAGCCTCCATTTCCCATCTGTAAAATAGAAATTATCACAGTTTCACAGGGTTCTTGGGAGGGCGAATATGATTATTTCAAGGCACCTTGGAAATTAAAACAAAACAAAACATAAGTGGGATGTAGAAGAATGCCAAAGAATTGTTTCATTTTGGGGAGAAAACCTGGGGATTAGGTTAAACAAATCTTTATGATGCAATACAGCACACACCACTTCTGCCAAACATGCTTACACAAGACACCTGCTTAATACCATTCCTTTTGGTCTGAAAATTCCCATTTACATTAGTACTACTTTGAAGTGCATTTTGGTTTCCAATCGATGTCTCTGCTTTTTATCACATATATCTGAAAAAAGAGAAAAAATATTCTGCACTAAAAAAAATGCATAATTCATGAATAGGATCACCATATCCATATGGCTGGGTTTTCTTTGAATTCTGGATATGCTACTCAGTGTTCATTAATTGACCCAGATTGCCAACTTTAATAGAAGGGCGAGGAGCAGGAGAAGGAAGTAGCTGCTCTAGAAACTGATATATAAGGCAAAATGTGCAACATTAGTATATGTATTGGCTTGAGTTAGGAAATAGCCTGCTCCCGCCTTCCATTCTTCCAGCCAACAATGGATGGCAGAACTAAGATTGACACATAAGCAAAGCAGTGATATCATTTGTGGTTTCTCTATGCCCAATAGAAACAGAGGGGGAAAACTAGTCACAATTGAAATGTTTGGATGTGGAATTTAACTGGTTCTCTTTCAAGCTATTTCCCCAACCCCAGTAGAAATGGGTATTGACCATACAAAACAACAAAGAAATCCAGGGTTTTAGCATAGCTCTGACTGGTGGTAAAGCAATGTTTGTTCCCATGTCTTCAAAAAGTTAGTGCCAAAGATAAGAGTTCATGTTCTTTCCATTTCTGTACTTATTTCATTTGGGGGTAAATGTGGTTTTTCCCTTTTTTAAAAAAACTAGAATTGCCTTGCTAATGTCAACAGAGCTCATTATGCCCATATTGCAGGTTGTTAGATTGTGTCTGGGAGGTAGCTTACAAAAGTTTTGCATGCAGTACATTCTGCAATGTAGTAAAACAGTATTGTATGCAGAAGCCTTGTGCTTCATAGACCTCCATGTACTTAAAAAAATTTTTTTTAAATTAAAAAACCTTACAATTTTGACATAAAATAAGACCCATGTTAAAAAGAGAAGGATCTCCTGTTCTTGCATCTACATTCCTGGTAGCGACAAAAGAAAAGAAAAGAAAGCTTCTACAGAAGCTGGGACATGCCTGTGAGCCCAGTTAAAATAAGTCACTGGTATGACCACTGAGAAGAAAAGCATGTCATGCCTGACCTATCTTCTATCCACCAGAGCTTGTTTTGGCTTTCCTGAGGACCTTCGCTGAAGGAAAGCAGCAGCAATAAGATAGTTTGGCCTAATTTATGTGCTCTACCTAGATGTTTCTGATAATTTACCCCCTTCCTCCTAATCCAAGATCCTAATCTCAAACACTCTTTCCATTCCAGCCCCAGAACTCACTCCCAGCCCCTAATCTGATCCTAACCCCAAAGTATTTTATTATTATTATTATTATTATTATTATTATTATTATTATTAATTTGATTTCTATACTCTCCTTCCAAAAATTGGCTCAGGGCAGTTTACACAGAGAAATAACAAATAAATAAGATGGCCCCTTGTCCCCAAAGGGCTCACAGTCTAAAAAGGAACATAAAATAGACACCAGCAACAGTCACTGGAGGTACTGTGCTGGGGGTAGATAGGGCCAGTTACTCTCCCCCTGCGAAATAAAGAGAATCACCACATTAAAAAGTGCCTCTTTGCCAAGTTAGAAGGGTGTACTAACCATTCCTTTTATGGTGGACAAGGAAATTTTATACATTTTAAAAGTGAGAAAAGTTTGCATAAAGCAGTGGTTCTTAAGGTGAGGTCCGTCAGATGTTGCTGAACTACAACTCCCAGTTGTAGTTGCATCCCCAGCCAGTGTTCTCTCTAACAGTGATTCCCAGATGTTGTTGATTTTGATTGATTGATTGCCATCAAGTCGGTGTCAACTCTTAGTGACCACATAAATAGATTCTCTCCAGGATGATCTGTCTTCAACTAGGCCTTTAAGGTCTTTCAAGTGGTGCATTCATTGCTGTTGTAATTGAGTCCATCCTTGCTGCTGGTCTTCCTCTTCTCTTTCCTTCAACTTTCCCCAGCATTATGTACTTCTTGAAGGAGCTGGGTTTTCGCATAATGTGTCTGAAGAATGTTAGTTTGAGCCTGGTCATTTGTGCCTCAAGTGAAAATTCTGGATTGATTAATTATATGATCTATTTGTCTGTTTTCCTGGCTGTCCATGGTATCCTCAAAAGTATTCTCCTGCACCAAAGTTCAAAAGCGTCAATACTTTTTTTATCTTGGTCTTCCAAGTCCAGCTTTCACATCCATAGAATGTCATTGGAAAAACCATTGTCCAAACAGTTCTAATCTAAATATTCTTTCCAAGGCTTTCATTGATTACAACTCCCATAATCCCCAAGAAAAGGCTACTGCAGCTGGGGATGTTGAGAATTGTAGTCAATAGAATCTGGGGATCCTTCTTAAGGGAACACTGTCCCCAGCCACTGGGATACTGGGAGTTGTCGTTCACCAACATCTGGCAGGTCCCACATTAAGAACCACTGGCATAATGTTTAGTAACTTAAAGCACAATCTTTATTTAAAACTGCTGTAGATCTTATTGTGTTCAAGTAAGTGTGCACAGTACTGAAGCCTCAATTAATATGTTTTTTCCTCTTTTCCATGAGTATCAGAAGTTGACACATCCTGCACCTATTTACCAGGGACAATCCATGTTTTCTAGCTCCTGAAAAATCACTGTACTGCCTTTTTGGTATGGAAGCAGGGATGTTACAAGCATGCCTCTTTTTTTCATCTGTGAAATGCTGTAGCATACATCAGAGAAAAAGATGTATTTAAAAGTGATAAGAGGCATAAAAAAGGGAAAGCCTCAAACT
Source organism: Hemicordylus capensis (assembly GCF_027244095.1). Lineage (NCBI taxonomy): Eukaryota > Metazoa > Chordata > Lepidosauria > Squamata > Cordylidae > Hemicordylus > Hemicordylus capensis. Next base: position 237,620,897 of record NC_069660.1, on the reverse strand, counting down.
GCATTCAGAAAGAGATATCATAAACTATTGTCATAAAAAGAGGAGGAAGAACAGATTATGCAGTACACTTTCTGCAACCTATCCAAATGAGCTGAAGATTACTTTCAATTTAGGTTGCAATCCTATACACACTTACTTGGGTATAAGCCCCACTGATCTCAATGGGAATTAATTTTAAGTAAATGTACACAGGCTTGTTCTGCCGGACTTATTTCTAGTTTAATTTAACCTTAGATGATTCAACTACACATTATGATTATAAACTTACTTCAGTCATTTTAAGAAAGAAGGAGGAATAGAAGGTTATTGTAACCAAACATATGCATTTTTCATGCAATAATAAAAACAAGACAATGTCCTCTCTGAAAAGCAACACTGGGAAGTTATTGTTTGGAACTGAAAAGTAGCAGACATACATAATCTTTCTGCACGACTAAGACTTGTATAGTTGAAGGAAAGAGAAGAAGAGGATGACCAGCAGCAAGGTAGATGGACTCGATTACAACAGCAATGAATGCACCGAGACCTTAAAGGCCAAGCTGAAGACAGATCATCCTGGAGAGAATCTATTAATTAATTAATTAATTATTCGATTTCTATACCGCCCTTCCAAAAATGGCTCAAGGCAGTTTACAAAGAGAGATAACAAACAAATAAGATGGTCTTATCTATGTGGTCGCTAAGAGTCGACACCTGCTTGACAGCACTTAAACAATCAATCAAGACTTGTATAATTAAGTGATTTGCATAATGCAATTAGATTGCCAAATCTGGAGAACTGGGATATGGCAATCCTACCAATAAACTACCAAAGTAGAATGCAGCTAGTTAATTATATATGGCAGCCCAGCAGGGGGCCTTATTAAACCTCTTTTGCTGCTTTCTGTGGACTGTAGGAACTAGGTGGTCATCAAACACATGGCAAACCACAATTGTGGTTGGCAGGCTCCACAGGGCTTGAAGCACAGAGCAGCATTTCAGTATCCAAGCAGTCCACTCTACAGCATATTCCCACCTGTCATAGAAATATTTGAGGGAGCTCACAATCCAAGATGTAAAATAACCCTGGTAAAAATACAACTCAGCAAGGCAATAAAAACTTTACAAATGACTAAAAATAAATGTGAGGGCTGAGAGAGAGAGAGAGAGAGAGAGAGAGAGAGAGAGAGAGAGAGAAGGAACCCCTAAAAAACTATTTCTCAGACAGCAATAGGAGAAAAAGCCTACAGGAACAAAAACATATTCAGCAGATGCCAAAAGATCAACCACCAGATCTCACAGGGAAGGGAGTTCCATGAAGAGGGGACCACTACAGAGAAGGCCCTATTCCTCATGGCCAGCAGATCAACCCCCAATAGAGGCAGCATATGTAGAAGACCATCTTGTAAATTCATAATTGGACAGGCTCAAATGAGAGGAAGTGGTCCAACAGGTACCTTGGTCCCAAACTGTTTTCTACTAGTCTTTTAAAAACACATTCAAATTAATTATCCCTAACACTGGAAAATAATTTTGATGGGAGAAGAGTTTAGAAGAGTTTATCAGGCATTCTATTCTGTCTAGAGGAATAGTGTCCAAATCATGAGAAGCAACAGTTCCACTCTACTGCTGCACTGCTCAGGTCTTGCTTGGAATACTGGCCAGCATCCAAGACTAATGCTGTTCTTATGGAAGAGCATTTTTCACCCTGTAAGGAGAAAGGGTGATTTTTGGCAATCTCCCCTTCTTTCTGGAGTTGTGGGAACCTAAAGGACATAAATTCATGAGGCACAGGCAACATGAAAAAGAAGGGGGATCACTCTGCCCATTGCATGATCAAAAAAGGTTCTTTCATTTTCAGCTCTAATAGCTAGTCCGGATGTTAGCCACTGTGTCCAGTTGTGGGTACTGCATTTTAAGAATGACACATGGTAAACTGGAATAGGTTCAAAGATGGTGAAGGATTTGGAAACCAAGTCTATGAGGAATGGTTGAAAAAACTGGGTATGTTTAACCTGGAGAAGAAAGGACTAAGGGGAGATACGATTCCCAACTTCATATATCTGAAGGGCTGTCATACTGCCAGAGGAGCAGACTTTCTATTGCTGTTGAGGACAGGGCTACAACCAGTATGCTCCACAACCATATGTAATGGATGCTGTAGCAGTTTATTGTCCTGAGCAGGGACTGGAACAGGGACTTCAAGGTCTTTTCCAACTCTAAAATTCTGTGATTCTATTATTCTGTCCTGTTGAAACCTTAAACTCACTCTTAGTTTTGGGTTCTCATGTGCCCTTCCTCCTCATGTGATGAGATGAGCGGAGAGGGGACACAAATTATTTGAGCTGTACAAAGTTCGTTTGAATGCATATCTCCCTAACCTCCATCTCTATCCCTAAAAAGAATGATTGATTGATTGATTGGAGACATTTAATATACCACCCACTCCGAAGACTCTGGGTGGTGTACAACAACAGGCAACATTAAAAATTACATTACATTAAAATTATTAAAGAACTAAAGTAACTTCCACAGAACAGAAAAATTAACTACAGGGCAAAGGTCTGGCGAAAAAGAAAAGTCTTCAATAGCGATTTGAAGATTGGAAAGGAAGGCGCTAGCCGGATCTGTAGGGGGAGAGAGTTCCAGAGGAGTGGGCTTAAAAATCAGATGCAGGAAGATACTATGCAGTATAGCTCAGCTCATTCATTACTTTCTCCATGAAGTATAGGGAAGGAGCTCTCAGAGACAAAAAGTCTGGCAAGGATCCTCCCTACAATGTAATGCTGGAACAGGCCTCGAGAGTAAGCAAGCAGAGGTTGTCTGGTCTGAGGAATACAAAAGGTGCAACTATCAACCATTTCATCCGGAACCCACTTCACATGTAGAACAAGATCAATATTGTTTGTCACCAAGTAGGGGTGAGGTGAGTCCTTCATGTAAGAGAAATAAGCTTTGAATAAATATAGTCTATTTATTTACTTAAGAGGAAGGAAGTTTACCACAGCAGAAAAATTTCAACTCGTACCAGGCAGACAGTCTAACAGTGAAGAAATTTATGGTGCTGCAAGCAATGCGACAACAAGCAGTGGCATTGTCACAGTCCAGCTCGCTTGCCAGCTAAATATTGAGCCCTTTTAAAGAGCTCCTTCAGGCATGCTCCTGCCTAGCTGCAATGCTGCTACATGGTAAATCCAGACTCCGTAGCATGTTCTTCAGCAGGGCCATATCAACAGCCAAGTAATAGGAAACAGCTGCAATTGCAATCTGGGGAAAAAACTATTGGCACAAGTCACATCTATTGGAATGCATCTTGTCTTTATGCTAAGCACGATAATAAAGACACATACCTAACAATGTAGTGGATCTCCCTTCCTCTTTTTACGATGACATAATAAAACATCATTGTTTAAAATTTAATGTTATTTAAAAGAGGAGGCCCAACAAAGTGTTCTAAGGAAAAACAGATGTTGCTCTGTGCCTGCTACCATTTTATTTTTCAATAACTAAAAATATTAACAGGCAGCAACAACTTTCATCTCCCCCTTCCGTTCACCCCTCAAGCATGCCTCCTGTGCTTCCTTCCCCTACCACCAAGTTCCATCTTTGCACACACACCAAACATTTTCCAATACAGTCCAATTAACTGACATGTGGGTGATAGCCTCCCACTGTAACTCGTTTCTCAAAGCAAAATGAGCTTCACATGCTGCTGAGCCCTACGTAGCTGCGGAGCGTTGTGGTTCCCCGCCACTTTTTTAAAACCTCTTTCTTTTTTTTTGCAGATGAAGGACTTAGCTGGCTGCTGCTCACTATCAGCCTTTCATGAAAACATCAAAATGCTTGCAAATCTTCCCTGACGTGCGTTTGTACACATACACATACACACACACACACACACACACACACACACACAGAGGCCTCATTGATAACATAAAATGGATTAGTATCTCAAGAGATATAGAACACATTCTACTGTACTGGACTGATATTCTGGCATTCTGCCTCTTGGACACTCACAGGAAAAGTCTGGGAATTCTGGCAACTGTTCCTATTTCCTTAGAGAAACCCACATCAATGAAAGAATTACTGCTATAAGGCATACATTCAACTGAACTATTTTCACACACACTTTTTGAAAAGGTTTATTAATCAAAACTACTTTACTTGAAGTAAAGGGCAATGGTACTCATAGTCAGAAGGAGACACTAAATGAGAATGGAGTTATGGGGTACAGAAATGGGACTTTCTGTACACCCTCTTGGCTCCCCTGCAGAGGTGCTCAACCTGGCTTTACCTGTGCTTAAGAGGGTCCAGGAATAAGACAGTGATTACCACTGTAGCCTCCTAGGGAGACCAGTGAAGGAATGAGCCACTCCCAATCCTAGAGCAGCCCAGTCTGGGCACCCCAGTACTTCAAACTAGCTTCCTCCATGGAATACTAGCCATCCTGAAGGCCTAAGGATAACCTAGGGGCCTCCAGGTGTTGCTGAACTACAACTCCCTGTTCAGCCCAAAGGGCAATTTAACTTCATTTAGAATTCAGGAACACTATGTGGGGTTAAGTGTTACCTCTTACAGGGATTTCCAGATGTTGTTCACTACAACTTCCAGCATCACCAGCTGCAATGGTCTTTGGCTGGGGGTTCTGGGAGTTGTAGTCGACAACATCTGGGAATCTCTATGAGAGGAAACACTGGTGGCATTTCCATCTTTCCCAAGCTTTCTGCACAAGTTTCCAATTGCATGACTTGTGGTACCGGGCTTTGTCCCTGCAGCAGACTCTGACTCTGGGTTGAGGCTAAATTCCAACATGGAGGCTGTTTTGCTCAACATCGGGTGAAGACCTGAAAAATGCTATCAGACATATTTATTATTCTCCTGCCCATAATTCTTTCCTTTCCCCCAGGAATGCCTTGCAAAGCTGGAGTATGTATTTGACACATAAATGCCATTATAAACTGACTGTGTTGCAAACATCCCTGCTGTAAGACTAGCTAGACTAGAGTCTCAGTGTCCATAAAAAATAGAGCTTGAGATGTGAAGATTCACCACATGATCACATCCACTAGAAGGGCTATTTTCTAGGGCTAGAGCTGTCTCTAGAGCTGTACAATCATGTTGGTCCAAAATGAAAATCAGACCAACATGCCATTATTGTTCCATTACTATTATCAGGAGGATCTCCGATGCAATAGCAGGAAACCCCAACAGCCGGAATTTTGACTAAAATCCCACTGTCCTATTACTTATTTATTATTCAATGTATATACTGCTTTTTATTAAAATTATCTCAAAACGGTTTACAATACTGTATAGTTAAGAAACACAATTAAAATACAGAAAGTAGCACTATTAATATTAATATTAATCTCTATTTTAAAAATTTAAAACATCTATTAAAAATACATAAAACACAGAGCAACAGCAGTAAAAATGTTTAAAAGCCTGTGTGAAAAAGAATTAGAAATCCTTCCACATTTGACAGTAATATGAGAATAAAATCAGTCCCATGGCTTAGAAAAACTCTCTCTCTCTGAGCTGGCTCCAGGACGGTTTTTAAGGACTGCATCCCCAAAATTTATATAAGGACTGCACCCACAAAATGATTACACCCAGCAAAATTACCCAAGAACATTCCTATTTCATTTAATATAGACTCTTCAACTGCTTGCCTGATATTTAAACCCTGCTAAATGGCCTAGTGGCACCTTTTAAAGTGGTGGTTTTCTTCTGTATAGCATGGAGGGAGAGAAAATGTCTCAATTCATAGCATCCTTCTAGTGGCTGTTTCTGATATCTACCTTTTGTTTCAGATTGTGAGGACAGGGAACAATCTTTTTTGTATTATTCTTTTGTCTATATACAGTACTTTCAAAACTTTCCTGTTGAGAAGTGGAAAGATAATAATACATTCTGTTTAAACAGAAATGTCAGACTCAACATGCCTAAGACTCAACTTCTGCTTCTTGTTCCCAAATCATCCTCTCCTCATAGATTCTGATGAATGACCATAATAGAGATTTTGATCTGATCCTCTCCTCATATACAACATCACCATCCACCCTACTGATCAGGAATGACACTTTAGTTTTATCTTTGATTTATCTCTCTCTTTTGTTGGCCATATTTCGTCTACAGACAAGCCATGTTGCTTTTCCCTACAAAATATTAAGAAAGTACAACCCTTTGCACCCAGACCCAAGGAGACACGGACACAAAATGCGTTTTGGAGGAATTGGCCACGTTATTAGGGGTAACAACTTTTAATAGCTGGGATTGGCATTCAAAACCAGCAACAGTGCGGTCCCTAATGGGTCGGCCCACCACGTGGCCGCCTCGCCCTAAAAGCCCATGGCGCAGGCACCTTGGCTCCAGGCGGCCCGCCTTCCATAAGGGGGCGCCCTTCATCGCTGACCTAAGGTCAGGTCTCTGCAATTAACGCCACCCGTCCGATGCTGTCAAGCCATACGGTGGGATGTCGTTTGCAGAGAGGTAGGAGCAAGGCAGCATCCCTGATCTGTCAAGCCTCAAGGGATTCGCCCCTCCTCCTTACAGATAAAGCTTACCTAAGGTGCCGCACCGCTTTGGCAGTTCACCGCCACACTGTGCCTGCCACGGCAGGCGCCAGCCTAGCTGCATCTGGGGGCCCAATGTTGAGGATCCCTGCTCTAACCCAAGGTTCTCAAACTTGGGTCCCCACATATTGTTGGACTACAGCTCCCAAAATCCCCAGCCTTTGTTCACCCAAGTTTGACAATTCCTGCTCAAATGCCTGTCAAATTCTCAAATAAAAAATGTTTTGGGGGTGGGGGAGATGACCAGAACATATTTTCTGCTGAATATTCCTTAATTATAAGTTAACACATGTTGAAGCAATTGATTTAAGGGCAGTAGTCCAAACTTTATATATGGCTTTGCCCTGAATCTCGAATCTATTTAACTCTCAAATAATCCACATCAAGTTCTAAACTATAGTTACATAAAATCACTGCTTTTCTTAGGAAACAAAGCAGAACCTTACAGATGATCATGTAATTTTGGAGGTTTCAAGACGACATCTAAACACACCATGGCCAAACTTCTGAGACCAGCACTGCTGAACTGATTATATTAATGTCCAGCTGTTTTTGGCAATGCATAAACACATAGCAAATCATCAGAAGAATAAAAATTATCATAAAGGACAATTAATTGTGACAAGGATAAGATTCCACATTCGGCCATTTTTCCACAAGATTTGTTTTCAGGCAATACAAAAGTCAGGGTTTTTCCATAAGATTGGATCCATATGTAAAAAACTAAACATAATGAATTTGAGTTGCAGCAGACACAGGTCTTCTCAATGGTTCTTAAAGCAAGAACCTACATTTTGGAAACTCAATTAACATGAACCTAAAGTTCTGAAAAGTCAGAATAACTTTGTTAATTTGGGGAGAAAGAGGAGAGCCTTTCAAAGTTCAATGCTTCACATGTCATAAAGAAAGCATAATAAACCAGGCAAACTTCCTTTTAAAATATGGTCTAAAACTCACATAGATAAAATGCATTTTGAGTGATTCAGAGTTTTCCCCTATCACACCAATTGTGCCTTTTAGCAATCTTCACAATATACAGTATTCTTAATATCTCACGACATATTGAATATTCTCATTAGTAACAGGATTATAAACAGGCAAATAAAACCATTGAATCCTTAAAGCTAGGAAAAAAGTTTAATCAACTTAATTATTAAGTACAACATACAACAAACAATACAACTAATATTGTATTCATTAATGGCTCAGGGGCGGTTTATGCAGAGAAATAAATAATAAATAATAAGATGGATCCCTGTCCCCAAAGGGCTCAGGCTCAGGACGGTTTCTGCAGAGAAATAAATAATAAATAATAAGATGGATCCCTGTCCCCAAAGGGCTCACATTCAAAAAAAACAACAGAAGATAGACACCAGCAACAGTCACTGGAGATACTGTGCTGGGGGTGGATAGGGCCAGTTACTCTCCCCCTGCTAAATAAAGAGAATCACCATGGTAAAAGGTGCCTCTTTGCCCAGTTAGCAGGGGTAGGCTTTTGAGCTGGCTATGTTCCATCTTGCTGCTGCGGTTACCTGTGAGGAGACCTTGCTGCAAGGACTCTTTTGCTGTATTCCTGTTCTCTTGTTCCAGGTACCTGGGTTGCCGTGCTTCTAGGAGTCTTCCCGAACTGGTCCGGGGCCATGCAAGAGGCCTCCGGAACAGTTCAGACTTCAGAGGGGGGGTGGAGTGTGGCTTTAAGGGCGGGGGAGTAGTACTTACCCCTCCCGCCACTCTTCCCCCTCCGGCGCTCAACTTTGCTGGAAGGTTTTTGGGGCAGCAGAGTTCCTCCCTGCCGCCCCTGCCCCCATTGTTGTCTGCATCCTCTGCAACAAGTAGAAGTTGGTGCCACGCATGCGCCCATTAAGGAATGGGGGGAAGCCCAAGTTGCTGCCTGACAGATCATGTCCAATGGGACTGATCTATAAAAAGCCACCGAAGTAGCCACTGAGCACACCAAATATGCCTTAATCGTGGCCGGCAACTGCTTATGGGCGAGCAGTTCGATGGTAGAAACAATCCAACGAGACATGGACTGGGCCAAGACTTGGAGCCTTTTACGAGGCCCATCACAGAGAATGAAAAGAGAAGGCATCTTTCACCACTCAGCTGACTGCTGAATGTAGAATGACAATGTCCTCCTGACATCTAAACAATGTAATCTATGCTCTGTGTCAGAGGTAGGATTCTGAAAGAATATAGGGAGGGTGAAGGGTGCAGAGCAGTGGAACAAAGACACCACCTATGGGAGCAGGGGCGTAATTAAGGTAAGGCAGGTAGGGCACGTGCCCTGGGCACCACTTGGTGGAGGGAACCAAAAAGTGCTGACTCCCGCCCCACAAAATCTATTTTTACTCAGCGCGCACTAGCAGCCGCGACCGCACGGCACCGGCGCCTCTCCCTCAGCAACGAGTGCTCGGCTCCTTGGTGCCTGCCTAGAGACAAGGCTATGCCCCCGCCCCTCACACCACACCAAATTATCTTCACTTGAATCACTTCTTATCTTCAGGCAGGCGGGAGCGGCGCCCCCACAGCGAGGGCTCCGGCTGCCCGGCGCCCTCACTGCCTGCCACGGACCTCCTCGTGGCACTCCTCCCCACCCACCCCCACTCGCGCATGCGCGAGTTTACCTGCTCTTGTCACCTCACACGCACGTGCATTTGTCTGAGGCGACAAGAGAGCGAGAGCGTCTGTGTTGCTTGCTGCTTGGCTGGGGCTCCCGCAAGGACTAGGAAGAAGACGGCCCAAACCAGCAAAAACAACATCAACATCTCCAAGGACCATTGCAATAAAGTGTGCAACACGGAAGGACAAGGTGTGTGTGTGTGGCTTTAAAATGTTTTTATTATAATTGTTTTATTTTTATTTAAAATGTCCGGGCCGAGCGGTGTGGTGGCTTGCTTTGAACTGGCTGGGTGGGTAGTGGTGACGCGGCCGGGGAGTGGGGGGCAGCAGCGGGTGGCCTCCCAGTCCTCCTATGGCCCAGTTGGAAGAGGCGGCAGCAGCGGCCTGGCCCACGGCGGGCAGGTTGTTGGGCTGGGCCGGCCGGCCGCGGCGGTGGCTCACCATCTCAATCCGTGTGTGAGGCAGGGAGTGGCCAGATTCCCTCCCCCTGACCCCCTCCCCTCCGGCTGCCCTTTCCCCTGGGCGGTGCCGCACGCGCTTGCGAAGCTCACTGCCACTACCTGCTGGCCAGGCCAGTAGCCCGCCGGACGGAGTCGTGTGCCCTGGCGTCGCTTCCCAACTGCGCCTCACAGTTGGGAAGCAACACCGGGCCGGACGGCAGACCTCGGCGTCGCTCTGTTCTCGGTCATCTGCCACCGCCCGCCACAGCCGCGGTCCAGTGGCTAAAGGATAGGAGGGTTATGACGACCTTGGTGCTCACTCCCACCAGCCATCCCGATCCCAGACAGGGCACAGACACAACTCCGTCCGGTGGGCCGCTGGCCTGGCCAGCAGGTAGCGGTGGCGAGCTTCGCAAGGGCAAGGATAGGGTTACACCTTGCTGCTCCCCCCAGCCGTCCCCTCGCCGCGGCACTATTTTTATCTGCATTACTTTTTTTAAAAAATAAAAGTGTTTTTATCTGATCTAAAACCGTGATAGTTCCTCTGTCCTGCTGCAACTGTGTTTCATCATGGCAAAGTTGGAAGAAATGCCAGTCCAAAACCCTGTTGGCCGGCTGCAAAACTAATTATTGATGGGATCCTTATCTATTTTTAAGTATTTTTTAAAGTTTATTTTCTTTTAAAAGTACCCAAAAAACATGTTTCTAGGACCAGCCCCTCTGCATCACCTGGGGGAGGGTTGCATAGACAACACCTAGCATCTCAAAGTAGGGCTGGGAATGAAACCTTAGAAAGTCACTGCCAGTCAGTGCAGACCGTTGCTCTATCTCGCTCAGTGTTGTCTGCACTGACTGGCGGTGACTTTCTAAGGTTTCATTCCCAGCACTACTTTGAGATGCTAGGGGTTGAATCTGGGATCTTCTGCATGCAAAGTAGATGCTCTGCCAAAGACCTATAGCCTTGTATATCTAATTTTTAAAATAAATGAAGCATTGGATTTGGTAGGGCCTCACAAAGCTAGAGGCCCTACCTGTCTTTGTCTTTCCTTTTGTTTATATCCCAAATGCTCATGGCAGCTATCAGTAATAAATAGAGATATCAGGCAGTATAAAAATATAACTAAATAAATGAAATAAATAATATACATGCCAGTCAGTCAAGCTTATTTATGGTCAAAGACCAGAATTAATAATACATACATGCATTCATGTCCCTTAAAGGATAAATGCACGAAACACACACACACACATCCAGAAGGGCCGAGGAGAGGTGGAGGTGGATTTGGGGAACAGGTTGAAATTAACAAAATGTTTGCACTGCAGGGTTGTTTTGACTGTGCTGCAGAGGCGTAACTAGGTAAAATAGCGCCTAGGGCAAGCACTGAAATTGCGCCCCTGTCCAAACAGGAATGATAGGACTTGTAGTCAACAATATTTGGAAATCCTTGTTAAAAGGAACATTGTACCATCTAGACATGGTTGTTGATCAAAACCTAAAAACATGAGCCATCTCTGGAAAAGACTTAGAACAACAGTCAGGAGTTATGCGAGGATTCTAAGTGTCATTTTCTCTGTTTCATCTTATTCTTTTTTTAAAAACATGACTTTGTCCTAGAGGATCACCTGCCCAAATAGCCACTAGCAAAATAGGGGAAGAAGAAGGAGGGGGGGGAATGAGTCCTGCCAGCCTTTGTCTTATGATGACTGTTGGCTCATGATGGGGTATATATGCATTCACCACACCAGTGCTTACTTTGACATCAAGAGGTAGGAGGAAACATTAGTTTGCCACACTAGACAGAGGCAGTTGAATTTAGCAGATAAAAGTATGAGAAATGTAACAGTGGTTTTTATGTAGAATGAATAAGTGGAAGGAGAGACAGTATGTGGAAAGGATGGAAACTTGGCAAGTTGAAGAAAAAAATGTGGGGGGGAGAGATATTGCTTCATATGAAGAGCAGAATGTGTAAGGTTTTATTGGTTAAGTTTGTGTTTTGTCTTGGTGTTGTTGTGTCATTTGTTCTGTCCTGACAAAAGAAAAGAAGAGGGGAACCAGATCTGGGAAAAATATATATAGCTTCTATGAAGTGTTAAGCACAAAGAAAGAGTTAAACTGGTCTCAGACAGGCAGAGAACAAAAAGCAGTTGAGGAAAAGCCTGTAGAATTTAGTTGTTTGCTCATAAGCTTGATGCCCGGTGCTAAGACTTAAGCGTGCTTGTGAGCATACATGGGCACCCTTTATGGGCACCCTTTGCCTGGCGTACCACATGCAGTTTATAATGGGTAGCTGTTTATTCTATTGACTCCTGAATACGGGTTTTAGACATGTTTAAGGTGTATTTGATTTTGGAAACTGGAAAGAAAAGGGATCTTTGACCACTATGTTTTTTCTTATTGTAGCTAAATGTAAAAGGTGTAATTCCTGTGCTTTAACCATGGTATGTGAGTCTTGGGGAAAGTAGGAAGCCTTTTCCTCTCTCCCTGTTTCAATAAAATCTCCTGGGAAACCAGCCAAAACTTCTAGTTAGATATCAGCCACAGCCAGTCAGAGGAATGGCTAATTGAGAACTCCAGTTTGCAACCTATTCTAATTCATTAAACTTTTTATCAAGAGATTTAAAGCATATTTTACTATTAAGATTAAATGTAAGATAACGAACTGCTGAAAATAGGTTAATACCAAGCAGTGTATGTTTATGGCCATTTTCCTGTAAACACTCAGGATTTTGTTTGTAATTTTTTTGTATGAGGTTGTTTCTTTGGAAGCACTTTCATGAGGAAGCAAAAGGGAGCTTTTATGTTCTGAAGATGGGTAACACTTTGGACATATACTGAATAATTCTTCTGTAAGTGATTGTGCTCCTCTTAAAGTTGAAATAGGGTGAATTAACCCTTTACCAGTCTACAAGTAGAACCAGGGATACTGGATTAGCAATGTTCATGTATTCAAAATTTGGAAAGGATTCTAAGGTAACTCAGCTGAACCTGTTTAAATTGATCTCTTGTTTATTTTGGGGTTTGGTATTGTCTTTTCTGTGATGTCATCAGACTTTTTGGTTATTGATAAGGAAATGAGCAAAAGGGAGTCTCTATAAAAGCCAAGGCATATGGATACCCTGCAAAGAGAATGAACTCCCCCAGATCAATTGTGTAATCTATGTGCATGCGAAACCTTGTGATTTATTTTTCAGATGAACCCGAGAAAGATAATCCCACTTTGCTTTATAGTATGTATGATAAGAACACAATGCTCAGCAATTGGTGGCTTCGACATGCACAGTCCTTGTTTGACCTTTATGGACCTACTGCCGAGATTTATTATGAGTCTCCTCTTTCTGTCTCCTCTTTTGCTTTCGTACCTTCTTTGTTTACAGAGCCTTCAGTGATCGTTGGTGGATTGACTTATGAAGGCACCCTCTTCAGTGAAACTCCAGCTGAACTTAATAGTGTCCCATGGCGCTGCATGCACTTTAACACTTATACCAAAGGCCTATGTTTTTGCTGTCACAGTATTGGTGTTTGGAATTCCAAAATACAGGGTTATGTGGAGGCTAAGCCTCTTCTGGATAAATTGGGAAACTACACTTACTGCTCTGACTATTTTTGGCTGTTGGGTTCTCGGAATGCTTCTCATGTTTATGATGTCTTGTTCAATGAAACCTCATTTGTAGATTTGTATCCCACCTATCCCTTGCTCTTCCCTTATTATTCGGGAAAGGGTTCAATTTGTGGGGGTTGGCAGATGCGGGATCCCAATTTGTGGTTCTTCTTTAATGGGTGGGCTACAAATTATCACTCTGGTAACTATCAATGTGCAGCTATTGGTTATTTGACTTTCTCCTCTCAGGTTGTACTACCTCAAAATCATTCCCAGTTGCATTCCCACAGTGAGCCTCATCGCCGTCGTGAGGCAGGACACTATATGGGGCCTAATTGTAATGATGAGGTTATTGTGGGAAAGCAACTGTCTACCTCTGAGGGTTCCAGGGTGGCGGGAGGTATATTTACTAGTCTTTTGACCTTGGGAGCCTACCCTGGGATCCTTACCCAGGAGAACAGAAAGAGCATTTTGGGTTTGAACTGTCGTATGGAAAAGATGGTTAATGCTACTGGCATCATTGTTCGTGCCATCCAGACTGAGGTCAAAGAACTGAACCAGGAACTGATGCAACACCGTGTGGCTTTGGACTACCTCCTAGCCAGGGAGGGGGGCTATTGTAAGGTGATTAAGAATGGTTGTAAACTTGTATTTCATGATTTAAATGCAACTCTGGAATCTCAACTCCAATTGCTGGATGATTCAATTCAACATAACATTGAGGGACCCGGTGACTGTTGGTCATGGCTGACCTCTTGGCTCCCTAGTCCCACTTGGTTTCGTTCGCTTCTACTGGGTTTCTTAGCTTTCTGTTTTATGCTGCTACTTACTTGCTGCTGTATACAATTTCTACCTCTGCTTTGTCGGTCCTGTGTGCTAGGTCCTGCACAACCAATGGAAATCCCCTTGACAGCTGTCACCAAAAACTGATGGCTGCTTCTCCAGTGTTTCAGCAGTCATCAAGTGGGGGAATATGTAGAATTGTGCTAGCTTTGTAATAGTAGTGATATATAATGTACTTGGCTAACTTGCAAGTTATAAAATGTAGAAACAAGAAACAATATATTAATGTTCAATATTGTAATAACTGGCTGAACCACAAGCTCTTAAACAATGTATCAATTTGTACTAGCTCACTTCTGTAACCCATTGAGCCATGTGATCTTGACAAATGGGAATGCTTAGGTAGTACTTACGAATGGTATGTATGGAGGAACGCATGAGTGAGCAACATGAAGAGCTCCCCTAGTCCCCACTCCCTCTCTAACACAGACAATGTTTGGAAAGACGCCAAGGCCCGAAGAGAACCAGGGAGGACTGCCAGTGACGTTGCAAGGGAAGAAAGAGCTGAAGGAGACAGGATGGGTACGTCTTGTAATCACAGAGATGAAAGTGGACTGCAAATGTACCAACCGGAACTGGACTGGAAACTTCCCTTTATAAGTCAGGCAGGAAACCAGAAGACCCCTGAGAAGCACTAACATCCCAAGCGAGGCCTCTACGCTTCTTCCAACACCCCTTTCAAAGACTGATCACCTTTGGAGTGGGGCTGGGTGAGTATGTGTGTGTGTGTGCATGTGTGCGTGTGTGAGTTAGAAGCTAGCTTGCTCTTTTTATTGGCTATAATAAACATGGATCCTTGATTGAGTAAAACCAGCTGGTGTCTGTTTCCGTTTCCTGGGGCTACCTTGTTGTTGGTAGTGCAGTGCTAAAAGGACTTAGAGTAAATAAAGGTCCCACATTATGATGACTGTTGGCTCATGATGGGGTATATGTGCATTCACCACACCAGTGCTTACTTTGACATCAAGAGGTAGGAGGAAACATTAGTTTGCCACACTAGACAGAGGCAGTTGAAACAGGAGCAAGACAGCCAAGTTCTGCCAGGGCCAAAACCAGCCCCTGCCAGACTAAGAAATCATTGTAATTTGCCCCTTCCTATCACAAGCAGTGTGCTGTTCTTTTATTATTGATTCTAACTCTCAAATATCCCAGTCATGGATGGAAAATTCATGGTCAATTTACAAGAGACACACTTTCTACATGGAAGTTTCTTCTGTGCAGGTGTTGTGCAGAAACCCACGTGTAGTGACTGCCAGGGGCATAGCAAGGTTGGAATGGGCCAAGATGAGATTTTAAAATGGGCCCCCAGCCCCTCAAAGTCCAGGGCCTCCACACATCCCAGGCCCCCAAGGATTTAAGTCTGATTTTTTCAAAATAAGTATGCTGCCTGGAAATACATTTCACTGAATACACACATGCACACTTCACAATATATAGTGATATACATTGAGTACTATATATTTGTGCTACTTTTAATGCCTAGAACACACTAGCAACACTAATTATTAAAATGGCCCCCTCGCTGCAGATTAGCAAAGGAGACTTTCAACCATGCAGGGTGAGCCTATGTTTGTTTTCTCAGAATTCTGAACAAATTCAGTCAAGTTTGATTCCAGGAGGTTTTTCACACGAGGCTTTTAAAGCCCTTTAACACACATCTCCTCTGGAATGGAGGTGCTGCATTCACATGTTGGCCAGATTTACTCTGAAGTCCCTGCAAGTTATTGGAGAGCAGTTCACACACAAGAAAAATAAAATAAAAGCACAACACATGCTTCACAGTTCTCACTCAGACCTTCTGAGTTGCAAAACAACTTGAACATAAGTGCATTTATAAATGAATGAATGAATGAATAAATAAATAAATAAATAAATAAATAAATATTTGTTCCAGAAGTTTTTGTAATTTTCTGACATGAAACAAGCCACTTATAGGCCTTTTTAGATAGTTTTTGTTTTTAAAGCCAGCACATTTTTCAGTCTGTTTTAAATTAAATATTCAGAGACTTCTCAGTCTCACCCCACCACCCATATCAAAGCCCTATGGCAAGCAGATCCCTATATATGGGGGTAACCACAAAAAGGAATTCACAGCCTACCTTGCAAAAGCTGTGCTGGATGGTCTGGTCTGCTGCAGGGAGGGTCTGCTGCAGGGAGCTCTGCCAGCCTCCTTCCTGGCTTGCTGGGGCCTGCTGAGTTCAGGCTTCAGGGAGGCCTACTGGGAGGCCTCTCTGGAAGCCCCGCCCACCCGCCGATCAGCTGAGAGGCAGCGAGAGAAGAGCTCTTCAGTTTGCAGGCTGCTCCGATCTAGGCCTCGCCGATCCTAGGCCGGAGCTGGAGGCAAGTGGCTGAGGGGCCCTGGGGCTGGGCAGGTGGGCAATGGGGTGGGGGTGGCAGGAACTGGCATGGTGCCCCCCCAAGTGGCACCTAGGGCACGTGCCCTGGCTGCCCCCCCCCAGTTCCGCCTATGCTGTGCTGGGTCACATTGATGTGGCAGCAGCTGGCGGGAGAACAGAGAAAACCGATGACCGAGCAGTAGTCCTTCTCCTTCCAACACACACCCTGCTCTGAGTGCTGCTGCTGCTGTTTACAATTCCTTGTTGAAGTTTATTCATTTAAGCATTTCCCTAGATGGTCAATTATCACAATACATTGAAAGTTCTTGAGTGTGCATTTCCCCCTGATCCCATCCCAATAAATGATATCTAGTGATAAACATGAACTCTTACATTTATTAAAGTCCCTCAACCACAGATCACAATTTTCAATTCATTTAATGGTCCCCTGTTACTTGACACTGTATTGCATGCCGTTTCACTTCACAGTTCACACTGTGCATTTTGTAACTGAGGAGGGATTGGGAGTATTAAATTCACTGACTTGGAGAAAGCTTAATTCGTAAATGAATTCAATTTCCAAGCCCCAGCTAATTAAACTATTAACTGATGTGAGATCATTTGTAATGAGACCTCAATGACACTGGGAATCATACTGCATTCAACACATGGGGCAGGATTTCTTACATTGTGTGAGTAATTTGGAATTTTTGCCCATTTTAATGGCAAAAACTGAGGGGCGACGATGCAGCTAACCTCATGGCTTTAGTGGTCCTGAATGTTGATCTGATATGATACAGTAATGTAGGCCTGAGATCTACATCTACTATACTATGAAGTTGCCATCTCACAGTCATAATTCTGATGTTTGGCCCACAAGCCTGGAGGGACTTCTAAAGAGTGAATGAGCTCACTGGCCACCACACAGGTGCTTCAGCTAGGACAGTTGCCACCTCTCTACAACATGTTTGTATACAGGCATAGAAAAGTTGGTTCTAGCTTTGTGTCTCTGGCATTTCTCTTAGATTATTTATTTTTGTTGGCTGATCTTGTAGCAAGCATGAATTGTCCCCTTTGCTAAGCAGAGTCCACTCTGGTTTGCATTTCAATGGGAGACATGTGATCATTGTAAGATATTCCCCTCAGGGGATGGGGCTGTTCTCTGGGAAGAGGACTAGCATGCAGAGTTATGTAATAGAGAGAATTTTTGCAGATGAATCCTGCTGCTTCACATCTGCATGAAAAGCTACTCCTGATGAAAGAGAGTAAGCAAAGAGACACCTTTTAAAGTGGTGATTCTCTTGTATTTAGCAGGGGGAGAGCAACTGGCCCTATCCAGCCCCGGCACAGCATCCCTTCAGTGGCTGTTGCTGGTATCTGCCTTATTTTTTTTTTATGAGCCCTTTGGGGACAGGGGACCATTTTAGTTATGTATTCTTTGTACATCACTCTTTTGAGCCAGCGTGGTGTAGTGGCTAGAGTGCTGGACTAGGACCGGGGAGACCCCAATTCAAATCCCCATTCATCCATGAAACTAGCCAGGTGACTCTGGGCCAGATAATTCTCTCTCAGCCTAACCTACTTCACAGGGTTATTGTGAGGAAAAACCTAAGCATGTAGTACACCTCTCTGGGCTCCTTGGAGGAAGAGCAGGATATAAACTGTAAAAATAAATAAAATGAAATAATAAAAATAATTACTATTTTCTCTCAAAAATCAATAATAGCACCTCTACTGACTGGAAGAATTGCAGCCACAACCAACCACAAACCACCGCTTAGTAACAAGCCTTCTAATGTAAGTAATTCAAACATTTCTAAGTCAAATGCAGTTTAATGTTGTGCAGTGTAATTTATGGTGAATGAATTAATTGAAACACTTCAATCATGTCTTTCTCTAGTACTATTAATTGACTTGCATCATCCACAATTTAATAAATCTTTTAAAAAATAATTTAGGATGATGTTCTATTGTGGCATAGGTTTTTATTTTTATATATATATATATATATATATATATATATATATATATATATATATATATACACACACACACACACACACACACACACACACACACAAACACACATAAACTCTGCTTTTTGTTACCACTATTCAGCCTCATTTAAGATTTCTTTACTTCATGAGCTGAGCTTCAGTGAGAGGGGGGACATTTTAAAATCTTGTCTCTGGGCCCACTAAAACCTTGCTATGCCCCTGATTTCAATGCAGAAACAGGTGTTGGGGTGTGCTGGCTCTCAAGAAGTCCAATATACTGGAAAGCACTATTGTGCAACCAGGGGTGTCCAATGCAGACATAGGTGTGGGGGTGCTCTAGGCTCCTTGGAGGAAGAGTGGGATGTTGACATAACAATGAACAAATTCCCTTATAGATTTTAACATCATGATGCCACGGAAGAAGGCGAGTGGAGCTGAAGGACGGAAGAGGCGGAGGTTGGAGGCAGAAGAAGCCAAGAGGTCGAGCAGGTTCTTCATGCCCTTCTTTACAAGGGCTGGAACAAGTAGCTCCACACCACCTTCCACAGAGTCGCCAGCACCTGCTCCAGTGTTTTCAGAATCCGAAGGTGGATCAAGTGCACATCCACCACAAGTGGAGGAAGAAGTCCAGTCAGATGAAGAGGCTGCCACAGAGAGTGTGGACGTGACAGGAGGGGAAGCTGGTGGTGATGTCGAGTCTTCTGATGAGACTGAACCCAAGGAGGAGGAGGAGGACACTACGCGCAGTGAACCGGATGCTGCCCAAGAGCCTCCAACTGTTAGGTCGGAAGTGATTGATCAGCATGACATCGGACTTCTGCAGTTTGACAAGGTTACTGGAAGACCAATTCTGACACACTGAGAACAGAAATAATAAAGCTGGGTTCAAAGTATTTCCAGAACACTGAGGGGCCTTTCCTACCAACAAATAACCATGCAATGAACAAGACTTGGTTCAGGAAGAGATTGGGAAGCGGCCGTGGTGAGGAGGTGGCTCGCGCATGACTGGTCTATTCCCCTTCTAAGAAGTCTGCATTTTGCTTCTGCTGTCTTCTCTTTTCCCGGTCAGACCATCCATCAACATTGGAGCAGGAAAGTGGATTCAACCACTGGAAAGCACCTGAAAGGATTTGTGTTCATGAGAATGCCAAGAATCATCGGGAGTGCTTCACACAGTGGAAAGAAATGGAAAGAAATGTAGCTGGAAACAGAGGACTCATTGATGCGGAACTTTGGTCACAGATTGAGAAGGAGAGGCAGAGGTGGTGCGAAATCTTGACAAGAATCCTTAACTGCATCAAATACCTTGCAACTCAGAACCTGGCTTTGCGAGGACATAGGGAGTCACTTCAGCTAGACAAGGATGACTCCAATGTAGGAAATTTCCTTGGCTTAGTAAAACTAATGGCTACTTGTGACCCAGTCATGAAAGAACACCTGACCCATGTGGAAAGTCATCCTGGATCCACCTCTTATCTCTCACCGGCAGTCCAGAATGAATTCATCCACCTGATGGCATCTACTGTTCACAAGAGTCTACTGAGAGGCATTCGCAAAGCAAAATACTATGGCCTCATGTTCGACTCGACTCCTGACCTGGCACACCATGATCAGATGACACAAGTAGTTAGATATGTACAATTTGATTATGAGAGGAAAACAGTCAGTGTGAGAGAGAGTCCTTCCTTGGTTTTATCCAGTTAAGCCGGAAGGATGCTGAGAGCTTGACTGAAGACATCTTGAAAAAGTTAGAGAAGGACGGAATGGAGCTATAAGATTGTCGGTCACAGTGCTATGACAATGCTGCTGTGATGGCTGGACACAGAAGTGGTGTTTCCCAACGGATACGTGAGAAAAACAACCTGGCAGTGTTTGTGAATTGCGACAATCACTCACTCAACTTGGTGGGTGTACATGCAGCCAAACAGGATGTGATGATGGCGACATTTTTTGGAACCCTTGACGCCATCTACGTGTTTTTTTCTCACTCAACACAGCGCTGGCAAAAACTCAGAAACGCCATGCCTGTGTCTGTTAAGTCAGAGTCTGAAACCAGATGGAGTTCAAGGACGGAAGCAGTGAAGTCAGTCAACAACCACCTGGAGGAGATACTTCAAGTTCTTCAGGACATGACAGATGATGAAGACGAGAACCTTGAAACCAGAAGTGATGCAAGGCAGCTGCACAACCACTTGTTGACTTATGATTTTCTGACTCTACTAGGATTTTGGAATAACATCCTCATTCCAATTGACCGTGTTCTGACTCTACTAGGATTTTGGAATAACATCCTCATTCGAATTGACAGGATCCTAGCATGAACTTCCACGATGCTGCTGTGGATTTGAAAGCCCTCCAGGATCGTTTGGATGATGAGAGAGAAGTGCTGGTCAGTGAGGCACTCAACGTAGGGCTTGGTCTCTGTCAAGAATAGGATGTTGACTTTGAAAGACGTCCGAGACGGAAGAAACAAATGGCTGGTGAGAAATCAAGAGATGCTGGGTTAACAGCTAGGAAGGAGATGCAAAGAGTCATGAAGGGAACACTCGACCGTCTTCACAGAGAACTGGACAAAAGGTTCACTCGTCTGCATGACACTGATGCCAAGTTTGGGTTCCTTCTCAGTATCGAGGGACTGTGCTACAGTGCTGACAGAGAGAACCTAAAGAAGAACTGTGAAAATTTTTGCAAACTGTACAGCTCTGATGTTGATGAGGAGCTATATAATGAGATTTTGGACTGCAGAATGTTGCTAGCAGCACGGACCAACATGAGAGTAGCAAGACCGGAACAGCTTCTCGAATTTATAGTTCAATATGGAGATAGCAGCGTCTTCCCCAACCTCCGCATTGCTATACAGATCATGCTGACCATTGCAGTTTCCATTGCCAGCTGTGAAAGATCATTCAGCAAGTTAAAGCTGATACTTTCCTATCTGAGAGCTTCCATGGGACTCTGTGATCTTGCTCTGCTGAGCATAGAGAGAGAGGAAATTGACAAAACTAACTTTGATAGCATCATAAATTTGCATCCATGAAAGCAAGGAGGGTCCAGTTATGATTTTCAGGCATGTCATAATTGGCTAATTAGAAAATTAATGAGCGTGAGTTGCAATTTCTGCATTTTTGGTTGCTTATTGCATTTTTGGTTATTTATTGCATTTTTAGTTGTTTATTGCATTTTTGGTTATTTATTGCATTTTGTAATTTTTGTAATTTTTGTGGTAATATCATGGAAAAATAAAAGTTTTCTGAAACATGCGTGTCAGATGTTTGCGGGGGCGGGGGGGCGTAATTTCAGTGCTTGCCCTGGGCGCCGTTTTCCCTAGTTATGCCTCTGTACGGGAGGAACTGGATATCAGGTCTAAGCAACATTTTATCCTTATGGAATTGCAAGTATGGAACATCAGCCCTCAAAGCTCTGAATTTGCTAACCCTCTTCGCAGAGGTGATTGCCACCAAAAATGCAGCTTTCCAGGACAGAAGACGCGGTTCCACCAAAGCCAAAGGCTCAAAAGATGGCTGTATTAAGCCAGCCAACACTACAAATAAATCCCAGGCTGGCACCATTACAGGGTCATCGGGGAAAACATAGGACAGACCCTTAAGGAATGTTTTAACCAATGGGACCTTAAACCAAGAGAGTCAATCTGACGGGGAACTGGCTACCACAGCCACCAGGTATACCTTGAGAGAAGAGAGTCTTAGGCCCAATTCCTTCAGGGACCTCAAATAGTCACAGATATTGCCCACAGATGTATTACCCACATGAAACCCTTTAGAGGCTGCAAAGGCACAGAATCCAGCCCATTTATGCTCATAGGACTTTCGAGGGCTTCTTGGCCGCCACTAGGATATCCATTAATTCCGACGAAAGACCGGACATATCCTCCAGGCTGTCAAGTACAGGGACAGAACCTCTGGGTGTAGGGTCTGGGACAGCAGGTCCGGCCAAGTCAGGAGCCTCTTCCAAGTTCCCGCCATCCTTTTCAAGGTCAGAAACCAAGGCCTCCTGGGCCACCATGGTGCTATTAGAATGGCCTGTCTCAGCTTGGCCATGACTATCTGGAGCAGAAGAAATGGGGCAAACAGATCGAACAGTTGCCCCGTCCATGGTTGAGCCAAGGCAGTGACCCCAACCCTTGTCCCCCCCACCTTGAACAATAGAGGGTGCACTGTGCATTGTCCCAAGTGGCGAAAAGATCCAGCGTTGGAAACCCCCACTGGACAAATACTCCTGAGAACAGTCCTGTTCAGCATCCACTCATGGGAGATGGTCGGGGACCTGCTTAGTCTGTCTGCCTGTCCAGATGGTTAGGGCACCTCGTATCTGCACTACCTGTGGCGCAATGGCATGCATGAAGCACCAATTCTACAGTTCCAGAGAGAGGAACAATAGGATCCTCGACGATGTGCCACCCTGACGATTCAGGTAGGCTTTTGCCGTAGTATTGTCCGTCTGTACAGTTAGGGCACAGCCCCCAGTCCTGGGCAGATAACCCTTGAGGGCCATGAAAATGGCCAGCAACTTTTGATAGTTGATATGGTGGGCCCATTCGTCTGGAGACCAATGCCTGCTCAGACAACAGCCATCGAGGTGAGCTCCTCATCCAAGCTCTGATGCATCAGTGGAAATCACCCACCATGGCAGAGGGGACCAGAAGGGAGCTCTGCTGGTCAGATGTGGGAGATCAGTCCATCAGGACACCAAAGCGCACACGGAACTTGGAGGTGTCTGGCGCAGGTAGGACAGGTCCCAAAGAGTGTCAAACACATCCAAAAACCACCTCTGGATGAGGCACATTCGGAAACACGCCTGAGGCAAGACATAGGTGGTGGCAACATATGCCCCAGCAGGCACTGCACCGAGTGGAGAGATTGTGCCCCCCCCCGCAAGAGTACGCCAGCGCCTGTTTGAGGGCCTGGACCCTTCGATCCGTCAGAAAGACTTTCTCCGCAGCCGTATTGAAGTTTAGCCTGATAAGCTGGATCTTTTGGACAGGAATCGGGTGCCACTTGTCAAAGTTGATCTCGAACCCCAGGGACTGCAACATCCATATCATGGTATCAAGGGCATCCAAGGCAGCCTGCCTGGACTGTGCTAGGACCAACCAATCATCCAAAAAGGGGAGCACCTGCACGCCCTTCTCTCGCAGGTACGCCACTACCAGAGCCAGAAATTTCATAAAACTTTGTGGCGCCGTTGTGAATCCAAAGGGCAGCACCTTGAACTGATTGGAGATCCCCCCCTTATCTGAAACCTCAGAAAGCGATGATGCTGCAGTTGGATCGACACGTGATAATAGGCGTCTTTGAGGTATATGGATGCCATCCACATGCAGTTCTCCAGGGTGTTTAAAATGTTCGGTACCAACAACATCCGAAAGCACCAATAGACCAGGTAGTGGTTCAGGGCCCTGAAGTTCAATATGGGTCCCTGGCCTCCATCCAGCTTCGGTAATATAAAGTACCAGGAATAAAACCCAGGGCTCCCAGGATTGATGACAGGCTTTATCGCATCTTTGGAAAGTAGAGCCACCACTTCCTTCTGCAGATCAGGATTCAAGGGGGTAGACCCTGTAGTAATGGGGTATTCCCCAGAATTCAAGAGCATACCCCAAGCATATTATTGACAGAACCCACTGGTCTGAGGTTACGTCTTCCCACCAATCTGCAAAGGGTGCCAGATGGGTTCGAAAGGGCCCCGAATCATTGTTTCTTTAGGGTGGTACCAGGCCACTGCTTTGGGAAAGTGGACTTGCCTGCCTGCATACCATGCCTATAGTGGGGCTGTGACCTTCCACCCCGACAGGAGTGATCCAAAGGAGATGGTTGCTGAAAAGCCTGTTTCTGCTGGTACGGAAGCCATCTAGAGGCCTGCTGTGGCTTGGCCATAGGCAAGACGAACAACATCCACCTAGCCTTCTAGAGCGTCTCATCAGTTTGCTCCGCGAAAAGGGAAGTACCCTCGAATGGAAGGTCTTTGATCCTGTCTCGGGCCTCGTAATGGAGACCAGAGGATCAAAGCCAGGCATGGCGCCAAAGTGCCACTGAAGTGGCCATTACTTTAGCTGCACATTCAGCTGAATGACAGGCTGAGAAGAGCTCCTGCTTAGCAACCTGGATCGCTTCTCAAAGGTTAGCAGGGTCCTTTTTATCCTGCAGCAGGAGATCTACACAAACTGGATCTACACAACTTCTCCAAAGTTGCAGGCAGAAGTCTCTCTCAGCCCTATCTTGGAGATGCCAGGGAAGGAACTTGGAACCTTCTGCTCTTCCCAGAGCAACCCCATACCCTAAGGGAAATATCTTACAGTGCTCACATGTAGTCTATCATTCAAATGCAAACCAGGGTGGACCTTGCTTAGCAAAGAGGATAATGTATGCTTGCTACCATAAGACTAGCTGTCCTCCCATAGACCAGCTCTCCTCCCATGTTGGATGGATGGGTATGGATTCCAAATCCCATGTTTGGGGGGTAAACAAATACTTGTTTATAATATGTCTGATGTAAACATAGTAAATTTTTACATTATAGTTTATATATTTAATGAGTTGTGTTGGGTATTTTAATAATTTTTAGGGTTCTTTGGTTGGATTATCATTGTTAGAACCCTAGAGCACCTGGTGTTGTGTCAACTATGACTAGGTTACATTTCTTTAGGAGCATCTGTAACTGCCCATTTTCTTTATGAACATCTGCTATTCGCCCAAATGAACCTGCCAGGGCCCTTCGTTTGGCATCTCAGGCCCTGCTCATGGCCCCACCTCTAACGGAGATCTGTTTTGTAGGGACTAGAGACAGGGCCTTTTTTTGTTATGGCCCCTCAAGTTTGGAACACTCTCCTTGAAGAGCTTCACCATGCTCCCTCCTTCAGTGCTTTTAAGAAACAACTGAAGACACATCTTTGTAGAGAGACTTTTTGTCCACTACTTATATCTGGTATGTTTCTTAGTGTTTAGCCTTTATTTATAACTTTTAATGTCAAAAAAAGTTTAATTTCTCATTTTAATATTGGTTTTAGCCTGGTCTTTTAATTTTCTAATTTCATTTTTTGTTTATTCTATAGTATATGTATTTTATTAATGCTGTAAGCCACCCCAAGCAGTAATGCACTGGAGGAGTGGAGTATACACATTTTAAATAAATACATAAATAGAACAAACTAATAAATCAGCCAAAACTGATTAAAGGCACTCTTAGTCATCACCACAACTTGGGACTCAAGAGCACCTTCAGAATGTGAGGTGAAAAAACTAGTCCCCAATCAGCAGCTACACCAACTGGCAACACTTCCATCTTGGCTGGATTAAGCTTCACTTTATCACCACTCATCTAATTATTCAGATCTGTCAAATAATGGTTCAAAATTTATAATTAGAGCCTGCTGAAAAGAGAAAGTAACTGAATCAATCTACTCAAATCGATGGATGGCAACCCACGTTAAAGAGCACAGAGGACTAGATAGTATACTGCATTATCCCACAGGTCAAAGGCCAAGGGGCAAAGTAGTCAAGCAGGTTTCCTTGGAAATGAAAAATGACCACTATACAACTGGAGCCCAAGTTGTGAAGAAAGAAAGCACTTACAAGCTGTATGGAGAGGACGAGTTTATTTGGAGTGCTCATGTCGCGCACGAGTGCTCGAGCCAGTGTGGTGTAGTGGTTGGAGTGCTGGACTAGGACCAGGGAGACTGAGTTCAAATCCCCATTCAGCCATGAAACTAGCTGGGTGACTCTGAGCCAGTCACTTCTCTCTCAGCCTAACCTACTTCACAAGGTTGTTGTGAAAGAGAAACTCAAGAATGTAGTACACTGCTCTGGGCTCCTTGGAGAAAGAGCAGGATATAAATGTTAAAATAATAATAAAATAATAATAATGTCCATAGCCCAGTAATATCCACATTCCACAGAGATGGTACCCGAGAGCATCATATATCATCTCTGTTTGAAGGAAACTGTTGTACCAGAACCCCAACCATGCCAGCCGAAAAATCGCTCCAGAGCTATCAGAAAATAATTTGGGTTGATCACCTTCCAATGGCAGCCCACCCTAACTGGTCTTTCCATCCCAGCAGAGCCAGGTAGTTGCTGCACATCTAATCTAATTCATGACAAAGATTCAACACTAACTTCCACAGCAGTAGGTCATTCTCCCACTCCTTTTCTAGTAAAATAAAGCAGATCAAGGGTATGTCCTGCAACATGCATGGGGCCAAATATCAACTGGGAGAAGCCATCCCTGCTATGAAATCTTGAATGGCTCCAAAGACCTGACAATTCAAATTGGGAAGCAGAGCATTTCTTTCTTTACTTCTTTAACATTCTCATTTACCACCTCCAATAAACATGTTGTGGCCAGTCTGTATTCAATGCTGTACTGTGTGTCAGCTGTGCACTTGGTTACTGATTCTACCTTGATGTTTTTTTCCTATTGTTTGACTGAGTGGCTATACAGGCAAACCTCATTACTCCCAGGGAGTAATGAAACGGAAGTTCCTCACCTACAACCACAAGTAATGAGGCCTTGTGCCTATGGAAAACAGGGAGATAGGTTGCTGGGTGAGTTAAAAAGGGCAAAAAATGGAGAGAGAGAGAGCGAAAGAGAGAGAGAGAGAGAGAGAGAGAGAGAGAGAGAGAGAGAGAGAGAGAGGTGAAAACTGCCAAAAACAAACACACCCCTACTGCACCATGCTCCACAGGGTCTCCTTGTGCCCAGCAATGCCCCCCAAGCAGCGAAATGCTCCTCGAAACCATAAAAAATTGTGCAAAAACAGCAAGAAGTGGGGAGCTACTATACTGTGCTCTGTGGGGTCTCCTTGTGCCCAGCAATGCCCCTCAAGTAGTGAAATGCCCCACAAAACTGCAAAAAAAAATTCACAAGAATAGGTTATACTGAGAATTACTGACTTTGCCCCCAATAAGCTTCATAGCCAAACAGAACTTTGAACCTGAGTTTCTTGCATCCAAACCAAACATTGTAGTCCCTATTTTTCACAGTCTGGCTGTCGAAAGATATTTAATGTATCTTGGTTTTATGTTACAGCCTGCACCAGATTGACTTCTGTGAAGGGTGATAACTTCCTGTGTACACGTGTATGTGTGTACATACAGGTAAACACACACACTCTCTGCCTGTCTCTAAAGAGAACAGGAACTGAGAATATTTATTATTGTTTAATTTGAAGTTGCCAAACCACTGGTCAATCACAGTCAAATGTTAATAGAGCAAACACACTAAAATGTTTGTGTGGAGGCAGCGGGGGTGGCAGGAGTGGGGCGCTTTAATAGTTCCAATACATTCCTGTATTAATTTTCCTTTTCTACATGTTTTATTTAGCCTTTGGACTATTTTTATGCACATCATTCATAGGTTTACTAGGATGACTAGCCTCTAAGTAATTCACTTAATTTAATTCTTCCTTAAACTCTATTTTCTATAGTCTGCAGCTTTTGAGAGGTGATGATTTTCCTCCTCTACTTAATGTTAAAATTATACATTCTTTCCCTTCCTTCCTGTCCCACTTTGTTCTTCTACAAACAGCTGTTTCTCCTCTCTTATTTTCCATCCCACCTGGATTTCTCATGTGTATCCTTCCTTTTTTGCGATGGATGTGTGTGTGTGTGTGTTTTCTCCATCTTTCTAATTTCTTACTACACTTCTCTTATGCAAAGGCTACAGAATGACTGATGAAGGCTGTAATTCTGTGCACATCTACCTGAGAGTAAGTCCTATCGAACTCTGATTTACTTCTGAGTAAACTAGATTGTGTAAACTAGACGTACTAGATTGTGCAGCAAAAGAATTAACATACTCCGAGGTTTGTATTTAAAACTACGTCTTTCTCAAGCAGGCCTCTTGTTTTTGCTGTCTGTTATTACAAAGATAATAAGCAGTAAAACAATATTAATCATTTCAAAATTATGAAAAGAAAGTATCCCTTCTTGTAAAAACATCATTCAATTTGACTTGTTTTAAAGTCCTCTAGGTTAACTTTTGGAAATATGTTCTGATGAGCTCACATTTACAATGGTTGCCAACTTGCAACAAGTTTCTTCTTTCACTAATCAAAGAAAACAAGCCATAAAAGTAGATACAGGGAAACTTCGCTATTCGCAGACTCACCATCCTCATGTTCCTGTATCTGCAGATGTCTAATAGACACCCGATTTCCTTATCCGTGGATACTAAAGGGTTAAAACCCATGTATCCGTGGTTCCTAGAGGACCAGAAATAATTGCGGACGTCACATCTGGCCACCATTTTGTAAGCATCTCAAAGCAGGATGTAAGCAGGAGCCATTTGGTGGCTAATTTCTTTTCTTTTTTAAAGGATCTTTTCTCACAGTGTTGGCATGAGCCTAAGAACACAGCTCTGAGCTCTTGTGAGGATAGATAAAGTCGCCTGGCTACATCATGGCACCTATGGGAACACTGCGTAGAACTAATCTACAGGTGGAAGTACTCTGGAAAGAATAATTTAGAGCATAATACCATTTTGTTTGCAGTGTTTTACTATGCAAGACATTGGGAAAAGCCAGGTCAGCTACATATACATTTGAATATCAGCATTGCTTATTAATAAATATTCATTGGACAATCTAGTACAATGGACAGAAACTAATTTTATATTCTTAAATGGAATCTCAGGAACCCAAGAGATGGATTTTACATATTCATTTCTATATCAGGAGTAAAACCACTGCTGCTGTTTGTGACTTCCTGCTAGAGCGGATGCCAAGTTACCACGGTTACTAATGAGCAATAGCTGGCCCACATCTTTCCAGTGAAATGAAAGCTGTCCCTCAGCACTCATGAGCATTGCCCAGATGGATTATCTAAAGTACAACTAACCACTATAAAACATTCAAAGAAAATAATATTAAAAATCCTGACCTGGACAGACAAGGATGCCTGTCAAAATGTTACTAGTTTTTGCTTACAGAGAATTGCTATGTTCAGGATGTCAGTCATCCTTCCTGGCAGAGAAAGAGCCGACAAGAAAAACATATAAATCAACATGGTAGAAGAATTAGGAAGCTGCCTCCACACACCCCTTCAGGTCCTCATGCTAGCCTCCCATCTGTCATCTTGAGCATTTTAAAAGCAATGTTAACTCACATCTAGACATTTACTGATATTTTATTTTTGCCCTGTTCTTGTAAATTTTTGTAATAAAAAATGACTGACAGGTTTAGCAATATTAGAAATTCCTAACACATTGAAGATTTGAATTGCCGCTTAGTTCACTTTTTTTCTCACGGCTCTATTTTGCTGGCAAACACCCAGCAAAAACTAACCATAAACCAACACTACCTATTTATTATGAGAACTTTGCAGAACACACCACCAATACCACCTAACATTTTTTTTCCACAGAGGTCTTGTCAAAGGTAGCACAGTGTTCAGTCAAAAAATGGGGAAAGTGAGGATCTTCCACAAGAAGTGAAGTGTCATGGATGAGTCCATGGATGCATTGAACGTGCTTTGCCAATGCATGCTTTGTTGTTGTTGTTGAACAGCAGTAATAGGACCACAGTGAA
Source organism: Hemicordylus capensis (assembly GCF_027244095.1). Taxonomy (NCBI): domain Eukaryota; kingdom Metazoa; phylum Chordata; class Lepidosauria; order Squamata; family Cordylidae; genus Hemicordylus; species Hemicordylus capensis. The sequence continues at coordinate 237,590,961 of NC_069660.1, read as the reverse complement.
GGGACCAGCGACTCTACCCTTGCCACAATCTGAATCTGCCACAGTACTTCCCATGCCTGTTATTCACAATGACAGCCCTGGGGGTGGGGGGAGGACTTGAACTGACCCAATAAGGGTCCCCCCCTTGACACATAGCAGCTGTGAGGGAGCCTAGTCTGAATCAGAACAGTGTGTGTTGTGGGGAAATAATAGGATTAAAGCTTCCCCTCACCCCATGGTCCTGATTCAGTTGCTACTGAACATAAAAATGCAAGCAACCATTACAGTGACTAAAGATCTTGTTTCAAAATGTCAGTGGTTTAAACAATATTAAACAGGAAAGGGTAGCACAAGGGTTAAAAATGTGCTACCCTTTCCTATTTGATATTTTTATTAATATTATTATTAACATTATATTTTATTAATATTTAAAATATTAACAAATTTTTAAAAGCTATATAAACATTTATTAAAAACTCTAGGTGGTCATGAGATCTATGAGATGTGTGCCAATACTAAACCTAAAGGTGTTTCAACTTTACTGAGAACAAATTTAAAACTTTAGTAGGGGTGTGCAATTCGGATTTTCGGTGTTTCAATTCGGATCCGAACCGAAACACCCATTCTCTTTTGTATCCGAATATGGCCCATCCGAATCACCCCTGATTCGATTTGGATCCGAATTAATCCGAATCCGAATCTATTCGGATTAAAAACGGGTCCCAGGGGCAAAATAGTGGGATGGGGTGATAGTGCCCAATGGGTGGAGGCTACCACCCAAATTTCAGGGGGATTGGGCAAAGGGCTGATTTTTGGTGAGTTTTTGAAGTTTTAGTGTCTTTGGGGCAGATCGGGGGCATAACGTGGGATCTGGGCCAAAAGCATGGGGTGGGGTGGTAGTGCCTAATGGGTGGAGGCTACCACCCCAATTGCAGAGTGATTGGGCAAAGGGCTGATTTTTGGTGAATTTCTGAAGTTTACGTGTTTTTAAGGTTTTCCCCCATTAGGTATAATGGAGGGTGTATCGCTTCATGTCAGGGGGAAAGGGGTGGCCTAGAGCGGTGTGGGGTTGGTGGTAGTGCCAGGTAGGGGCAAGGAAGCTACCTGAATTTTTTCAAAGGATCTGGGCAGAGGGCTGATTTTTGGTTAATTGTTGAAGTTTACGTCTTTAAGGTTTTTCCTCATAAGTTATAATATAATGGAGCTTTTAGCAGCCCCATAAGTGCACTTGGGGGGTGCTAGGGTGGCCCAGAGTGAGTGGTGGTGTAGTGCACATAGGGTGCCAACCACCCCCATGGGGTTCTGTTGTTTCTGAGGTATTCTGAGTGTGGATTCTATGATAGCAAATAAGATTTTCAATGAGACACCATGAATCCACTCTAATTTGCTATCATAGAATCCACACTCAGAAGATCCTGAAGGTAAATATGTAATGTTAAAAAGACTAATTTTTGATCAAATAATAACCCAAATGTATCACAAGATATTTTTCAAAGTATCAGTGAATTTACTGAAGGAGAGCTAATCCTAGCAGGAGACTTTAATGGTGTAATTAGATAGAAAGAGATCTAATAAAATGACTTTAGTAGATATTCTTCCAAAGGAGTTTCGGAAATAATACTACTTCAAGGAATATGATTATACCTTTGTTCCTACTTATGGACAGAGCTAATCAAGGATTGACAGGCTATTTTTATCTCCTAGATTGGTCAAGTTAAAAACCTCAACAGAAATTGGTCCGAGGCTAATTTCCCATCATGTTTCTGTTAGATCTAATGCCTACTCCAAAATATAGATCTACTCATAGATCTAATGCCTACTTCAAAAAATAATCAGTGGAAATTGAGAAACATAGTTTTTGAAAGTTTGTTCAAAACTGCTACATCGCCTAAGGAACACTGAGTAAGCTTTATTAGACCATAAAATACACAAGAGTGGAATAATATTTTCAACTAGCTGGGCCAGGCGCAGAACCTCTGCGCCTCTAGTCCTCCCCCCACCCCCTTCAGTTTTCCTTCTGTTCTCAGCCGACCGCCACCGTTGTTTTCATTCCCTGCCCACCCAGAGCCAGTACCATTTTCTTCCCCCGCCACTGTTTTCTTTCCCCACCCACCAGCCCACTGCTGCCTGCGTTTTCTTTGCCCACCTGCCCACCGCCTTCTCCCCACCCACCATCATCTTCCCCACCTCACCCACAAGCCTGTCCACCAGCACCACCACTTTCCTCTCCCTCTGCCAGCAGCTCACTCACGAACTCTCATGAGAGATGCCATGCATCAGATTAGCTACGGGTATGCCTTAGAGAAATAGATATATAGATGGCCAAGCAATGAATGCTATTTGTATTATTATGAAAGAAATTTTTCTTATAGTATTATATCAATGGTACATTACACCTAAAAAACTTAATAAGGTATACAAAAGCTCTGTGAGGTGTTGGAAGTGTGGAGATTTAAATGCAGACATTTCCCATATGTTATGGAATTGCCTTGTGCTTCAAAAATTTTGGAAGGCAGTATTAGATAATTTAGAAAGAATAAGAAACATAATAATTGAAAGAACATCTAAGTGGATCTGTTGGAATGGTTTGTAAATATCCCCTGTAAACTGAGAACTCTGACAATAGGGCCTGACTGCTGCTAAAAAGATAATTTCAAGACACTTGAAAGACTCTGAATCTCTCTCTGTAAATGAATGGTACAAAAGGGTTTGGGAGGCGGTTCAGATTTATACGAGTTTATTCCAAACACTTTAGCAATGATTGCCAAGTGTATGATTTTACATTTATGTTGTACCATTTACAGATGAAGTGATAAATGATAAGAACAACAGAATTCATAAGATAGAAAGAAGGCAGGCAAATAAGATCATCTTTTTTGTATTCAGTGGGATCCGCTTTGAGATTTCTGGAAGATAAAACTTGATATGGATTTTAATGTTTTTACGAAGCTGGTATTATGAATGTTGAAAATTTTGTATTGCTATGTTGATATGATTGTTTAGGAAATGTGTTGTATCAGGGTTTTTTTTGTATTTTGTACTGAGCCTTTTTGTAATGAAAATTAAACATTTAAAAAAAAATTAAAATAAAGTAATATATAGTTTTACTTAGAGACTGAATTCACAAATGTTTCATGCTGCCAATTCTCATGTCAAGAAAATATTGATACAGGAGGGTGGCACAAAGCTATTTTAAGAAACTATTCACTTCTATAGCAGACTGTGTCTAATGTTTCCCAGATTCCAAATCTTTCTCAAGAAGGCCTATGCACATGGATTTGGCTGTGACCTTAAATCTTGTTGATCAATGTGAGTAATATTACATGGGCACACAATTCCCATCGTCTACCACAGAGAGACTTGCACAGGCAGACTTAGCCATTTGGTGATACAAGGGAATCAAAGCCTAAACAAATGAAGATTCATGAACCATGATCCAGAAGACTTGCCTTGGAACTCTCAGATTCCTACTCAGCATATATATACTGCACAGCAACAGACAGACATGGGTTAAGGAACTGCAGCTGAAGAACCTATGGGCATTTTGCTAATCTAAAAAAAAAACGGAAGGACCAATAAATTTAATCAAAACTGTATTATTCATATATATATACACACATTATAGTGCTTTTTTAGAATTATACTCTACTTCCCCCAAAAGGAAATACAGCTTTCAAAGCAGCTGCATTTTATACAGAGTTATAGCTATCTGTTTGTACCTCTTTAAAACAGTATTTGCCAGAAACATGCTCACCTTTCATTGTTGTTTTTGTAGGTTCAGAAAAGAGAGGGATGAGCAGGAGGTAGATGAGGTAGACAAACGAGAGCCCATTGTAGCGAAATGCACATGCTGTATAGAGAACGAGAACAACATGCCAAGTCAGTTTATGCAACTAATATATCAGAAGAGTAATTGCACAGTGCATTGGCCAAGGTATTATATATATACACAGGGATTTACAGTCTTCATGTATGAACTCTTGCACCACTTAATGAAATACTAACTTTGAGTGATCTGAAAGGATAGTCTTATGATTAAAAGAATATATGACTTAATTATATTGCTATCTATAGCACAGGTTTCTTGTATGACCTTGGAAGAGTTGCATGATAGCTCTGTGGCTAATATTCCTTATCTGCAAAACTAGAAAATAATGTCACCCCCTGAGACAAATTAATGAAGCTTGACCCCTAATCCATTTGTGTCCCAAAAGGCTCAGAGTGCATTTAACACAGCTTATTTACGAGCACTAAAGTCATGATTCAAAGATCCCCTGCGCAAGAGGAAGGCATTTGCACTCATGAACTGGGAAGGTCACCAATTTCCCTCACTCTGGCCACAATCTTCAATGCCTCCACACATGCCTCTTCAAAGAGTCCCCCAATTTTCAGAAAGCCTGAGGGAAGAAATAAACATCAATCCATGCGGAAGATGGCAGTGCTTCTGCTCATGCAGGGGGATCTTTGAACCTAAATCAGGCTGTTCCTGAAAGATGAATGCTTTCTCCATTTTTCTTTCTATTTTGGAAAGTAACATTCATTTTAATTTTAAAACACACTTCACCCACATGGAATTTTGTAACCCAAACCTAACAAGTCTACTGTTTCTACTTGAATAGCAGCAGTTCCACTTATTCAATAGTTTCTTTGGAAACAAGTCTAAGTCATCATATAATGGAGCAAAGAACAGAAGGTCCAAAGAATGTATGCATTCCAAAGAGATAAAACTTAATATGAATGGCCAAGTATTACTTTCTAATGGTCAACATTGCATGAAAATGTTCTAAATAAAGCTAGAGAATTTATAGTTTCCTCTTGCAGTTGTTGTACTTTCTCTTTAAGAATATTGGTCAGTAGGACACTAGATCAACCAGTGTAATTTTATTTAGTTAGTTAGTTTTGGGTGTGCTGCACAGGCATACTGTAATGCATGACAAAATATATGATTAAAAAAAAAAATTTAAAAGACCGAGGAAGAAAGCCAGCTGCAATCCAACCGCATGGCAGATGTTGAAACAGTATGAGACCTACCACATTCAGTATTTTCTCATGAGATAAGCCAAATGCAGAGGTGTTAGTCCAGGAATAGAGATGTGTATTTTTTTACATAAAAACATAACCCCACAACCCCAGTTAAATCCAAAATATCTCTTTGTAATTGGTGGTCGGATATAAGATCCTGATCAATTGGACTTGAATGCCTTATTTACACAAGTTAGTTAAATGTACCTCTGTTGTTAACTCTCAGTCTCAAAGGCTAATTTATAAGTTCACGTTTCCCATTTTTGAAATGAACATCACAGAAGCCCTCTCAAATAAATATACCTAGGATCAAACTTCTGAAGGAAGATTTACACATCACTCTGGAGACCTATAACCATTACTCCAGCTGCATAGGGGCTGTTTTTCAGTGACTGGTTTGCACATGACTGGAGTAAAATTTAAATGATTCACCTGGGGAACCAATCATGTAGCTTCAGACCACAGAATCAGCACCATACCTGAGGGAAAGTGACACTTCTATGAAACAAAGACCAAAATATAATCTGTACCCACCAACATGGTTGCGTAATTTAATCATTAGCTCAGAGACCAAGTTTACGGAAAGGCTATTCCATATGGCTAGGAAACATTAAAAGGCCCAATTCCTAGGGATAAAACTGTTGCTCATGTCTCCTTACTTAGCCCCCTGCCAACAGACCTGCTGTGTTTGAAGCAAGGTTTACAAATGACACCCCAGTATGGAACTAGTAGGAAGTGGCTGTGTGCTCAGTTTCTCCCTACATGTTACTAGCCATGCTCGCTATGCTATTCTGGATGCTTCAGTATACCCCTCAAACTTAGCCACTTAGCCATTTTCTTTCCTTAGCCTCCTTGAAAGAGAAACAGTGGCTACATTCCAGGTAAAAGGTTGTTCAGACAAGGCGTTTCCTTAGGGCCAGTTCATTTGCAAAGTCTGGACTAAATGGACTAAAGAGAGATACATACAGGGCAGACCATAATCAGAATGAATTGAAAATAAAAGGAAAGAAATGAAAACTCTCTTCCTTCCATACAAGATGATAGGAAGTTGCAAGGCTAAACAAAACTTCTCATCACGTTTCCTCCTCACTGTTTACAGAATTGAGTGACTGACGACAGAAGGCACAGTGTGCCCCCTCTCTTTTCTGTTCAGGTGATTGCTCTCAGAGATCTCTTTGTGAACATCTCTTTGTTTAAGGAGCATACAGGGGAGCCAATCCACATACAGGTGAAACTCAGAAAATTAGAATATCGTGCAAAAGTCCATTAATTTCAATAATGCAAATTAAAAGGTGAAACTGATATATGAGACAGACGCATTACATGCAAAGCGAGATAAGTCAAACCTTAATTTGTTATAATTGTGATGATCATGGCGTACAGCTCATGAAAACCCCAAATCCACAATCTCAGAAAATAAGAATATTACATGGAACCAAGAAGACAAGGATTGAAGAATAGAACAATATCGGACCTCTGAAAAGTATAAGCATGCATATGTATTCAGTACTTGGTTTGGGCCCCTTTTGCAGCAATTACTGCCTCAATGCGGTGTGGCATGGATGCTATCAGCCTGTGGCACTGATGAGGTATTATGGAAGACCTTCATTAGCGGCCTTCAGCAATTCTGCATTGTTTGGTCTCATGTCTCTCATCCTTCTCTTGGCAATGCCCCATAGATTCTCTATGGGGTCAGATCAGGTGAGTTTGCTGGCCAATCAAGCACAGTACACTGTATACTTTTCAGAGGTCCGATATTGTTCTATTCTTCAATCCTTGTCTTATTGGTTCCATGTAATATTCTAATTTTCTGAGATTGTGGATTTGGGGTTTTCATGAGCTGTACGCCATGATCATCACAATTATAACAAATTAAGGCCTGACTTATCTCGCTTTGCATGTAATGCGTCTGTCTCATATATCAGTTTCACCTTTTAATTTGCATTACTGAAATTAATGGACTTTTGCACGATATTCTAATTTTCCGAGTTTCACCTGTAATTCACATTTGGAGTAAGAATTCCAAAATACCAAGAAGTTTCCTAAAGAAACTCCTCCTCCACTGAACCGCTCAATCATGCTTCAGGGTATGTTTTTGCCTACAAGAACCCCCTCAAAGATGGCATCGTTCTCTTGCACACTCACTCTGCTAACGAACTCTGCAGCTCATGCTGCACTGACGCACCTCATTGCTCGCCTCATGCTTGAGCCAACTGAAGAAAAGGATCCCTAGCTAGAGGCAGGAAGCTATGAAAAATAGCTTCTGGCTTTCTCTTTCACCCTGAAGCCTCTTTCCCTTTCCTAGCATTAAAGGCAAACTATCTCTTTTCACATTCTGTACCCCTATTACCGCTCAATAGTGCAACTTTATTTTAAAGAGCATGTGTCGACTCTCCTTTCTCCTTTCCAGTCTGTCCATGCTACAGCCAACTTTCTCAGAGTATTTTAAGGCTAATACTGCTGTTGACAGGTCTGCACCCATTTGACACTAATTTCCCCCACTTTAAGCAAAGCATAACCACAGAGCATGATAGTTAACACGTGTCCATGCAGACCTCTTAACATACCAAGAGGCAACTGAATATAAGAACAGATCCTTGCCAACGTTACCCTTGGGCATGGAAACAGCAGGAGAGAATCATGCTTTACAGAGTCTGCCATTTCAGTAGGAAAACTGAAGTGTACTTTAGGGGCAACTAATATTTATCCCAGGCCTGGTCCAAGCGCCCCAACCCACCCAGTGCCTAAGGCAGCATAGTGAGCTATCACTCCTAACAGCCAACCCTGTGACACACAGAGCATGTATGGCATGCACCCGTCTCCCTCACTCTTCCCCATAATCCCCACAGTGCCATGTGCATCCATCTACCCCATTCCCCAATTTCCTACCACCACCTACCAACTACCCATCCCCACACCTACTCTATTATTGGCATAACTATCCAACTCCTCGCTCCCAGTCATCCCATCATGCCTTTTCAAAAGACCAAGGAAAGAGAATGGAGTAGCAGGAACGTCCTGCTGTTCCATGCTTTGCCCCCCAAACAGGTAAGGTGCTCCCATCACCACTTCCACTGGCCTTCCACTTCAGGAGGCTGTCTTCCATGCCTCATTAGTGTACCAGCCCTGATCCCAGATGCGTAGCACAACACAAAGTTGATATTTAGAAAGATTTATCCAACAAAGAGTTATCCAATATTTCAAACAGATTACTGTACAAGAGAAGCATTGCCACAGGTTCACTTCTTGCAAATACTAAACCAGAACTCTGACGGTAACATTTCATCACACAACTCTTGAGTTCCACAGATATTAAATGCAAATGCCAATATGATATGCTTTATTTTCAATACTGATAGTCAATATTGAACTTTTATTTTGTACTGACAGTTTCACACACCTTCATATACTTTGCCATATAAACTGTCTTTATGGGGGGAAATGCAGCTGCATCAAATTTTCACAGCAAGCTGCTAATGTGCAAATTACTAAACTGACAGATGTAGAATATTTCAGCTAGTGGCATGACATCATTTTTTTAAAAATAGCTGAAAATTAAGCTTGCAACTAAATGAGGCTTACCTTTATGCTTCTATTACTGCCAATCGAACTGTTCAGAACTAATTGAGCCCTGCTGTTCAAAATCTAGTGAATAGATATATTTATTCTGCCATCAGCCATTATACATGAAATGGGTGTGGGCCAGCAAGTCTAATAGCTGCAGCAAACAAATGACTATTTGTTAGTCACAGCTCTCTGCCCCAGACCTTTCATCACCATTCCAATCCTATATTATATTTCTGTTTCTATGTGTTATGACCATCTCACACTCTGACTGAATGCCTCATATTTCATCCAAGCCATTTTCTCCTCAGTCACTGTCCACATACATCCATAATATCACCAGTGTTAACCAGGCACACAGTTGCTTTGATTCCCTTTGATCCCTAAGTTTACCAAGTCATGTAGCTCCTCCCTGTGAAACACTGTGAAAAATCTAGTCATCCTTCTCAGTCCCCTTGGCTAAAAGTCCAATTCATACTCTCATCATGTCCTGCTGTGATTATTACCTTGATTACTGCAACCTTCTGCACTAATCTTCCCTTGCCATACAATATCTCGGTTCTCTTACCATTTATACCAAGGTATGTCCACCCTCAAATCAATTCACCGGCTTCACCACTCCCTTCTACATGTATAACAAGCTCTTTGCCTACATTTTCAAGTCTCTTCACACAGGCCACATTTGCATGTAACACGAAACCGCAGTTAAATGGGGCACAGGTTGGAACCCAGTTACATCCGAATGTGTGCAACTGTGTTTTCGAGGCAAAAGCTACCTGTGCTTTGCCTTGCCAAACTCCAATTTGAACCTTTATTTTGTAGTAAGTTTTGTCACTCCAACCTGAGGTTAGGCAGCAGCAGTGTTACATCCAAATGCCACCGCCACCATAACTGCAGTTGTGTGCTCCTTTCTGAACCGTAATAATAGAGAGGGTTACCATAATAATAGAGAGGATTAGGTGCACAAAAGATGTATGCCTACCGCAATTCATATTTTCCCGAGCAGATGGAAGGTGACAATCATGGGTTGGCAATGCCCCTACAGCTAGGGCAACTTTTCTCTGGATGCTACACAGAATATTATGTTGGTAAATTAGTTTTGTGCAGTAAAACGGCCTCCTGGTGCATGAGATGACTGAATTCCTGCAGGGTGCCACCACGCGGGTGCACAATGAACTTTCAGGACTCTCTTTCAGATGTATTATACATTTAAGAGTAACTGTGGGGGTGTGTGTTAAGACCGTGATGGGGAGGTGGCCCCCATTTGCCCTCCGCCACAACTCCCATAGTTCTCGCTCTGCAGCTGCTTCACGATGTGGCCAAGGTGACATATTAACTTCAGCACCAGTGGAGATGGTGGGATGAGGGGGTTAGTAAGCAAGAGGAACCTCGCCCTGCTTCAAGAATACAGCACATATGTAGAGCCAGGGGGCCTCCAGGGCTACCCGCTGGCATGCCTAACCACCCACCCATCCTCCTCATTCTTCCCTATGAGCACTCAATGAATCTGTTATCAGTGCCCACTCTAGTTGCCCTTGGCACTATCTATTGTCCTGCTGCTGCCCCTTGGTATGATGCACTCTATTGCATTTTCAGGGCCTGTCTGCAATAGATGCTTTTGATGAGGCCTTCAGGGCATACCCCTGCACCTGGCCCACTCTCATTGTGCTCGGAGTAGTTGCTTGGCCACACCCACATGCATCCAGTGCTGCATGATCGTGCATGCAACAGACGGCCCCTTCCATACACCAGCGCACTGCCCACCATCGCAAGGAGTGATTGCAGAACCTCAAAGACAAATGTAAAGAGGTAACTTCACACGGCAAGCTTTGTGGAGTGGAGTGCAGGACCAGAGCCCACTATAACACGCTTGCATCTGTCCTACTGGACATCAGGGATGTCAACCCAGGGGCCACAGAGGGGACTGGCCACTCAATGCTGGGGAGAAGTCCAAGGATTAGCCAGATGGCCACCCACAGTACCATTCAGGGTGTAAACAGGCCTGTTGCACATGCAGCTGCCAAGACCACTGCCCCTGCAACACCAGCCAACACCACAACTGCCCCTGCAAGAACTAAAGTCACTTCCATGGCTCCCACTTCAGCCATCCCAACTTTTCCAACTCAAGCAGTAGATGTCCCTAGCTGTTCCTAGGTCCCAAGGCAACAGCACACCACCCTTCTTTTCAGAACTGCATCCTCCTCTGTCCGGCCTGTTGCAACAACTGCACTCCCCTTCCAGCCCTACATGCCAGTGACACTTTCCAGGATGATGGCCGCAAGCTCCATTTTTCCAGGGCCCTCACACACACCAAGTGCTGCCCCACAGCACACAGGTGTGCCAAAGCCTGGGAAACATCAAGGGGAGGCAGGGGCCATGGAGATCCCATGCTACTGTGGTTTGTGGATTCTGCTGGGAAGTCCCTGCAATCTATCCTGTATGCCAACGACTCTGGAGATGATGACGATGAGACCCACATAGGGAACCTGCACCTAAGGTCCCATCGCAGTCTGTCCACACTGACCTGGACATCTGCACACTTCCTGCCATTCTAAAATCTTGTGTACATACAGTCCATGGGCGAAGGGGAAGGCAAAGCAGAGCTTCTAATTACCACCTCACCCCTAACCTGCTGCGCCAGGCTATGCATCCTACATTTTCCTGAATCTGCACAGCACCAAGTTAGATCCTATACAGTTTTCTAGAATTACAACCTCGAAAAGTTGACCAGCACTAGATGGCTTCTTGTGGAACATTTATGCTGTACCACACAAGATAGCACACAGTCTGGTGGCAATGAGGCCATCCCTGGTGGGGAAGGGATAGATATTTTGTGGCATGCCCATACCTTTGGGCAGGTAAAGCCAAACCAGGATCATTTTACATGATCCCCACCACATGTTAAGGTCATCTGAGGAGGTCCATTTCCAGTTACCACCAGTTTGTTTGGTGGTGACTCAGAGGCGGGCCTTCTCTGTAGCTGCTCCCGGGCTGTGGAATGCACTCCCAGCAGAAATCCGTAATCTTAATTCCTTACTGACCTTCAAGAGAGCCCTTAAAACCCATCTGTTTGGCCTGGCCTTTCAGGGTTTTTAATTAATTTTAATTGTTTTAATGTTAACCTGGTTTTCAGGGTTTTAATTGTTCTGATAGTTTAATTGTTTTTTAAGATGTTTTACATTGGTGTTTATATTGTATTTCTGTTTTAATTGGTTATAATGATTTCTGTTTTTAATTGTAAACTGCCCTGAGCCATTTCGGAAGGGCGGTATAAAAATAGAATAAATAAATAAAATAATAAATAATAATAAAAATGATTTCTTAAAGTTATTCTTATTGCTGGGAGCATTACTACACAATGACACTGAAAGATGTAGTAGTCTCGATGGGGCACTTTATGGACTTTTACGCTGGGGTGTTGGGTCAAAACCACTACACGGCAGAATTCTGGACCACTCTACTTGCCTCAAAGCAGGCTTCCCTCTAAGGTGTGTGCATCTACACCACCCTCAGACCCCCGTGCATCCATTTCTGGTGAGTGCACAGTCTCTGCTGCAGCTGCCCCCACTGCCCAACTGCCCGGCATCCCATTTCCCTGGAAAGGAAGGAAAGGGAAGCATTTCCTCCTTTCCCCAGCTGGGCTGCCACCATGTTGTTGCCTCCCTCCACCCCGGCGGGGATCACCCTGCCAGCATCCCAAAGAGAACAGAAGTGGGGGATGACGGAGGGAGTATGACGGGTGGCAGCTCCTCCCCCCAGCAGCAGCCCAGAGAGACCAGAGGTGGGGGTTAATTAAAAAAAAGGTGTGTATGTGTGTGTGTGTGTGTGTGTGTGTGTGTGTGTGTGTGTGTGAGAGAGAGAGAGAGAGAGAGAGAGAGAGAGAGAGAGAGAGAGAGAGAGAGAGAGAGAGAGAGTTTTATGTGGATCCCAGAGTGGCCAGAGGTGCCATGGAGAGGAACTTCAACATGAGGGTCATGGTCAAGCAGGCATTCAGGAAGCTGAAGGCCCAGTGGCTCATCCTCTACACCTTGCTGGATGTCGAGAAGCACCTAGTGCCAAAGGTAATAATGGTCTGTTCCATCCTGCACAACATGCGAGAGTCCAGGGGAGGCATCCTGCTAGAGGAGCACATGGACCCACCCACCTATCCAGAGGATGAGAGTGGTGGCAGAGGGCAACCAGCAAAGACAGAGATGACATGTAATATAACTAATATAATTATTTGATTAAAAGTGATTGTTTACATCATAATTCTATAGCCTACATGTATAATTGAATGAAGTATTGATGTTGATAAGGGGAATTGCTCCTACTTCAAGGATTGTTAGCAAACCTAATAGAATGATTTACTTATGGTTAAACTGACGATAGCCTAACTCTGTGTGTGTGACTGAAAGAATGTATGAGTAAGCAACATACCAGCCCCCCAAAACATGATAAATATTGGGAAGAAAATACAGATGACCCCAAAAGGACCAGGGAAAACCAGATAAAATGCTGAACACAGCATAAAAGGAGTTGTTCAGAAAACAAGGATGAAGGTCGATCCTGGGATCAGATGGATGTAAACACGGAACAGCAAACAACTTCAAAGGCAGGAAACCCTTTAAAGTCAGGCATCAACAGAGGTTTTCTCTGAGAAGCACAGAAGATCATGGGGCCCCCAGCTTCTCCCAACACCCCATTAAATACTGATCACCTTTAATTGAGGCTGGTAAGTATGCATGTGTGAGTGAATGAACTATAGTTTAGCTAATATTTAGGATGTAACAATAAACTGATGAACTAAATCCAGCTGGTGTCCGGGATTTCTTTTTAGGACTTGTATTAGCCTATCCGAAGCAATGCTCCTAATTAAAGGTTACCCCCTTAATAACTGGTCACAGAGATTCCTGTGCTGGTGGACCGCACTCCAGAGAATTGTTGGTGGCAGCAAGCAGGCATGGGCAGTGAGAGCAGCCCTTGCCAGACACGCCTGGGTGCATCTCCCACCAGACCACCGCTAAGGTGGGCAGATGCATGGTGTTGGAAGGGCGCACTGCTCTTAAAACTGGTGATGGTAGCATAAGGATCATCGCCTGCAGCTGTGGCATTAGTGGGATCAGAGATTGGAAACACCTGTCCCCGGAGCACCAATTTAAAGGCTGCCAGTATATTGCTGTTATATAAAGTTAAAGACTTCTGCAATAAAACCATGTCACATTACACCCACCATTAGTAGAGATTGGGTACTTTTCTTTTAAAAATTGCAGCCAAATTAGGATCTCCCATTGTCGAAAAAGGATAAGTAAGCCCCATCACCACCATGGTTCCTCATTCTGTGGCTATTTGCGGGTGGGGGGAGGAGCTCCCATTGGTGCCAATTATATTCCAATCAAAGTAAGATTTAAGTAGGGTAAAATCCTCCACACCCATCACTATAATCCCAAATCTTCAGGGGACCCTGACACAGTTCCCTCTAAGGCGTGCTTACGCTCACAAGTTTTCTGATGTCCACTCAGGTTAAATTAGGAAGGCCCCATTCTGAATGCATGTGCACACACAGTGCCTTGATATTGCCACCCAGAACAAAACTCATTCCACACAGAGATGAAAAAAAATAAAAAGAACAGTGGAACCTGATCCACCTGATATTTTTAAAAGAAAAGTCAAGCCCATCAGCTCTTATAACAGGCTTAGTTCAACATGCAGTTTGGCCCTAAGATTTTGATGGCATCTAAATGTTTGGTCCTCATTGTGCAATAAAATTCTAACTATACAAAGATGTGTTATTCAAATCTTTAACATTCATGCTTCAAACTGTTCTTAAGTTACCACTACTAGTTTAATGATGCCAAGAGATTACTTCACCCTAACAGAGGATCTACACCAGCATTTTCTTCCCTGCAAGATTAACCACAGAAACTACTGATGACTTTTGATTAGCTATCAGACAAATCTTAATGCAGAACAGAGTATCCAAAATGATTTAGTACCTCCTGCTTTGTTTATATAACCCTTGCATTTTTCCCCTACAACATTTGCATGTGCAATTTTGAAAGCAATAATATGGAGAAATCTTCCCACAGAATTCATTATTCTAATCTGTTTATATTTGCATGTAGCAGAGATTACGTATTCCTCTGGAGGCAAGCCACTGTAATCAAACAATGTCTCCATTAAGAGGGATGAAATTTGATTCAGGGAACTAGTGAAAGGGTTAGGTACACCACCAGCAAAATTCCACCTCTAATACAATCAAGCAGACAGAAAGATCAACACTCCCTTTTAAGAAAATTCCCCTCCTAAGAAATCATTGGGAATGGAAAGACCACAAATTCAGAAGAAAAGAAGTCATTACACTTTTTTTTCATTTTCTCCTTCGCAGTGGCAGCCCAAAACCTTACTGTTCCTCAGGTAGGGTGCAAAATGGTCCCTCTGCTCCCCTCCACACACTGTGTGTGTGTATGGCAACAGCTACTGTCACTTCACTAGACACACACCATTTCCTCCTCCTGGCCTGGCATGGAGAGTGGCCTCCCTTGCACAATCCTGTTGGGCTAATTTTTTTGTGTGTGGCGGGCGGCGAGTAGGAAGCTCTGTAGCACCTATACTCTACTGCCCTTTCATCATTTCCTCTTCAGTACTCACTCAGTGTGAGGGAGGTGGAAGGGGGCATAACAGGCCAGAAGGAGAAAGTGGTAGAGGAGGACCATCTCAGAATGACTCTATGTCGAGCAGAGGCTGTGCCATCACTTGGTAAAGAGCTGATCCAGTGATGTTTGGCAATGAGCAACACAGAACATCTTACTGCCCTCTCCAGCATCCCAAAAATCTGCCACTTGAAGATTTTTCAAGCACTCATGAAAGGCCCACCCCTGTTCCTGTGGACAGTGTACCTTTAATGTTAAAGAAAGCCATTTCTCTATTTAGTAAACATTTTTTAAAAACACACTGAGCAATTCAACTAGGGTAAGTGTATCTTTTCTCAAATTAGATTCATTTATAAATCCTCTTCATTTTAGTAACAAAGCCATTGTGAATTCAAAGGTCTGGATAACCAGCCGGTATAAATGAAAGTAGCCTCATTGGTGTTGGCAGCAACTGTAAATCAGGGCCCACTGATGCCAAGAGAAATATGCTAATTTATTCCAGCTGAACCTGTAGCTCTTTGGCTCTCCATAGTTTCTAAACCTTTTTAATCTGCTTCAGAAAGAAACTCCACAATGAAGGACTTCAGTGGCTTGAAATAGACAGCAAATCTACTTTGACAATCCTGAAACCAGCTTTTGGCAACCAATTTGTGGTGATCTCTTTTAGACATTACACTCTACTAATAGTTTAGCATGGAAGGCTCATCGGTTAACATTCCTTAGAGTTTAAGGTTCAAGCTTTGACACACTCAATTCAGCTCTTGGGCAATTCAGAGATGCAACATTAATTTTTATTACTTGTTTTTAAGTAAATTGGCAATGAAATTGCTTGAATATAATCTCATTTATATACAGACATCCAGCACTTATGGCTGCATATCTGTTTGAATATCTAGCTAATACATTATACAATCCAGCAGAATTTCACTAATGTAAGTCCAGTGGGGAAACAAATTTCATCACAATTCATGTACTGAAATAAAATCAATTCAAACTAAAACAATAGTTGATGCAAAACTCAACATTCCAAATGGTTTGAAGTTCTTTCTGACTGATGACATTAGTGGTAGACTGCTGCTCTTATATATAACACATTGCACAAGAAACATGCTGTGTTAACATTGTCACTACAACACAGTGGCTTGGTTCAGACATACAGACAAGTAATAGTTTGTTGTTACATGAACAAGCAGGCACAAGTCTTTAGACAATGTTATGGGCCTTTTAGTGATAATTGCTTGAAACACAACACAGCAATCAGATTACACCATTACAGTGAACTGTTTGGCAGAGAAGAAATGGAAACAGCAATGAGGTACAGAGCATCTTGTATTTGGACAATGGACCAAGTTTTGGGGTTCAAGTGAAAGATGCAGTTCTGATAATTGATTACAGTCAACTGAGCCATTAAAAAACAGTTTGTAGTTCAACAAAGCCTTCACAAGAACAATTGCTGCTGTGCTTAAGAGCGGCAGCAATCCAGCTGCTCGCCGCCTCAATAGGCGGCATGGCCTATTTGCCCAGCCCTCTCTGTTTGCCCAGCCCTCTGTTTGCCCAGCCCTCTCTGCCAAGAAGGCACGAGGCAGGTGGTGAGCCTATCAGCTTTCAGGCAGGTGGGGAGGAGTAGTCCCCAGATGCTCGGGCATCCTTCCTCCTCAGTCCATTTGAAGCAGGCAAGGGTGTCTTCTCAAGCTCTGCTGTAGCAGACATCTGGTGGCATGCATTAGCACACTTAGTCGGCAGTGGGGCTGACATTTTTGAGTTCAGCACGTGGTGATGTGTGGTTTGCAGTTTGGGGCTGCATTCGGGGGAATCATAAGAGCTTTGGGGGTGGGTGATAGGTTCCGTGGCAGTATACGGTGATGCAGCCCCCTTTGGGGTGATTTGGTAGCTGTGGGGTACCAATTTGTGAGAGAGAGCAGCATCTGGTCCTGACTGGAGGCATTTGCAAAAGGTTCCAACCCCCTGCCCTGCAACACACACACACACACACACACACTCCTCCCTGGGTTGGTTGTCATATTTTGGGGGTGACTAGGGGAGGCCTGGGAGGTGCTTGGGCGAGGCAAGCAGCTATGGGCCCTAAAAAAGCCAAGGGCTAAAAGGGGGCAGGCCTATAAGGCTGCCAAGAAGGTCAGCTCCATAATCCTCCTCTTCAGAAGAACAGCCTGATATGGGCAATTTAAGAGCACTCATAACCCATTTGGAGTCTTCTGAAGAGGAGAAATGTTCACAGCCGGATGGCAAGGATAAGGGCAGGCCTTCGGGGGTTCCAACAGGGCCTAAAACACTGACCAGCAGGGCTAAAAGGTCCAGATTAATACAACCCTGTCTGACAGATTAGAAACCTTGGAAGCTGACAAACCAGGACCTGAGCCATCTCCAGTGGACCTGACCCATGAAAAAAAGGAATCGCTGCCCAAACCTGACACACCTGCAGGAAAAGACCGAGAGCCCATGGACGATCGTGCTGGTGAGCCATCACCAGGGGTTTGGCCATGAGGTATGGCTCCATTCGGACCTCCCTCAAGTCACTTCGGGTAGTATCCTAATACATTTGGCCAGATGTTTCTCTATGCCACTTGTAATCAGGTATGGCAAGGGTCGAACCCTTCAGGCTTGGCCATAGCTAACACAGCTGGACCTGCGGTACCTGTCCATTCTAAGAAGCACTACCCACCTGGGAATACTTCCCTGCCGCTTGGGGATCACATGATGCCAGTTGTAAAAGGATTTGGAGGGAGAAGTTTGTGGATGTGTTCAAACTCCAGCCAATTGAACATAACTGTACCAACTGGTTGTCGACTTTCACAGTATACAAGGGGGTGATATTGTAGGTGGAGCCTGCTAAGGGCCCTGCCTTGATCAAATACTTTGATATCATACATAGAGGGTATATGGATTTTGTAGGTAATGCATGGGAGTGCTAAGACCGCTCGTTCCACATGCAGGCAGCCCTAGACCCCACAATTCCATTGAACAAGCAGCACCAAGAATTGTGGTTGCAAATCATGACTCTGTCTAGGTCTAAGCAGGGCGACTGTTCCAACAACGCTCACATTATTGCTAAGGTCCCCACAGCAATTGTTATGCCGCAGTCTGCAGTACAGGGTGTTCAAAGTCCCCTGCTGTGCTGGGAGTTCAACAGCAGTGGCAGGTGCATGCACACTCCATGCAAATTATGGCATGACTGCACTTGGCCAACAATTGTCCATGCACTATAGGCTTCAAAGGGGGATTTAGGGATCAGGCCTCAGGGAACAAGAGAGGGGGTGGGGCTCCACCCACTGGTGGCAATGGTAAAGGGTCCCAGCCCAATTAAACTGCATGTTCTTGCCCAACTGTTGCAGGATTACCCATACACAGAAAGGGTTACATATTTGTTCGCAGGTTTTCATTTTGGTTTTAGGACACCATGAACATTTTGGCAAAACATTCAGCTGTTAGCGGCTGACTTGTAAGTACATTTGGACACAGCCAGCAGCTTTTGCTTTGGGGTTTATTTCTGAGGGCGTTGGTGTGTCAAGAGATGGCCAGCTTAATGGGCAGATAAGGGCTAGGAATTTTTCCCCACTGTAGTGGCTGTCCATGTTTGGACTGACATGTTCCACGACTCCTATGAAGTTCTGATGTGACAAGGAGGCTACAGTTCATAATTAACAGCCAAACATCCAAGTCCCCCCACTCATGGGCATGGTTCAGGCCTTTTTGTTGATTTGCCTTAGAAATAACATCTTGTTTGTGACTCGGCATGTTCCTGGAATTTAAAATGGTTTGGCTGATGCGCTGTTTTGTTTTCAGGTCCAGTGTTTCTGCCAGCTGTCCCCAGGAGCAGCACTTTGGTCCAACCTGATGCCCAGATGGCTCTGGAACCTTGGCTGCTAGAAGTGAACAGGGCCATTTGTGCCTCTCTGTCCCTGATCACAAGGGTGGCCAATGATAGGAAGTGCAGGGCTTTGGGGGACTTTAAGGATCAGGTAGAACTTAGTCAGTGCTGAACAGCACTCCTTGAACAACTGATGCAGAATTTAGTGCATTTGTGATCACGGGGGTTAACTCCCAGGACTTTGGCCAGGCATCTGGCAGCTTTCATCTTTTACTCTAAATCAATGGGTATGCAGGACTTCACTGGGGATTTCAGGATCCATCGCAGGCTGGAGGGCTGGGCACATGAGCAGCCAGCCCGTCCAGATGCACGGAAGCCCTTAACTCCATAAGCCCTAGAGTGCTATTGAACAGTGCGAAACTATATGCTTATCCTCTTACGAGGCTGCACTCTTCCAGGCTGTCACTGTTGTTGCCTTTTGGGGAGCATTCAAGGTGGATGAGTTATTTCTGAAAGGTAGGGCTGGCCCCTCTTCCTGTGCAATTTAATGGACTTAGCCTTCCAGACCGGGTCAGTAGTTCTGATTTTGAAAACCTCAAAAAATGACCAAAGGGGTAGAGGACAGTGTGTCATTCTACATAGGGATGACAGACTCATTTTATGCCCAGTGGGGGAGGCACTCTGGAGCACTACACCATTCTGTGAGGGTCAGCGATTGGGTGCCTGTTCATACATGCTGATGGATGGCTATTCTCCCAATTTCAATTCTGGGCAGTGGTTTGTAAGGACCTGTCAGTGGCCCCACAGACCACCTTTCCCAAAGTTCTTTCCACATAGTGGTGGCCTCGGCAGCATCCCACATGGGTTATCCAGCTCCAGGCACTCAGCGGATTGGCCAGTGTGGCATTCAAGAGTTTACCAGTGATATGTGCATTAGTATCTTTTCAGTGCAGTTATTGGCATTCATTATCTCCTTGCAAGACCTGGGGTGCCAATGTCGTGGGCTAGGGTCCTCATCCTTGGGCACTCCATTGTGTTCTGTGCACACAAGAAAGTACATGGTGCTGTGCCTAGAACACAGCTGGGACCTGGGGTGTGGGGACCGATCTATTGGATCCGTCGGCAGGATATGTGGTTTTCCCAATTTTTGCCCGTTATGCAGGAATACTTGGAGGCTAATCTGTCTCCTGATATTTTGATATTACATTTAGGAGAAAATGACCTAGAAGCTCAGTCAGGGATCTCCCTCATTCACCGGGCCCAGGCTGACATCTGTTTGGTCCAATGATGGCTTCCTGGTCTGATAGTTATTTGGTCTGGCCTGCTCATGCAGCGTTTGGAGGGGGTCCAGCAGACCAAGTAGAATCAACAGGCACGGAGAAAGGTTAATGTGGGCATAACACATTTTGTAACCACTCGGGGGGTGGGGTGGCACATCCTGATATTGTTTTCTCCGCTTCCCATTTATAAAGGGGTGATGGGGTTCATCTTTCACCTCAGGGCACTGCAATCCTTTTAGAAAATCTATGGAAGGGATTGGCTGCTGTTATTCATGGGTGGTGGGTGGAGCAGAGTGTCAAGCTAGACTAATCCCCTCCATGGCAGGTACAGTGCAGTGGGAATTAACAACATTCCCACTGTTTGGTGACTACCTTCAGGTACATGTTGACGATACAGTGGTCTGGTCAACTTCCTAGTGGTTTTGTAGCTCATGGAACTGCGGTCAGACACGCTGTACTCTGTCCAATGATTCCTCCTTAAAAGTCTTGGTGGCTTTGGGGAGTGTCATTGTGGACAGAGACCTGACCTTAGGTTTGCTGAGATGGGCAGCTTCTGCCTTGGGGCAACGGGGCTGCCTGGAGCCAAGGTGGATTGCCCATGGAAAATCAGGTAAAGCTTGCACTAAAGTGGCAAGCCTTTAGCTTCTGCACTGTAGGGGTGGAAAGCCAGTCTCTGTTCCATTTAAACTACAATTTAGATTTCTTAAATAAATTGTGGCCCTTTTCACCATTAACTTGTGTCTAGTGTCATACTGGGGTTGTGGGTGCAATTGCTCTTGTGAAGGCTTTGTGGAAATGGAAACTGTTTTTGAATGAGTCAGTTGACTGTAATCCGTCAACTCATGCAACTCATGTATCTTTCACTCTATCAAAATCTACCCCACCCATTTAAATAGGACTTGCACCAGAGATATAACACTGGGGAAGTGGAGAAGACAGTCTAGGATGAAAGTAATACACCCTTTGCAAGGTCATAGCTAGGGGAGAGGGGGCCCGTGTTCACCCCTCTCTCCAGCGGCCCCTCAGAATGAGGGAGATAATGAACAAGATAGGGAGGGGTGGAGCTGGGGGCCCCGGGTTCTTTGAACCCATCCACTCAATTATAGCTACACCCATGATGGCACTTCTAGAAACAATTTCCCTAGCAACAAAATACTGCAGTTTGAAAATAAGATAAATGTACAGTAATTTCCTATCTATACAAGTATTAGCAGGGGGAAAGTATTGGCAGCAAAATTTTTGAAGGCCCTCACAACAATTGTGGTGAGAAATTTGGCTCTCTCACAACTACTGCACATGGTCTGCACACTTTAAATATCTGAAGACATATTTTTGTAATTACTGAAACTAGGAGAACTTATAGTGCCTTCTGAAAGTGAATATAAATCCTCCACTCGTTTAGCACTATCTGTTGCTCAGTAAGTTACTTAAATACTTTTAAAAGCCTTAAGATCATCACAGTTATTTGAATCAAAAGAGCCTCAGATAACCTACACTGTTTATTTACATTTTGAACTTCATGCAGTTTGCAAAATAAACCAAGTCTGGCTATGCTAACCTTCTCCGGGGTTTCATGAAACAAGTCATACTAATGTAAAAATTGCTATTAGATTTGAAAAGTTTCTGCAAACATGTTTATGATGCTAGATTTTGGAATATTATGATTTAATACTTAAATCTCAAAATCAACTGACAAGATTCCATTTCTTTAGAATTGTAACATTAGCTTAATCTCATTTATGTTGAATTTTTGTATAAAATTGTGTGCCCCTCTGAGCAGCAATCATATAATATAGGCCCATGACCAGTTCAGGAAACAGGTGGTCATGACATGACTTGTGCAAAGAGGATGGTTCAAACATAATCAGCAGTTTAGAAGGTGAACTAGTAACGGTTTGGATTACAGTGTGCTATTGTACAAACCAGAAGAACTGTTGGCTAATAAGCAATACTCATTCGCTCTATTTGCATTTTCCATTCCAGATGTTGGAAATACAGCTCCTGATGGCAGTGACTCTTAGCACCAGCAACCCTATTGACCACTAGGGGTAGAGATAGTGAGCAAGGGAATCCCTTCTCTGATTATGCTTTCTCTACTTTACTTCCCCCTTGTTAGACTGAAAGTCTCAAGTTTTATTCTCTCACCTGGAGAGAGAGAGAGAGAGAGAGAGAGAGAGAGAGAGAGAGAGTTCCTCTTCCTCCACTCTTCCTGTATGTAGCTAGCAGCAAGGCATGCTTTATTTTATTTTATTTATTTTATTCTTTTTACATACCTCCTCCTCCAAAGACTCTAAGACAACAATACCAACAACAATTAAAAAAACTGGACAACAATACCAACAATTAAAAAATAATAATAAAATAAAATAAAGGGCAAATGCCTGGTGAACCAGGTAGGTCTTAAGAAGGGCATGTAGGCCTTAATCTATCTCTGTGATGGATTTTCTAAATAAACTACTTTAACTCCATGTCTCCAGACAATATTAATTAGCACAATGGGAAAGAGTAATTTGCCTGGGCAGGAGAAAGCAGCTAAAGTACACAATAAGAAGGGAATCAAGAGTAATGTTTGGAGCTAGGGATGTGCACGGAATGGTTCAGCACGCCTTTTCTGGACCGCCAAACCAGTTTGAAATACCGGCATTCGAGCCCAGTTGGAGGCCAGTGTTGGGGTTACTTTAAGGGGCAGGGAGGGTGCCTCTTACCTGCCAATCCCTGCCCCGCCACTTCTCCCCCACCGGCGCTCTCCCAAAAAGCATGGGCACAGGACTACAGGGCTATTCCTCCTTGCAGACCTATTCCTCCTTGCAACCCCATTCAATGTCACCACACAAATGGCTGATGTGTGTGCAATGTGCATCATTTGCATGGGAACACTTAATAGGGCTGCAAGGAGGAATGCTGCAGCCCCACACACACGGTTTTTGGGACAGTGCCAGTGGTAGGGAAGTGGGAGGGCAGGGATGGGCAGGAAAGAGGCACCCTCCCTGCCCCTTAAATCACCACCACCATCACGGGAGTGCCCGGAACCGGTTCTATGCACATCCCTACTCCGAGCCAGAGAAGAAGCTGCCGAAAGATGCAGTTTTCAGGTTGGGATCCCTACTCTAAACTCTCATTAAAAAGTCTGGAGCAATAGAAATAGATAGGTTATTCCATCTGCCCAAAGCCACCATTCACTTTTCCTGCAGCATATGGAACTAGCTAAGTTGTAGACAGAGAATGTTGGGATTAATGAACCATTGGTCTCCGAGGAAAAACTGCTCTTATACAGTTTATTAATCATGAAAAAAATCAGTATGAGAAAAACAGCTATAAGCAAGGAAAGCAAGACCAGGCTTATATGCCCATTATTGATCTTCATTTGGAGGTCTGAATGTATCCACAAAGTATTGCAACAACAGTTTTGCTGCTAAATAATGAAGACTCCCACTAAGCAAAATACATCTGCTATATATAAACCACAGGATTTCAATTAGCAATATTGGCCTAAATACTTAATGTTTATGCTTTTTAAAAAATAGTGGTATACAGTTACTTTTCATTACATTCAAGTAAACGTATGTCCTTGTTGCCTAGCAAAATGAATATTTTATATTTGTATATATATATAAAATATTCTATATTATATATAGAATATATTACATATATTCTATTATATATTTGGAAGAGTATGTATGTATGTTCAAAATACAGTCATACTTCCCAATGACCTACAGATCCCAAATTTTGAATACACCATCCTGCAACTGAAATTAGCTGAATACACTACTTTTTATACTGGAATGTGCTCATTGAAATTTTTGGGGTTTTTTTTTTTTTTAAAGACATTCTGAATAGCATACTTCCCAACTATCGACAAACACCAAATTTTGCATGAACAATCCTGTCACTTAAATTAGATGAATACACCACTTTCATCAGAATATGCTTGTTATTGTTCTCAGATGTTTTAAGACTCAATAATCAGATCAGTAACTGCAAAACATAATGTCCAAGAAAATCAGAAGATCTTTCAAATTTACCATAAATGTACCATCATTATAAATACTGTTTGAAGTTGGAATCCTACAAATTTCAAACTATCCTTTTTATTCCTTTTTGCAAGTACATTAATAAAAATTTCTATTACCGTATATACTCGAGTATAAGCCGATCCAAATATAAGCCGAGGTACCTAATTTTACCTAAGAAACCAAAAAACTGATTGACTCGAGTATAAGCCTAGGGTGGGAAATGTAGCAGCTACTGGTGAGTTTCAATAATCAAAATAAATGCCAATAAAATTACATTAATTGAGACATCAGTGGGGTATATTGTGACCAGTATGTACGGTACTTTATTACAGGGGGACATTTTAGCACGGGCAGATAGATGACTCGAGTATAAGCCGAGGCTGATTTTTTCAGCACATTTTGGGTGCTGAAAAATTCGGCTTATACTCGAGTATATACGGTACGTATATTTGATTTCTTGAACTTTGCTAGAAGTCTAATCTATGCAAAATGACTTTGCCCAATCAATGATGGGTCACACCTACTAATAATGAATATATGATGACTACATTATAAATGATAATGTCATCCATGGTAAAGGGATGATATGCATGATATGTTTTATATACTTGGGTTATCCCTCCGAAGATATAAAATATATCACTCGTTCTTTCTTTACCAGGGATATGTCATTCAGCTTTGTATTCAGTCTTTACTGATTTTAAGGCAGTTTTTGATTCCATTCCTAGGGGGTTTCTGTGGAGCAAACTTGCTAACTCCTCTGTTGTTTGGCTGCTGCTTCTTCTTTGGATGCTGCATGAGAACCCCTTCTTGAGAGTAAGATGCAATGCTCAAGAACACTTGACTGAGTCTGTACCCACACAGAAGGGAGTCAAACAGGGCTGCATTTTAGCCCCAGTCCTTTTCAATTTTTATATAAAACTCCCTTATTGAATGTATGGGTAGTCCTGATTTCCATTTCCCCAAAGCAGCCAGAACATCTATTTTGATATCACTTTGTGCTGATGTGGTTATTTTATCTAGAATAGCTGTTGGTATGAGAAGAGCATTATGCAGACTAGATCAATATTGTGGTGCATCTACCCATAAATGTTTACAAATCTAAGATTATGGTCTTTGCCAAAAAACCTAAGAAACAGGTATGGAAGATTAATGGGGAGGTAGTTAATCAAGAAAGGACTTATAAATATCTGGGAGTGGTCTTCTGTGAAAATGACTCGGGGGGGGGGGTCATTGTGCAAATGTTGCAACTAATGCCCAGAAGAGTGTGTCTGCTATATTAAAGTTATTTTTTTCCACAGAGGTGGACAATGTATACTGGCTGAAATTAAGGTTTACAAGGCTAAAGTGCTTTCTCAGCTGCTGTATAGTGCTGCTATCTGCACTATTCATAATTTTAAACCAATGGAGACAGTCAAATCCAAATTTTTGCATGCCATATTCTTGGTCCCTAGGTGTGTGCCCAATGTCATTTTATGGTTGGAGGTCAGCCTAACAAGAGTGGATACCAAGGCTTTGTTGTCTGTATTTAATTTTTGGCTTAAAATTATTTTTTTGCCCAAAAGGCCTAGCTCCTCTTGTTTTGGAAGTGGTTTCCAATCCAGCAACAGTGCATGCATTCACGGTATGTTGTGCAAGCATGGGTTTTCATTCCAATGCCATTGGGACTTGATGCTGCTAAAATACTTATAAAACAACATTATTATGGATAACACATTGTGTGTCCCCTGCTAACTGAAGAGAGTCACCCTTTAAAAGTGGTGATTCTCTTTATTTAGCAGGGGTAGAGCAACTGACCCTATCCATCCCGAGCACAGAATTCCTCCAGTGGCTGTTAGTGGTATCTAATGTTTCTTTTTTAGATTGTGAGCCCTTTGTGGACAGGGAGTCATTTTATTCATTCATTTTATATTATTTATATCTATGTGAACCACACTGGGAACTTTTGTTGAAAAGTGGTATATAAATATTTGTCATATCCAAATTGAAATGAAGAATAATTTGGGATTGATCTCTACAAGACATTTTCTTGGTAGCTTTCTAAATTATCCTAGACTAGCATATTATTTAACGAGATTAAGTATTCTGTCCCAGAGAAGGGCCTTTTCCTTTGCACGATTCAATGCGCTCCCATCTGTGGTGTTGGAAGGCAGGTATCAAAGAATTCCCTTTTACAGCTGGATATGCCCCTGTGGGCAGACCATTGAGTCTGTGACTCATGTTCTTTTATATTGTTCCTTTTATAAAGACATTCGTACTTCTCTTATTCCCCCTCTCTTACTAAACATCCCTTATAGAACAGAGTATGAATACACCTCTTCTCTTTTAGCTGATTGCTATAACACTGTGTGTGGCCAAATTCTATGTGGATGCATGTAAGGTTAGGTATGAGCTGGTTTGAATTATACTTAGTAGTACTATGGAGTCTCTGACATTATGTATTTGTACTATCTGTACTACTTAAGTTCTGTGCAGTTTTTGTGTTGTTGGGTCAAAGATTGTAATAAAGTATTCATTCATTCATACTTGGGTTATCTTTATACTCGCTCCTGAGAAAAACAATCATGTGCAGTTCTAATGGTATCTGCATATAACTTTTATTTGGTATAACTCATGTCATCTGACAGCACACTTTCTTTGAAATAAGTCACACTGTGTGGCCTTCTTCCAGGTAAGCATGCATAGGTAACCTTAGGAAATACATAGGTAACCTTGCAACCTTGGTAATTAATATCAACTCTTTGAAAAACAAAGGGAATTTCTAGGCTATTTATGAAGAATCATTTTAAGAATTCTTTTTAAAAGATGGCTGAACTAAAACATTAGCTGAGCAGTTTATATTTCAACATTGACATTCAGGCATAAGAGAAAAGGAACAGAATTCACTTTATGTTAAATGTGGGGAAACTCAGTTTGCTCTTAGAAACCTCTATAAAATGTATCTAATGTACAGGAGATATAGCATTCTTCCCCAACAACTCCAAAACATGGCAAGTTGGTGGAACAGAGAGTAGCAAATCTTCTGTGACTTCTTTTCTTTTGTGGTCCCATCAGAGCTTCCAAAAACAACATCTTGGGCAGATGGTGAATCAAGATTTTAATTCACATGAAAGCAACAGTATCAAAAGATGCCAGATTAGATTCAGGTGCTGTAAGAAAACATTACCTTTTCCAAAGTCAACCTCCAAAAGTTTATTTTACTTTGTGCTTATTTAGCATTAATCTACACATCTAAAATCGGGACTTCTTTCAACTCAGAAGCTTCTTTCAACTCAGAAGCCACAGTCTGGACTGCACTAAAGGTGTACACTAAAGGCACCTTTGGGATCAAGTGTGAATCTTGTTCATGCAGGACACAAAGTGGGGTTTGGAGCAGGGGTGGTGGTTCTTTTTTAACTGAATGTACAATTTTAGTGTTCATTAGAAAACACTAAAATAGGTATTTACAATTTTCCCCTCCTCTTAGGAACTCTATAGCAAGCCATGTGAGTAAAGCATGGAAAAGAACTTGGTGCCAGGAGGGAAACTGGACTCCGCCCGGATCAAACAGTTGCGTCATGCAAACCATGAACCACTGCAAAAGCTACCTATAAAAAGTGATACAAGTCCCTTAAATTCCATGCATTCTTAATTAAACCAGAGTTTCTGATGCAGCAAAAAGCCTTTAAGACTACCTTATGAGAAACTGGGAAAAGCACATCCTGGAATGCAGTCAAGGTCAACTTCCAAATCAGTTGGGTAGATTCAGTACAATTGTTTTGACTCAATCTGAATAATCACCACACCCACGTTTTTTCAAAGTTTGGTACCTGGAAGCTTCTCCTTTATCTTCCTAAGTTTTCCAGCTTTTGGAAACTACTAGAAGCCAAAACCCTATAAAAGCCTTTTCCCCCCCACAATGCAAGTATGAGATTTCTATGAGATGCCTTTGGTGAAGTCTTTTGTTGTGAGAGCTTGTTAGCACAAGCTGCCTTTTACTACCCAGAAGCCTGCCTTTCTGAGCACCTGCCTGTGTGCTCAAACCATTTCCTCTAAGCTGAATAGCAGGACCACTGAGTGCCTACACTGGAACACAGGAATACAAAGGAATGTTTGACTGCCAGAGGATCCCTGGAATTCAGGGCAAAATCCTTGAGCCAATCTGGGATTGCACAATAAACATAATGTCTTTTTGTGAGGATCTTTCATAGTGAGATGCAGGTCCCTCTAAAGAGAAAAAAGCAGTGGCTAGGGTTTTCTTGCTAGTGGGTGCAAAAAATGCATTGGATAAAAATACTCTACTGGGGTTGGACAAGAAATACAACATAGTTCAATAAAGTTGGATTCACTTCTTTTTTCATTTTGTATAATATAAATAAGGCTAGCAATCATCATCAAAACTGGAAACATGTTTTGCAAAGGTAAGCAAAAAAACCAAAACAACCCAATGTCCAAATCTTATAGAATGGATAGAACTCAAATATTAATTGGTTGGCAGAAGCTGATCTCTACTACAGTTGCTTTCTAAGCAATGCAAGCATGTTAACCTATTGTTGCCTCTTAGTTGCACCCCATAAGAATAAGGTACTGCAATAGACAAGGAGTGTGTGATTGTGGAATTCTGAAGTGAAAATGCATAAGAATGCATAATGTCAGGGACCCCTCTGACGAGGACTCTGAGGAGTTCTTGGAGGAGTCAGGGGACAGCAGAGCCGACAATCCAGAGCCCTTCCTTTACTCAACCCAACCCCTCATAATCTGGATGAGGCTGCACTGAGGGAAGACCATTTTCTGGATCTCTTGGGCCCAGTCCCCACATCTCCACCAAACTTCTAGGAACATTGCCACTGTCAAACCCAGGCTCAGCTGTGGCAGTGACATCTGAATGCTTGGCTGGCAGCCTGCAGCCAGAAGAGGTCTTCTCAGGAGAACATCAGCTTCAAGATAAGAGTCTAAGTAGCATCAAGAGAGCAGAGACCTGCCTAAACCCTAATCTGAGCACCTCAGTTGCAGCCAGCTGTTGCTGGTGCAACAGTCTTTTCCAGCCCTGTTGTGCAGTTTAATGCTCTATGTGCCCTACTAATCCTTTGTGCTATAAGTCTTTGTCTCTAACTCTTGTTGCCTGATTTGACTTTGCCAGCCTTGCCCTACCACAACTAGCTCTTCAAGGCAGGGCTAGGGCAAACCTTGAGAAACCACAACAGTCCTTGTGCCCAAAGGGCCTTTTTGGGTGGAGGGCTTTATTGCACTCATTTCCACACTAAACTGCATGAGGAAGAGGGGCAGAACATCCACATACACCGGTTCTTGTGAGTTTCTTTTTTGCAGTCATGTCACTATTTTCCATCTGCACTGGGGTACAACATTGCCAGGCGGTTGTCTGTACCCGTCACTTCCACTATACTCACTGCGTTTAGATTTTAAAATATTTCTTTCAATTCTGTTGTCATGCATTTCCAGTTTTTAAAAATTTCTACAGCATTCACACCTCCCTTCTGCTGAGATTTTTGTGGAACTTGGAGAAGAAGATAGATAGATAGATAGATAGATAGATAGAGAGAGAGAGAGAGAGAGAGAGAGAGAGAGAGAGAGATAGTGTGATATAGTTTTAACTGTCTCCTACTCTCTGGACATTGTTGCTTGTCCTTAATTACTTTTTTGAAATTATTTCTTCCCATGGAACAGAAGCTGTTCTCTGCTACAGTGGTGTTCCTTTAATGCCCTGGCTGCATTCCTATGTATATAGGAATGTATATTTCCAGGCTCCCCACTGAACACTGTGGACTTACTTCTAAGCAAACATGCATAGGTTATACTGTTGAGACCACCAATTTCTTCCTTTAATTTTTGTTTGTTAAACTGATTAGTTGCAGTGGAGGCGGGGAGTATTAAAAAATAGCATTAATATTGCCAATATTTTTATTTGGCCATAGATTATAATGGGAAATCAGTAAAACACTTATAACTTTTGTTGTTTCTTGTTAAAATATATTAAAATTGCATGCATGGTAGCCCCTTTTGAGGCCATTATCCCACCCAGATTTCAGGCAGATAGGTTCAGTGGTTTCTGTGCATGCACACACTTTAAAATTGTGCGTGCAAGTAAACATGAATGAATGGGAGTTGGCTTTTATTTGTAGAAGTAAAAATGGACTGACATAACCTCATAATAATAGTACTGGTCTCAATTAAAATAAACTAAATGCAAAGAGCAATGACAAGGAAATAAAGTAGCAAAGGTCCATTCAGGTGTGAAAGCAGAAGCACAGCCATGTGCTAGCCCTGCAATACATCACCACTTATGATGAAAAAAAGCAACTACTCCTCAGGCCCAGATAACCTGCACTATGCTTCACCTACACCTTTCCTTATTGCCCAAATCATTTCAGGGGAAGAAGATTGCAAGTTTTTTGCAGCTGAGCTAGGTCTGAGACAGCTTTTGTTACTCTCCCGTTGCAAGTAATTCCACCACTGTTATCAAGTCAGAATAAATGAGGAATGAAAAGAAATGGGTATTTCATGGAAGTAGGATAAATCTCATGAGGAAAATGTCATCTGGATACTGTAACAATCGGTGCTCATGATGGAATAAGTCACTGTCTGGAAGAGCTCCAGTTCCGTATACTAGTCTGTTTCATGGCTCATTGATTCAGTCTGTAACATAACCTGAGAGTCACAAAAATGCAGACTGTTTTCCATTTTTTATTGCTTATATTTGATTTTGCTACAAAACAACATCCTTATAATGCAAAATAGCTTTCTTCAAATTCAAAGAAAGCTATTTAAAAGATACTCAGATCATGCTCTGTGATCCAAAACATTTGCACATTTAATGTTTAGTCTAAGACTACAGACAGGAAGGTCACAGAAAATAGCAGCTTCTAGTTCCCTATTTTTACCTTCTTGGATATACACATCTAGTGCCTACTGCATGTCTGCTCAATCCACCTGATGTGTTCAAAGAAGCACAAATTGTAGGATCCAGCCGGACCATCAATGCATGAAGGAAACCCAGTGGCTATGTTAACATGAAGAAATACAACAAGAAAGGTGCTGGGATGAGAATCCAGAGAGCAGAGCTTTTTCTATCAAGAAGTTTCCTGAACCTTCACATGGGCACACATCTTGTTTATGCAAGAGAATGAAAACAAAACCATGTGTCTTTTTCTTTTTTAAGTGGTGGTTTTTTTAATGTTAAAAAGGCACATCATCAAGTTTATAAATAGACAAAAATCAATTTCAGCACTTAAATTATTCCTGGAATGTGCTGGAAGAACTAACCTTATTTCGAAAGTCAAGATAAGTTATGGATCAGTATTTTGAAAACATTAATGGTGAGACCAAGGCTGCAATATCACGCACACTGACTTTGGAGTAAGTCCCACTGAACTTCTGAGTAAATACTGATAGGATAATGTTGTAAATAGATCCAGTTGTATCTCTGTAAATGTGTGCAAATATGCTGATATATTTGCTTCCCAGCTGAATAATGTGCTTAACACGCACTTGAGAAAGCAAGCTCAGTCATAACATTGAGAAGCAGTTAAAATAATTTGCTGTTATTTTATCTTATTGCAGTCAAGGGTGAATTGGTCTCCCATCAACTAGGGATAAAAATTCTGTCATGTGTGCTAATTTTACAAGACAATTCCAATTTAAGTTACAGTGCATACAGAGACAGGTGTATGCGCGCACACACCCCTCCTTGTGTAATCTACCTTCCTATATTAGGCACCAAAAAGACATGATGGTTGCCGCCAGGCAAGCTTCTTTGATGAGGGATTCTAGAGTCAAGGGGCTGAAACTGAGAAGGCCCTCTCAGTATTTTTATTTATTTATTTATTTATTTATTATTACTTATTACATTTATAAACCACTCCATCCATCCAGAGACTCTGGGCAGTATACAACAACTTTTAAAAGACATAAAAACACACAATTGAAAACATAGTGCTAAAAACAATATAAAAACAATTCAAACCATTTAAAACCAGTTAAAATACTTTTCGAAAACAACAACACTTTACAAGCCTTAGAAGGCCAGGCCAAATAAATAGGTTTTTAGGGCTCTCTTAAAGGCTGACAGTGAGTCTAAACTGCGGATAACTGCCGGGAGTGCATTCCACAGATCAGGAGCAGCTACAGAAAAGGACCAGTTCTAAGCCGCCACCAGACGTACCGGTGGTAACTGGAGACGGACCTCTCCAGATGACCTCAATGAGCGATGGGGATCATACCGAAGAAGGTGCTCTCTAAGGTAACCCATTCCCAAGCTGTTCAGAGCTTTAAAGGTAATAACCAGCACTTTGTATTTCACCCAGAAACATATCGGCAGCCAGTGCAGCTGTTTTAAGACAGGCATAATATGGTCTCTCCGGGCTACCCCAGAGACCAATCTGGCTGTCGCATTTTGAACTAACTGAAGTGTCCAAACTACATACAAAGGCAGCCCCACATAGAGCACTTATCAGTAGTCAAGCCTGGAGGTTACCAGCTGATGCACCACTGTTTTGAGATCGTTCTCTTCAAGGAATGGACGGAGCTGTCGAATCAGCTGAAGCTGATAGAAAGCGCTCCTGGCCATAGCTCCACCTGAGATACCAGGGTGAGGCTTGGATCCAAGAGCACTCACAAGCTGCATACCTGTTTCTTCTGGGGGAGTGTAACCCCATCCAGCACAGGAAGATCTAACTCATCCCCTAAATTCCAACCCCCCACAATAAGCACCTCCATCTTGCTTGGATTCAGCTTCAATTTGTTAATAATCCAGCCCATTACTGCCCGTAGGCAGGCATTTAGGGAGTGAATGCCATTTCCTGATGATGATGATGATGATGATGATGATGATGATGATGATGATGATGATAGATTTGGGTGTCATCAGCATATTGATAACATCCTGCACCAAATCTCCTGATGACCTCACCCAGCAGTTTCATGTAAATATTAAAAAGCATTGGTGACAGAATGGAGCCCTGAGGGACTCCATATAATAGCTCCCGTTTTAAAGAGGAACTGTCACCTAGCTCCACCATCTGTACCCAGAATGTTGGGGGGCAATCTGCTAAATCATTGTAAACCGCTTAGAGAGCTTCCAGCTATAGAGCGGTATATAAATGTAAGTGCTATTGCTATGCTATTGCTATCTGGAATGTGCCTGACAGACAGGAGCGGAACATTAATCACCACCCTCTGAACTTCAGACTGAGGAGAAGTCTGTGTAGCAGATCTAATTGTCTGAACAGCTCCATCAGCAGTAGGTGGTCCCTTCATGTACAATGTTACTATCATGTTAACATCACTATGCTGTTTGCACTCACCAATGTAGCTACGCTGCACCTTGCATTCTTTGTTCCAAGTATATTTTATACTGGGGAAACAAATGAAGCTATACCTGCACATGCTCACATGTGCAGGAAATCATTTCCACATGGTTCAATTCATGCTACAGTAGTACATATGTGAAAGCATGACCAAACAGGAGAGATCAATCTTATCTGTCTTATCTGCACAACCAGTAACCTGGGAGCTGGGTCTGTGTGGTACAATCCCTTGCTGCAGAGGTGCACATGTGAATAAATGCAACCATGTGAGCAGGCAAATTGTGTGCTTCTAGAAAATCACCTTTAAATCTCATATTATACTGACATGGTAGTACCTGGATAGTTAAGGTGCCGAGTTAAAAACAACACAACTTTTCCACTACTATAAGCTCTGAAATTTTATTGTTCGTAACTCCTATAGTATTCATCCAATCCCCCTAAAATATTGTCACATAACAAGGTGATAAGTACAATACAGAATTATATTATATATACTCACTAATATCAAAGTGAAAGAAGAGGCAAAAAATAGACTGATCATTAGTAACAACATCCTGACAGCTAGATGGAAGTCCCATTCCCCAAGGCTTTTATAACTAGATAAGACACAGCAGCAGAAAATGTACTGTAGGGAACAAAGAAATTTCGTATCAGCAGAAAGATAGCCTGGATTATTGGATAGGCTTTCACCTCTTCTTTGACTGCTTTATAAGCTCTAAAAAGAAAACCATGGTCTTACATGGGATTCATAGACAAGAACGTCAGAAATCATGATGGATGTGGTAAATGCTATCAGTCAATAAAGTCTCAGTGGCAGACTACTAAACATCTAGAAATCATACACACTAAATAATTTAACATTGGCTTAGTAGATCTGTCCTAGATGATGGCCCAGTAATCTACATCAAAGAAACAAGCCTACATCCTAATGGAGTTTAAACAGGCTATAGCAAATAGGAAAGTGTGGAACATCCATTTCTGGGCTGGCTTGCTCACTCTATCTTCTTCCACCCTCTTACATAAAGGTACCTCTCTTTCTGTTACCCCTTCTAATACCTGGCTTGCTGCTGTAGCAGTGCAAGAGGGTAGGGGTAAGAGAAAGGCTTCCCGTCTGCCACCAGAAGCAGCAAAATAAGCTAGAGGAAGGGGAAGAAGCAGGTGGGTGGCTGAAGGAGTTTCAAAATGAGATTGGAAAGTTCACCTATTTGGGGGGGAAAGAGCTCAGCTTATTCTGAACCAAGCCAAGGTGAAGCAGACATCTATGGCTTCTTTATGTTCTGCTTCAATATCTGTAAATAAAAAAATATTGCAAAGTCCCTATAAAAGCCTCTGGTGTTCTTTCATCCTATAGCACTGCCCCAGAAGATTTCATCACTTGAGAAATATATTGGATAATTAAATACATCCAGTGTAAAGTGGGAACTTTTAAAAGACATATTTCCTCTGATTTATACATAAAAGAGATGAGCGCTATGAAAAAAAATGTTACTGACATTCCTCTGACAAATTATTGCCCATCATCTCTCCAACATGGCCTTTTAGGGCTCTGTGGTCTCTCAGTCCACGACAACACAGGTCTATCTGTGCAATTGCATATATTACTAGCATTACCACACCCTGGCTAGAAGAAAGCTCTGAAAACAACCAAGATTATCTGCTGCAGGATGTTCCAAAGTCACATCTGGTTCTATCTGTTAATGGAAAAGTGCTTGGAGATTCTTCAACCAGTGGTCTACACTGACCAAATGGAACAGTCCCTATTGTAAAAGAAGCAGGTCATGCTCGTGATTTGGTCTAGCAAGTAAAATTCCTTACTGTTCTCAGTCATGGTCAGAGCACTTCCTGGTTAGGATTAGGCTTGCAGTGACTTTTCCCCTCTGCAGGAGTAGTGAACCTATTCAAATGTCCACCCTGGAGGCAGAGATAAATTATTTGCATTCCAAGAGCCCTTGCTGTGTTTCCTGTTGACACAGCTGGTGCTCCTGTTGAAGTCCTAGGCTCTCTGGGACATGAAGTTTACATGATAACTCTTATGCGACCATTCCCCCTAAGCACAGCCTGATTGGCTCCCTGGTATACAAGAAAGTCAGGAGCAAAGAAGTGGCTACACCTCACTGGCCCCCAGCCTGGTGTACTCTGTATACCAAGTGGGCCCTGGGGTACAAGGAAGCTTGGGGCAATGAAGTGGGAAACAGCTTTAGCAAGAATGACAAAGGTGAATCTAATCAAACATAAGTAAGAGATAGTTTTCAAACCAACTCTGCTGTCATGTCAAGGCTGCACTCCTTTATTCATTAAAGGACAATCAAAGTTTTCATTCTGGTTCCACCATGATAAGAAACAAGTCTCTCTCATTATCTGGTCAATATTACCAGTGCTCCACTGAGAGTAGCTTTTACATCTTTTCATTTTTAGACTACGCCTTCAGCACATCTTGAAGAGAGATTTTGCAAACACCCAATGGAACAGAGCCTTTGTCCTTGTACAGCTGATCAAGTGGAGGACATCATCACCTATGTCCTCTGTTGCCCTATTTATGATGAGATCAGGAGAAAGGCTAGAGTGCTGGACTAGACCAGGGAGACCCGAGTCCAAATCCCCATTCAACCATGAAACTAGCTGGGTGACTCTGGGCCAGTCACTTCTCTCTCAACCTAACCTACTTCACAGGGTTGTTGTGAGGAGAAACCTAAGTATGTAGTACACCGCTCTGGGCTCCTTGGAGGAAGAGCAGGATATAAAATGCAAACAACAAGATAGATAAACATAAAGGGTTGGATGTAGAAGATTTGACTTATCTTCTTGCGGTTGTGATTCCACATGTCAGCTGTCAAGTTGCTACTCTCGCTATGCTTTCTTTTAAATTCATAAAGAAGTTTATATGTTCAAAAATGTAGCATTGGGTTTAGCTCAACTTAACTGATGTGACTTCTTGGTATGTTATGATAGGAGTATGGAAAGACCAGTGTGCCCTGAGAGGAAGGCAGGAAAGGAGGTGCCCAGGCCAGGGGAGAGCATAACATCAGCCCCCATAGAGACCAGATCTGGCCTGTGAGGTCTGTTGGGGCAGCCCCACTCCCACCTTCCCAGAAGTACGCAAAGACCAGCGTGCCCTGAGAGGAAAGCAAGAAAGGAGGCACCCAGGCCAGGGAGCGCTTGTCCTCAGCTCCTGAGAAGACCAACAGCCTGAGACAATGTTTTATCTATCTTCTGTAATTGGCTTCTTTTAATATTGTGAACTGCTTTGGGTGCCTTTCTACCTCATGGCAGAAAGGCAGTATAAAAATGTTGCATTTCTTCTATTTATTATTATTATTTATTTACACAGTCAGACAGGTGTTATTGACTGGTTTGTTTTATCCAGACATCGAGGCCTTCCCAAGGACCTGGGATGGCTGAATTTTATTGTCAATGTTGTTGCTGTTATAGATATCGTCACATAATATAGGCTGTTCCCAGTAAAGTTGCTTTTTGTAATTGGCTGATGGTGATTTCTGTGGCCCCTATGGTGTTGAGGTGCTCTTCAAGGTCTTTTGGAACTGCACCTAGGGCGCCAATTACTACTGGGATTATTTTGGACTTTTTCT
The DNA here is from genome assembly GCF_027244095.1 of Hemicordylus capensis. Lineage (NCBI taxonomy): Eukaryota > Metazoa > Chordata > Lepidosauria > Squamata > Cordylidae > Hemicordylus > Hemicordylus capensis. The sequence goes on along the minus strand of NC_069660.1, from coordinate 237,553,753 downwards.
GCCACAGGCTTTCAATTTCAGTTTGTAGATCTTTGTATTTGGTGATTTTTTCTATTTCTTTTTCTTCTATTCTGCTATCCCCTGGTATTGCTTTGTCAATTATTTTAACTTGTTTTTCTTTCTTCTCAACTACAGTTATATCTGGTGTATTGTGTGGCAGATGTTTGTCTGTTTGTAGTTGGAAGTCCCATAATATTTTTACATCTTCATTTTATTCAACTTTTTCAATTTTATGGTCCCACCAATTTTTGGTTGTATTTTTTGTAGATGTATCTTGTAGATGTAGCTTGTATTTTTTGCAGATGTATCATCCCTGCTACCAGTGTATCATCCCTGCTACCTTGTCATGCCTTTGTTTGTAGCCAGTCTGTGCGATCTTTTCACAACAGCTGATTAGGTGGTTCACGGTTTCATCTGCTGCTTTACAAAGGCGGCACTTGCTGTTTGTGGTGGATTTTTCGACTTTTGCTCTTATTGCATTTGTTCTTAGTGCCTGTTCTTGTGCAGCCAGTATTAAACCCTCTGTTTCTTTCTTCAAGTTGCCATTCTTAAGCCATTGCCAGGTCTTGGTGATGTCTGATTTTCCAGTTATATTGTGCAAATATTGACCATGCAGGGGCTTATTTTTCCATTTTTCTGCTCGGTTCTTGACTTGTTCTTTCTTGTAGGCCTGCTTTGTTTCATTGGTGTTGAATAGTTGCGCGTTATTGACCATTTGAAGTGCATCTTCTTCACTGTCCTTGATATATTCTTCAAGGCCTCTTTTCTCCTCCTCTACTGTTTGATGGACTTGCAGCATTCCTCCTCCACCTGAGCTGCTAGGGATTTATAGCCTATCTACGTCACTGCGGGGGTGCAGAGCATGATTGATGGTCATGATTTTCCTGGTCTTACGATCCAGCGTCTCTAGCTCTGCCTGGGTCCAGTCTATTATTCCTGCAGTGTATCTGATAACAGGTATAGCCCAGGTGTTTGTGGCTTGTATGGTGTTCCCGCCACTGAGTTTGTACTTTAGGATTTTTCTAACTCTCCTGATGTATTCACTTCCAATTTTTCTTTTAACTTCAGTGTGTGCAATGTTATCAGCCTGGAGAATGCCCAAGTATTTGTAATGTTCTTTCTCTTGCAGGTTCTTGATGTTGCTTCTATTGGGCAGTTCTATTCCTTCTGTTTTTGTTATTTTTCCTCTTTTCATTATTAATGCAGCACACTTGTCTAGTCCAAACTCCATTGCTATATCGCTACCGAATATACGGACAGTGTTTAGCAGTGATTCGATTTCTGACTGGGACTTTCCATACAACTTCAGATCGTCCATGTACAGCAGATGGTTTATTTTACTTAATATTTTAGATGTTTGGTATCCGAGGCCTGTTTTATTTAGTATTTGTGAAAGTGGGGTCATTTTAAAAAAAATAAATATCTGAATGTTTTTGCTGACACCAGTTGTTTCTAAACATTTTAGTATCCATGTGTGAGGCAATGAATCAAAGGCTTTCTTGTAGTCAATCCATGCAACACTTAGATTGGTTTTTCTTCTCTTGCAATTTTCTAAAATCAGCAGCTGGTCTTTTGTGCCTCTGGTGTTTGGGCAATTTCCTTTCTGTTCAACTGGAAGCTGTTTGTTAGTTAATAAGTGTTGCATCACCATCTGCTATTATTCCAGTTAATAATTTGAACATGGTTGGCAGGCAGGTTATCCGTCTATAATTACTTGGAACTGTACCTTTTGCTGGGTCTTTCATTGTGAGATGAGTTTTCCCAGTTGTTAGCCATTGTTCAATATCACCTCCTTGCAAAATGTGATTGAACTGTTTTGATAGTTGTTTATGAAGGCTTATTAGATGTTTAAGCCAAAAGCCATGCAGTTCATCGTCGCCTGGTACAGTCCAATTTTTAATTTTCTTTGCTCTTTCACTTATTAATTCTGGTGTTATTATTAGATCTTGCATTTGTTGGTTACATTTTTTGACCTCTTTCATCCGGCCTGCTTTTTTATTATAATCTATTGGATTGTCTCATAGTTTCCCCCAGAATTGCACTGTTTCTTCTTTATTTGGTGTTTCTATGTTTCTTGCAGTTTCTCCTTCTATACTTTGGTAGAAACGTCTCTGATTTGACTGGAATTGGAGATTCTGCCTGTGTTGTGTAATTCTGGTTTCATATCTGCTAATCTTCTTTGACACTGCTGTTATTTGCAACTTTATTATTTCCAGGACTTCTCTAATTTTCCTTGAATCTAGGTGGTATTTTTGGATCAGATCACTGTGTGGTGTTTTCATTCTTCAGCTTCTTGTCTTTCATATCTTTCAATTTACTAGCATCTGATCTAAGCCTGGAGATTTTATTTTCTAATCTAATCTTCCATTTAGGTGATGTACTACTTTCTTTTTTTACAGGTCCACTGATCTTATATCCGAGCTCGTGTGTTGTTGTTGCTGCACTGTACATTAATTGGTTTGTTTCTTGCAAATTATTGGTTGTTATTTCTGCAAGTGCAGCATTGACATCCTGAGCAAGTTGTTTTTTGGCAACTGTTTTTAGAGCTGGAAGTCAAACCCAGGTGGTTGTTTGGTTCATGTGCTCAGTTATTTTTTGCTTTAGTTCTTGTTGCTTTTCTGTTAAACAGCATTCGGGTTTTTGAAGTGAAGGCAAAGGGGAGGTTGCCTGGTTTTGATTTTGAAACAGTTCAGCAACAGTGGCATCCTCTATTTCCAACACCTCCTCCACCTGCGCCTGAGCAACTGCTTCAGTTGGTGGTAATAATTCTTCCATATCTTGAGCCTGTGTTGCTCTTTGCAGTTCTTCCAGCTCAACTCCTGTGAATACTTTATTTCTTATGATGAATCTTCTCTGGTCTGCTAGCCTTTGTTCTGTTATTTCTGTATCTGGATGCTTCTCTTTCCAAATTTGGTACATTCTTTTTAAATAACCTCTTCTAGTTGGACTAGACTTGTAATAGCAGATCATTATTTCCTTGTTGGCATTTTTACGTATATTTTTTTCGGTTAAGCGACGTTTCTTCCAGTAACTTTGCAGTCTTCTGCCCTGGTTGCTCAACTGAAGATCCTGTGTCCTGTTGCCCACTTGCCACCAGATGTCCAGGGACTCCAGCACCTGGCACGGTCCTTGTTGACCCACGTGACAACCTATCTGGTATAGATTTATTAAAGTTATGTCTCACCATATTGTTGATGGGAGAGGCACTCTGTCTGGCTCCTCTGGTGAGACCTGTCCAGTATGGTTGGACCTCTGGCATAGCTTTCACCTTCCTCAGAGCACACAAGCCCCACAACCACGCCAAGGCAGTGTCTCACTGGGGGCTTATTTATTATTATTATTATTATTATTATTATTATTATTATTATTATTATTATATATCCCGCTCTTCCTCCAAGGAGCCCAGAGCAGTGTACTACATACGTAAGTTTCTCCTCAACAACCCTGTGAAGTAGGTTAGGCTGAGAGAGAGAAAATTATTTATTTTTATTTATTATTATTTCTTGTTTACACAGTCAGACAGGTGTTATTGACTGGTTTGTTTTATCCAGACATCGAGTCCTTCCCAAGGACCTGGGATGCCAGAATTTTATTGTCAATGTTGTTGCTGTTGTTATAGATATCGTCGCAGAATATAGGCTGTTCCCAGTAAAGCTGCTTTTTGTAATTGGCTGGTGGTGATTTCTGCGGCCCCTATGGTGTTGAGGTCTTCAAGGTCTTTTGGAACTGCACCCAGGGCACCAATTACCACTGGGATTATTTTTGTCTTTTTCTGCCACAGGCTTTCAATTTCAATTTGTAGATCTTTGTATTTGGTGATTTTTTCTATTTCTTTTTCTTCTATTCTGCTATCCCCTGGTATTGCTATGTCGATTATTTTGACTTGTTTTTCTTTCTTCTCGACTACAGTTGTATCTGGTGTATTGTGTGGCAGATGCTTGTCTGTTTGTTGTTGTTGTTGTTGTTATATTTTATATCCCGCTCTTCTTCCAAAGAGCCCAGAGCAGTATACTACATACGTAAGTTTCTCCTCACAACAACCCTGTGAAGTAGGTTAGGCTGAGAGAGAAGTGACTGGCCCAGAGTCACCCAGCTAGTATCATGGCTGAATGGGGATTTGAACTCGGGTCTCCCCGGTCCTAGTCCAGCACTCTAACCACTACTCCATGCTGTCTCTTTTCTGTTATGTTACCTTATGTTATGATTAGTGGTGTGCACAGAACCGGCACCTGCCAGTTTGAGGGTCGGGGTATCTCTTTAAGGACAAGGGAGGGTGCTTTTACCCCTCTTGCTGCATTTCTCCCGCCGGTGCTGCCTTTTAAAATGGTCCGGCAGCGTGGCAGTGTACCTCTTTCCCCCCCGTGCCTCCTTGGACTGGAAGTCACCGGAAGTTGCCACATTGTGATGTGCGCACATGCAGTGGCAGCTTCCAGTCACTTCTGGTCCGAGGAGACACCAGGGCAGAAAGGAGGTACGCTGCCACACCGCCAGACCATTTTAAAAGGCAGTGCCAGAGGGCAAAATGCAGCAGTAGGGGTAAGAGCACCCTCCCCCATCCTTAAAGAGACCCCCCCCCTTCAAACTGGCTGAACTGCCAGTCTTTCGAACCAGTTTGGAGGCCCAAGGGCCTCTGAACCAGTTCCATGCACATCCCTAGTTATGACCTGTGGTTACAATAAAATTACTTACTTACTATATCCACTTACCTTAGGGTAAGCACCACTGAATTAATGGCACTGGCTCAATCCAAGACCAGGACTGATTCCCATGGCAGCCCTCATTCCTGTCATTGCTAACAACATCATAATGTAATAAAGGTGAGCTGGCATCTCCCTATTCCTGACTTCACAGAATATTTGACAATGTTTCACTATAGTCCAATAATCGGAAGTCAATGGACCTAGTCCCTATTTAAGTATTTATGAGAGAGCGCACACACATAGACAAATCAAGTGTTGAAAACATTACGTTACAGTCCAGTGTTACTTTGTTTGTAATTCATAGGCATAAGCGAGGATGTTCTTGCTACAAAAAGGGATTGCTTCCCATTGCGTCAAAACGTGGTTATGTTCAGTGGTCCGGCAACAGATCAGTCTTTTGAAAACATTAATTCCATGTAAACTTAATAGGCATAAGGGGGCAGTATTATAGCAACAGACTCGGTCACTTGATCTACTCACATTCATTAGAACATTAAACACAGGCAGTCCCCGCACCTACAGCTGTATGCACAGTGGCTCCCTACAGATACTTTAATAAATGCACATATCGATGGAGGAGCCTGCTGTCACCACAGCCAGTCCCACATGTCCATTTTACACAGAATAAATGACTGAAAATGGCTAGTGTATTTGTTGTATCCTAATTCTCTACAACCTCTTCTGTAAAACAAGTCCCTCCCACATTCACACTTTTTGGTCAGGTCACTTCTTCATCAGATGCATGAAGGCTGTTCACCACAAAACTTGTACTGGCCTTAAATATTTTATAACTAAGATACCAGCGCACTTTTTAAATCTTTATGCTGCTACAGATTTAAACATAATACACTGTTTGAAAAGAGTTAATGATTTTGTGTTTTGAGATATCCCACAATGCCAAATTGCCTGTGAAATCACAGAACTAATATTTGGTGATATCTTGCATCACAAACAGAAAAACTCATTTAGAATTTTGAGTGTTTAACTTAGATATGGTTCGAGTGAAGTCTGAAAAATGTTATATCAGTGACTGCTAATTTGTTGGAGAGCTGAATTACTGGAAACAATATAAAAATGACCAACTTGAGAGCAAAATTTTCATGATGAATTACTTCATTGTCATCACCATGTAATTTGGGCTCCACAACAAAGCTTGTTACATTTAAAATGAAGTAAAGAATGTGTGACTCATGACCAATACCATATGCAAGATCCCAGCTTTGTAAAATCACATATAAACAATTGAATAAATGTTTGTCTGACAATCTTGTACAATGTCTTACAAGACAGATTTGTAGATTCTCTCATTGTATACTTCGGAATTACATGCTCTCAACTTTTAGAATATATAATTTCTAGTCCAGTTTTCAGTAACACACATGTAATCCTATTCTTGCGGGTCAATAGACACCCATACAATCTAGAGAATTTTTTTTAACTCTTTGACTAGCCAAAAATAGTTTATATAATGAAACAGAATTAATCCAAGAGCAAAATTACACAGTTATGCAGAAGTTTTAACATGCCTTTCAAAGGTACTTTTTTTCTTTAGCACCCTGTCTGTTGGTGGGCGGGGTGGCATTCCCACCTCAGACAAGGAAGCTAGTGTGTTGATCTTCATGTAGAAGCTTCAGGTTCAAACCCCTACTCAGCCATGAAACTCCCTGGGTGACCTTGGACCAGTCTGTCTCTCTGTCAGCTTAACCTACCTCACAAGACTGCTGTGAACATTCTAATAAATAACTGTTTGGAAGTCCTTTGTTAATGAGACAGGATATATACTGAACTTATATTTCCTCTTGATAGCACTGGAATTTAGGTTAACTCTTAAATTAGATGTACAAACCCCAACTCAGTCTTTCAGACCTTGTGGTCCCTTGGGCATGCACAGCTCATTAACTGTGTACTATTGCTTCACAGATGCTTGATAAGTTTCCCCCTCCTCAGTGCCACAAAAGGCTAAGTTTATCAAGCACACAGCAGACCACAAAACAAGGCTGGCATGCCACACACAGACAGGAGCTGTATGTCATGCATGTTTGATTTGGCCCACAATGCAAGTATTTAACATCATAATTGAGTAGCATAAAAAGCAACTACAATATGAGTTTACCAAAATTGTCATGCCATGTCTCAATAAAGTCAAACATGCTCCCATTTTAGTTTCTGAACTTAAGTCTAACAGGCAGGCAGTTTGCCCTGCCCTTGGGCAGAAGCAAAGCAGGTTTAAAAAGAAGAAGCAGCGAGCACAAGATTGTCTTACAGTACACTGTAGTCTGTATGAAACTGTATTTGCAAAAACCAAGAAAAGATGTCTCATGTCACACACACAGCCTCAAAACCCTAAAAATATGAACCACAGCTTCTTCTTATGCAATGTCAGTAGGAGGAGAAAGAAGAGGAGGCTCACACATTTCAGAACTCTGCCTCCCAGCCCAATCAAAATATAGAACCTTTGAGGTAAGAGGCTCAGAGAGTTTGTGCTTTCTCCTCCATGTTTAGGAAAGGAAGTGCTGTCGAGTCGGTGTTGACTCCTGGCAGCCCCAGAGTCATGTTGGTTTCTTGACTCCTGGCGACCACAGAGCCATGTCGTTTTCTTGGTAGAATACAGGAGTGGTTCACCATTGCCTTATCCCGACCCGCACAGTATGAGATGATGCCTTTCAGCACCTTCCAATATATCTGCTGCCCGATATAGGAGTTTCCCATTTTCTGGGAAACACACTAGCAGGGATTCAAACCAACAGCCTCCTGCTCTCTAGGCAGGTTGCTTCCCTACTGCACCGTTAGTTAGCCACCCACCATATTTAGAAAGGCCTAAATCAATTTTAAAACTCTGGACAAAGTTAAGAAAATAAAGTAGTGGCTGACATACTGAGGGAAATTACTCAAAGTAGTCCCACTGAAATTAAAAGGACAAAATGTGTAACTTGCCCTCTTAATTTCAATGGGACTATTTTGAGCAATTTTTCTCAGAATGTCAGCCAGTATTACTACTACAAAAATTCACCCACATGCTTTATTCACATTTTGACAGAAACGCATTCAATCCAAGTGTGTTCTTTTGAAAGAAAAACATTTTTCAGTGTCACACATGGGGTGGGGGGACTCTTGTTACAGCCTCAGAGAGGTATGCAATTATGCATAAACATGTTCAGGAAGGTTATTATATTATCCACACCTGTGAGATCACTGCAAAAACAAGCAGAAAAATGTTTATAACAAAAAATCCTTGCAGATTTTTAAAGTATCCCCTCCAGCTCTGTGCAGACAAGGTAAACTTTTATTGATTTATATCAGGCCTCTCCACTGGCATGCTGAAGATGACTATAGAAGTCACTACAGGGAATCTAATCATACAGAAACACACAAAATTATAGCCAGCATAAGGATCAACACATGGAAAATCATTCTTCTGGCCCTTTGGCCCAGTCCTCAATTGCTGGTGCTTCAGTGGCAGCAGCATCTGCAACAAAAGGGCTTTAGATCTGGACACTACGTCTGTCACTGGCAGTTTACAGTCTTATCCTGTAGCAGCAGCAATGGAAGCCTCTCCCTCTGTTGTTGGCAAGTGGTCTTACAGGCTTAACACATACAATCCCTAACCCTCTTTTGGGGTTAGTGAGTCTTTGTACTGTAAATCTATCCTACAGAGAATGTGTATGGGAACCACTTTATAAAACAAGAGCTTTATAGAGTATAAAGATTAAACCCATAGGTACAAATATTTTTCATAAAGCTTTTATTTTTTAATGGCAGTAATGGAGTGCCATTAGAAAAACTGGACAGTAATGGAGTGCTGTGTTGAAGTTCTCTAATACAAATACATTTCCATTGTTCTTGAGACACAGGGGTAATATAAAATTAAGATTTCCATAATCTTATGTATAAGCACTATATTCTGGTCTACCTGCCCAAATAATTGTTCAGTTTGAATAAAACTGTTGGCATTGAAACAATTAAATTAAAATGAAATATATATTATCTTAAAGTTTGTATTCTTAATTTATAACATCCCTGATTTGAAAATCTTAAAAAGGTTATTTTAAGCTTATTTTAATTAATTAATTAATTAATTAATTATATTTTTATACTGCTCAAAACGCAAGTTCTATGGGCGGTTACAAGAGAATAAAAACAACCAATAAAAATATTAAAACATTTCAACAATTAAAATTTAAAACTCAAAACTATTAAACAACAATTAAAACACATTTAAAACAGTATCTGATTAAAAGCCTGGGTGAACAAATGCATCTTGACTGTCCTTTTAAAGATGTAAGAGATGGGGAGGCTCTTATTTGAGCAGGAAGTGTGTTCCAAAGCCTCGGGGCAGCAGTGGAGAAGGCCCATCCCCGAGTAGCAACCAGACAAGCCGGTGGCAACTGCAGACAAACCTCTCCAGATGATCTCAATGGGTGGTGTGGTTCATAGCAAAGAAAATGTTCTCTTAGATACCCAAGGTCCAAGCTGTTTAGGGCTTTATAAGTTATATCCAAAACCTTGTACTTTGCCTGGAAACTTATCGGCAGCCAGTGTAGATCTTTTAAGGTAAGAGTGATATGGTCTCTCCGAGATGACCCAGAGACCAACCTGGCTGCCACATTCTGGACGAATTGCAATTTCCGGATTACGTACAAAGGCAGCCCCACATAGAGCGCATTGCAGTAGTCAAGTCTGGAGGTGACCAGCAGATGTACTACTGTTCTGAGGTCATTTATCTCAAGAAATGGACGCAGCTGGCGTATCAGCCGAAGCTGATAAAAGGCACCTCTGGCCACTGCTTCAACTTGGGACACCAGGGAGAGACTCAGATCCAGAAGCACCCCCAGACTGTGTACCTGTTCCTTCTGGGGAAGTGTGACCCCATCCAGAACAGGCAGATCAAAATCATCTCCCGAGTTCTGACCCCACACAATAAGTACCTCCATCTTATCTGGATTCAGTCTCAGCTTGTTACCTCTCATCCACCCAGTCACTGCCTCCAGGCAGGCATTTAGGGTGGTTATTTTACTAACGCCTTGAAGGTGATAAAATGCTTTTTCAAGGTATGTCATCTTTTCTATTCAAGAAGATCACAACTTACCTACAATAAAAAGGTTCACGGCATCTTGCAGGTGCTGAATAATGAAGGCTTACAGGTGGCCTTTATTATTTGTGGGGGTTCTGTTCCCGCCAATTAGCACAAATACAGAAACGATGAAATCTTAATTCAGTGGGGATTGTGGGGGGTGTTAGTTTCCAAAAGGGGGGGGGACCTAAATGCCTAAAAAATTGGAAGGAAGGTGAAATAAGAATAGAACTGCACAGTACCTTACTCTCCGAGGCTGCAGGGTTCCAGAAATGCCCCTGAAAACCCCCAAATCAGCCAAATCTTTGGCCTCAAAATGGCTCTGGTCTCTAAAATGGCAGCTGGAAGTGACAGCAAAAGTCAACTCTGTAACCGTGAATAGGCATATTTTAGCCTATTTTCACACCATAGATAAAGAAACAGGTTTCTAGGATCCATCTGTGGATACACAAAATTGGTTGCCAGAACTGACAGTGACAAGGGACACCATCATATCAATCTATTTGAATATTTCTTGTAGAGAGAGATAAATTTATTGGGTCATTGACCAGCAAAAATATTTCTTGTATGTATAATCTAAAATTAATTCCTATAACATCTGGTTTTTGACATTCACATTTATCCTAACCATGTAAATATATATCTAAATTGCACTGGATATATGTAAATGTTTTCAATATTGCACTGTAACAGTGCAAAACATATATAGCATTGTCTACTGGTCAGGGACCGTAATCAAGATCCTGGTTCAGGTTCTGGTATATAACAATGTAACAGGCTCAGTTAATGCAGTACCACCTTAGTGTAAAATTTTTAAGTTTTTCCTTTCTTAAAAACCTAATTTCCCAAATTACAATAGCCAAAATCTCAATTTGTAAAAATATAAGGGGGGATACTGGGGGACCTGTCAACCTCCTCCTTATAATCTGTATTCAGAAAACTCATCATTAATTTGTTCAATAGCTGAAGGAGCTTTGTACCTGCCTATACCTTTAATATTTTTTTCAGCAAATTGACAGCACACCAGCTTGTACAGGTGCTAGCATTTACCTTTTGGTTTTTTTGCTGACAAGCTGTCAGCCAAACAGTGATGTCAATTAGCTATGACAACAAAATAAATATGCTGTATAGTTTACAAACCCATACAGCTGACAGTTCTACTGACCACTCTTACATGATAGATAAGCAGTAATATATTTTATTAATTTTTTACTGCCAGCATGATCATTTAAGCATAGTAGAAAGTTTCACTAGCTGAAAAAGCCAAGGATAGAAGACTGAATTAGCCTCATCTTAGCAAATGAAGATGGGATAAAAATCACTTGGATGCACTTTAATGCGCTCACTTCTTTACTCTATCAATACAGCACTCTCAGCTTTCAAAACAAAAACAGAACTGACCCAAAAAAGTAATACCTAGCCAGATATGAAATCATAGCTGCTGCTGAGTTTGCCCTTGTCCTTAAAAGCAAGTGCATCACAGAGGCTGTTTGTATCTAAAAGTGATCCAGGTAGAGAGAAAAATGCCTGCCCCCTGACATGGCTGGTTTAATTTACAGCAGGATTCAGCCCCACCATCTGTTTTCAATGTCCAGGTCCAATGCTAAAGCACTAGATGAGTGTGCTAGAAAGAAAAGATCAAAGTTCTGTACTTGTTCAGCATGCATTTTCCTCACCACTGAGGAACCACACAGTCCCCATATACGCAATACGGATTAGGGAGCAGGATTTCAGATCAGAGAGTGCTGTTTCCAGACCGACTTGAGCCTTGGCATTTTTCTTCATTTATTGGCTATGCACATCCAGGGCTCACACCCTTCTCCTCTATCTTCACAGAGTACACAAGCCATATCCACCACATCAACCACACTGCAGATACTTTTTGTTCTCCCTGGATGTCCACCCTTAACTTCTTCCCAGATCCCCTCAAACTCAACCTTTCTGTCCTTGATTTTGCTTAGGGGAAAATCTTATTCCTTTCAGTATGTACTCATATGAGTCCAACAATAGAAGCCCTATTCATATATTAAGTTCAATATTTCTATGACAAGTAGAGAGTGTACACAGGTACATATCTACACACTGGTACAGTTATTCACATGTTATGCTGAACACAGGTAGAGCGATGCACTTTCTATTAGTATCATGAATTTGAAGGGCCTGTACCCAGGTTCATTCTTTAAAATGTATGCAGGTACAGTCATTCACACAGTCACGTGTAACTGTATACAGGCATCTACAAACTTGAACAACGTAATGTCTGAATAGGCTTAAAGTCATCACAGAACGTTGTGCACTGCTACTGAAAACCAAACACAACATTTAAGGCTTTTTTAGTCTACTTGCCTTAAGGAAAGTAAGTTTATGATATCACCCAGCATTCTGTGTCCCCACATGCATGAGTGACCCCCACCCCCCATCCCATCAACTTGCCTGGACCAATATAAACCAAATAGGGTACAGTTGTAGGGACACATAGGGACAGTTCAATGGCATAGTTTGTAATGATGTCATCCACCCCAGTTCAAGATGGTAGATGCACGAAATTTAAGGTGCAAACGGGCTAACTTGTGAACCGCTTAACTGGTTTGAATCAAATTTGCTACAGGTGTAGGGAGACATAAAAGGCTCAAAAATGTAATGATTATGTAATCTACCCCAGTTCAAGTTGGCAGACCTGTGAAAGTTTACAGCTGAAGTGGGCTAACTTGTGATTATGGTAATTCTCAATTAAGATTAGAGTGAAAGGAAAGTTGGCAGCTTAGTTCTTACCATAACATTTTTTTTTTAATTTTTTACACATTGCATGGGGGCAAATCAGGACACCAGGTGTCTTGAACCAGAGTCCCTCAGAGCACAGGTGTCTATATAATAAATTTTACGTTTTAGAATTTCACCTAAAAATGCAACATGTGAAGAAGTCCTTAGCAACTGGTTGCTTTCACTGTATGGCATATGTACCACAGATACATGACTTAGGCACATTTCTTTCTATCCTTAAAAGCACTTACTCAACTGGATTTCTGAACTGCTCAGGAAAATTGAACCAAGTGCAAGTTGTATTTGTTACAGGAAACGTACACACACAGTCTTGTGGCACCTTACAGGCAAATAGATTTCATGTGGCAAAAAACCCAAACCCTTATGACACAATAAATCTGTTAGTCATTAAAATGTCACAAGATGCTTTTTGGGGTGTCTCTTTTTCTGAAGAGAAACATTGTGGGCAATTTCAGGTGCCTCAACTCGTAGAAGCTCAATCCACACAGCTATTTCTCAGGCAGAAGAAACCACCACAAAGTTACGTTTGCACCCTATACCTTATGAAAGGATTCTCTCATGTTGACTTAACATTCCACTATATTGGGGGTGCACAACTTTTGTCCTCCAGCTGTGCACATCACCCCAGATACAGTTGGCCAGTATTGAATTAAGGAGCTTTTATTATTAGGGCTTTCCAAAATCTGTAGGAGGGCCAAAGTTGAGCAGCCTTGAAATACAACACATGAAAACATGCTTTTAGGACGTTTCATGCAGGCAACAGTTCCACAATAACATTTTAACAAATTAGAATGGGAAAGCTAACTCAGCAACTCTTCTTTGTGGTGGCCACTCCATCTCAAATTTGACCTATGTATTGGTCCAGTGTAATATCTGGAAAAGTGATGAGTAGCTCCCTCATCCAAAAGTAGCCCAAAGTATCATTATCACACTGCACACAAACAAACTACATAACTCTCTTAATCATTGGAATGGGATCTTTATACAGTCATCGGCCAGATTAAAAAAACAACAACAGATAATTAGTAACCTCCAGCAATCATGATTTAGCCAGTACTTTCTTACAGAACACAGTTTCGAATATAACAATATATAGTACAACCAACAATCAAGATTTCTGCTTCCTTACACAGCTTGCGATGTAGCAATAGTTTGCCACCTTGGTGGAAACATTAATATTACTGACAGACAAAAGAAGAGAAACATAAAAGGCCAACAGCCTACCTGGGAATTTAGACAGAATAGGTAACAAAAGTGCTAGCCAAATATATAGAACAGACAATGAAGCAACATAACATATGCTCAATCGTCTCACTGAATAGTTAGGAAGTAATGCCCTTGACAGAGCAAGAGAGCTGACCCACGAGTGGATACGCTTGCATAATTCAGTATCAGTCTCTCCCCATTCCATTTATATTAGCAGTTCAGGTGCAGCACTTGCAGTGAAGATGGACAATGGCTAGTGGTGGTCAACAGAAAAGGAGGCCTGGGTGATTAAACAGGAGAAAAGATGCATTCATATGTTTTCACATTCAAAATGATTTTGAAGCACAAGCTGTTGCACTTGGGAAAGATGGTTAGAAGGGAGTAGCAAAGTGTGTCAGATGGCAACTGCAGACAATAGCGCTGCAGGTGAATGGAATTTGGCAGTCAAGTTGTGAGAAGAGCAGCACATTTGGGTACGATGGTGGTATTTTTCGAAGCTGATCACTGATCCTATTAGAAACTGTCTCCTACATCTTTTTTATAGTATACAGGAGGTATACCCAGTTTTTTAAAGAGAAACTATGGGTATACCTCCTGCAATTTTAGCTTTATGGTATCCTTTGAGCAGAACCATCATGCTTTTTCAGAGAGGATACATGAAGACAACTACAAGCAGGCAGCACTAACAATGCTAGCACTGCCTTAAATGGGTCTGTTTTGGCTGGCTTCTAGTTGAATTTTTTAATTGAGAAAATCTTTTTAGTATTTTAATCTCCTGCTGATTATTTTGTCATCGGTTCTTTTTAGGACTGGATTTCTCATTATGTGTTTTATTGTGAGCCACTTTGTATAAATGTATTTTTAGAAAAGTGGTGTAAAAACGTTTTAAATAAGTCAATTCATGAGGCAAATATAAACTATTGTTGAGCAGCATTTTATATGTCATAGGAAATGTTTTCTAACTAAACTATTCTTTTCTAAGTATATGCTACCCTTTCTTTGTATTCTGGATCATCTTCACTAAGACCCTTGTTACCAGAAATGTGGGTTGGCAAATATTTTCCCAGACTTTATTTTTCCATGAAAAGTTCTTTTATTTCTACTGGGTTACTTGAAAAACATTTGAGATACATTGAGGGGAAATTAATATGGTAGAGGGGTTTTTTTAATTGTATAAATAGGTTAAATAATACACCTGTTTTACAAAATTAGGTCAAATAAAATCAGATCACAATCTATTAAGGGCATCAGGAAAATCTGTATATTTTTGAGGGTTTTTTTTTAAAGAAAACATTAATGCAAATTTTATGCAAATGAGGGAGAACATACATGAAATGAGGGGAGAATCTTCCAGAAAATTTTCTAATTCAATTTTTTTCAGAAAACCCACATCCCTGCTTGTCACTAAAGTATGTAAGAAAAATTCACACAAGGAAATATGTTTTCATTTATCCAATAAGAGGAAATATGAGCCTAATGTTTTTAACTTCAGAAGACAGCATAGATCCTAGTTCTTATTGTGGAAGGTTATTGCATACTCTTATTTGCAGTGATTCCTGGCATCTCATTCATTTTTCATAGCTACTTGTTAATATATACTCTGCTCCTTGGAGAGCTTGCAAAAAGTGATGCACTTAGTTGTAAACAGCATTTTTACAATTTGATTTTAAATAAAACAAAAACAATAGCATGTAGCACAATCCTTACCAGGACAGTTTACTAGGTTTGTAATCTAAAAATCATGGCAGTTATAGCAATGTTCTGTATGATGCAGATAAGAAAAGAAAATAGAAAAGAAAAGAGAGAAAGAAACTGGGGACAGATGAATGAAGTAAAGACCACATTGGTAAAATGTGATCTAAACAAATTAAACTATTTGCATATTTTCCTTTAAATATGAATGGGCAGAGAGAGAGAGAGAGCTTAGAGGTTGAGATTTTTTGAATCAATTGATTGCCATGGATCTAATAGCTGTAAAAAATATTACTGTAAAGTAAGATTTAACATGAGCTCTGACAATCACTAGCAAGGCTATGTGACAAACCTATAGACACAATCTTATAGACATTGAACTCAAAGGAAGTGAGTAAAGGTACATTGGCAGGCTGCAAGAAACAGTTTTTTTCTTGGAAGTGCCATACAACCAATTAAATTGATTTTTTTTTTTTTTACTAGACTAGACTGGTCTGTATATCTTTAACTAAAGGAGTTTACTTTTATACTCCCTTGGTACTCTAGTCTAAACACATACCTACATTAAGAGGCATCCTGTGAAACTCTGCCTATACAACCACAATGAAGTGTAACTTCCATGAATGCTCTCTTAAATTACTTGGAAACTTCTTTCAGCATGATACCTATGTTATAGATGTTCTCTTTTAGCCTTGTATTACAATCAATATTTCAAAATAACCCAAGAATATTATAATGCTAACAAAACAAATCAATGAAAGCCTTTCTTGGAAATATCCTTGCATTACAACTCAGGCACACCTCCTATTCCTATAACATTGCAACATACTAGATAAATACTGTTTGTTTGCTTTGTTGCAAGACGCCCAGAGACGTGAGTTTGGGGCAGTATAAAAATATGTTAAATAAATAAATAAATACATACATGATCCCCACCGCACGTTAAGGTCATCTGGGGAGGTCCGTCTCCAGTTACCACCGGTTCATTTGGTGGCGACTCAGAGGCGGGCCTTCTCTGTAGCTGCTCCTAGGCTGTGGAATGCACTCCCTGCAGAAATTTGTAATCTTAATTCTTTACTGTCCTTCAAGAGAGCCCTTAAAACCCATCTGTTTGGCCTGGACTTTTAGGGTTTTAAATTAATTTTAATTGTTTTAATGTTAACCTGGTTTTCAGGGTTTTAATTGTTTTGATAGTTTAATTGTTTTTAAGATGTTTTTAAATTGGTGTTTATATTTGTATTTCTGTTTTAATTGTTTTTAATGATTTCTGTTTTTTAATTGTAAACCGCCCTGAGCCAGATCGGAAGGGTGGTATAAAAATCGAATCAATCAATCAATCAATCAATCAATCAATCAATCCAAGTATAATCTTAGTATTTGAAATATTATTACAGTATTTGCAGGGTATGTTGCCTTTGACATGTATGTTGCCTTAGTATTAAATGTAAACATGCTAGTCCCTATGTCACCCATTGGCCACTGTTATTAGAACTCCAAGGGCTTCTGGGTTCTCTTCATATTTGAAAACCAGCATGTGTCACATTGCAAACTGCCTTTGAAATGCCCTTATGTTGGGGCGGGGGGGGGCCTACTGTTAAAAACCAAGCCAACAGTGAAAAGCTATGTAGAAGTGATCTGTTGCACAATTATTGGACTCTGGCCAGGCTGACATATTTAGTGAGTGATTGAATGTTTCTATACATACAAATACACTGCCAAGAGAGGAATCTAGATTCTTAAGAAAGAAGGGGTCATTTTTCCAGCCCCATTTAAAGATAAATTATAGTCTGTTCCTCCCACCCAACAAAAATCTTTCTATATTCCCCAGAACAGCCACTCTATGGAGATGAGTTCTATTACTCTTACAAAAAGCAAATATGCCTTCTAGAGCCAGAAATCTTGGAGAATTTTAACAGACAAGCAAGGCTTTTCTATGTATATGTACTCAAAAGTACGTTCCACTGCGTTGAATGGCACTTATTCCCAAATCAATGTACTCAGGACTGCGACCTACGTAATTCTGTGCCTTCTTACTAAGCTTGATCACAGTAGTCAATCATCTGAGAAGTATAGCTATCTATAAACCTTAGACTCGCACAGAAAATAGTATGTGAGCATATGTGAAAGTTTCTCTTAGATCAGAAAGATTAAAACATTTCAGCCTGGGAACTCCACGGACTTTCACAGTCTATACTCACTTAGTGACCAGCTTCAGTTGTGACAGGAGACCATGATTCCCTACTACAATAGGACTTGACAAATTTTCTTTGGATCTAGGAACCAGTCCAAAAATTTAGGAACCAGACACTTGACAAAGTGATGAACACTGTGGATGAGGTGGGTAAATGGGCTTGCCTTTAACCCCTCCACAAGCAACATACTTAGAACAGAAACAGGGCTGCATAGAACAAAAAGATTTTTACAGCTAACTGTATCTCCGAATAGCCTGATCTAGGCATCACACTGGCTGGCACCTGGGATTTGTCAAGCCCAGTACTGTTGTAGATGCAGCTCCTGATGGCATTGTCTCTTAAACACAGGCAACCCTATAGATCACTAGGGGCATTAGGGGTAGAGATAGCCAATAAAACCATTCCCCATCTAACCAAGTTTTCTTTACTCCAATTCCCCTTCATTAGACTGATAGCCTCAAGTTTCCTTCTCTCATCTGAGAAAGACACTTCTTCTCCCTTCCCCACTTCTAGGGGTGAGCACAAAACTGGTTTGCCCAGTTTGGTTCAAGGCCGAACTGGACTAGAAACAGAACCAAGCATGTTCAGTTTTGTGCACTCCCAAACACCCTCTGACTCAGCTCAAATGTGAACCGGTTTGAGGGGGCTGAATGTAAATAAATAAAAAGGTTAAAGGATTCACCGCCTCTGGGGGGCACTGCCGTAGCCACAGAGAAATTTCCGGTGGTTCCCACTCCTTCCACCAGCCTCTTCCCGTCTTGAAATGGCTGAGTTCGGGCGGTTTTCAGCCCACTCTGGGCCTCTGTGGATTTTGGAGGCCACCACGCATGCACAATGGCCATCTGTGTGACCCCAAAGCAGACCATTTCAAGACCAGGGGGAGGCCAGCAGGGGAAGGGGGGACCACCGGAGATCTCCCCTGCCCCAGTGCAGTGGCAGTGAGTCCTTAAAAAAATATTTTAACATTTGAACCCCCGAACTGGCCCTGAGCCGGCTTGGGGTTTCATCTTGATGTCTAGCTGGACCAGTTTGATGTCAAACCGGCTTGAGTTTGAGCTGGTTCACACATCCCTACCCACTTCCTGTATGAAGCTGGAAACCAAGCACGTAGGTTGATGGATACCTGATGGATTCCCTAAATAAACTATTTTATTTAGAACTTTTAACTCCATGTCTCCAGGCAGCATTAATTAGCAGTGCTCCCTTACCTGTGTACTTCTGTTGTAGCTAGGGCAGATAAGGAAATCTCCCCCTTCCCCCCACCCCCCAGTGCTCTAACATGTACTATGGGAACAATTCTCAGAGATCTGCAGACCTGTGTGCTCCTCCTCCTCGTTTCGGAATAGGAGAGTGAATACTTCTGCTTTCAATCTAAGAAGCAGCCACAGATCCTCATTACATACAAATTCAGGGAAATGCCATTTGGTAACTAGAGTTAGAATACGTCAAGACATCAAGACAGACATCAACAGATATCATGCCCTCACCTCTTGCCTGTGGGCTTTCTCAGAGGCACCTAGTGGGCCACTTTGTGAAACAGGATGCTTGGAATAGATAGGCCTTGGGCCTGATCCAGCAGGGCTGTACTTATGGCTTGTTCTAACTAATTAGTAGAACCAAAGTTCTGAAAGGAACAACTTACACAGAGAAGAGGGCAAATGGAGTTGCAAACCTGCAACTTCCCCTCAAAGTAGGTAACCATTATATCTGAACATAGCCATGATCACTGCATGTGTTAATGCTTGTGCTCTTGGAGGCTACTCCCAAGCACAAAAGGCACACAAAGCACGACTTATAAATGGTACACACATGTATATGAACAGCAACATTTTATGGAAAAGGGGCACATTGGAATAGTTGGCAACTGCAGATGAACCTCTCCAGATGATATCAAAGGGCGGTGGGGGTCATGGTGAAGAATACAGTCTTTTAAATACCCAGGGCCTAAGCTGTTTAGGGCTTTATAGGTTATAACCAGCACCAAGAAACTTATCAGCAGCCATTGCAGCTCTTTCATCACAGGAATAAAATATGGCCTCTCTAAGATGACCCAGAGGCCAACCTTGCCTATATTCTTCCAGCCAATACAGAAAGCATCTAATCGGCATCAACAGTCACGAAGAATGGCAGTGGTACAGAAACTTTTTTATGATGGGAGTCGGGGGAGCGAGATACATAGGTCAAGGCTTGACACATCCCAAGAGCCAGGGAGCCATGCCACCTAGAAATTAGTCTAGTGCCTAGACTAGCATATTCTGAGGCAGGGTTTTGTCAAGTGACCACTGTGTGGCTCCTAAATCCAAATAAAGTTTGTCAAGGCCTGATATAGTCATCAGCACAACATATTACAGTGACCAATATGAAAGAGCCATCATATGGAGACCATTTTCAGTTTCCTCTGCATTACTGAAAATAATGTGTCAACTAGCCTGTAACCATATCACATAACCAGATCACAGGGAGAGGGGGAGAGAATGGATAAATGAACATCTTTGTTATCAAGGACATTATATGTAAACTGCCACTTACAGCCTTGGCTGCCATTGTGAGATAAAGAGAGCAGAGATCACCCATATCTGGGTAACTCTTTTCAATTTATCAGGTGTATTAAGCAAACTACCATATCTGAATATAAGCACCTGATTCAAATGGCTATAACCCGCTCCTGCTTGGTGGAACTATCCACGGGGGGTGGGGCTGCCAAATCTGCACCAACGGTCTCTGCAAAAGACCAGATAAAATAATTTACAATACAAGGCTTCCTGATTTATTAATCTCTAGTTTGGATATCACCTCCTGATGTTTTTATAGCATCATATTGTTGTTGTTGGATTTTTTTTTTTTAACATCATGCTGAGTAATTTTTCTTTTGTTGCCAGCCACACTGAGGACTGCATAGTTGAAGCACAGCATACAAACAGAAATAAAGCAACCTCAGAATTAGCAGCTAATACCAAGAAGGCCACTATGATGCTGTAACCTACTGAACTGAATACTGCATCTCCCAAAGTCCTTCCTTTTCTACAGTGAGAAGAAAGCACTGGCACAGCAATACTAGACTATTAAGCCACAATACGGCAGCTCATAGGACCTGGCTGCTAACAGTATTATCCTACCTAGAACGCAGGAATCAGTTCTCCCTGCCAAATGACTCACGCGTGGACTTGACAAGTCTTACCCCACCTCTGCTACCTCCACAGGTTCTTGAGTCCAAGAACTGTCACTTGTCATCCAGATCCCATGTCTTTCATACAGCACAGACTCCGTCTATGGAATTCTCTGCAGTGGGATGTGGTGACTGATGGACACTAGCCTGAATGGCTTTAAAAGGGGCTTAGACACATTCATGGAGGACAGGTCTATTATGACTACTAGTCTGATGGCTATAGGCCACCTCCTGCCTCAGAGGCAAGATGCTTTTAATTAGCAGTTGCAGGGGAGCAACAGCAGGAGAGAGAGCATTAATTTAGAATGTAATTTTTAATGTTGCCTTGTTTTTCATGTTTTTGTGCACCACCTGGAATCTTTGGAGTGGGCGGAATATTAAATGTTTCTAATAAACAAACAAATAAATAAATGCCCTCAGCAATTGCCTGTGGGCTTCTCAGAGGCTGCTGGTGGCCCATTGTGAGAAACAGGATGCTGGAATACACAGGCTTCGGGCCTGATCTACAAGGACTATTCTTATGTCTTGTATGGATTTAACCTATGAACATTACATCTGTAATCCTAATTAAGCCTCAAAGGCGAACTAAATTTACACAAACCTAAAATTAAGCATATTACTAGATTGTCAGCCTACAGCAGGGATTAGTTAATTTTAGGCATGCACAGTACCAGTAAACTTTTGGCTCTTTGGAAAAGTTGATGATGATTACTGCCCAGCATCTGAACAGCCTTTACAATCTGTGTGGTTACATCTTCCTGCAATGCTGGTATATCTGTGAGAATTTGTAGGCCAGCAGCATATTCACATCAACCTAAGTGGTTACCTGCTGGTGCAGCAAGTCTTAGGTTGAAGGTGCTTGTAAGAACTTGGCATGTGAGCACATAACAATGTATTCTTTTCTGGATATCTTTTTGTTCTCATGGATTTCTTATTCACTGTACATTATTATAATAAGAATTTTATTACGATGAGCTGCTTAAAAGCTTTGGCTATGATGCAGTATTAAAATTCAAGAAATGCATATGTAATATAAGAACAGCCCCCAAAGAATAGCCCCTTCACTTAGGTGCTCAATGTATATGACAGTAATGGTTTTCTATATGGAAAGAATGTAAGCAGCTCATTGACTCAAAAACAGGAAAACACAGATACCAGCTAACTAGATCAATTTGTTTAACCCAAGCAGCTTACACTACAAAGTGCTTATTGATTACAGCTTTTATAATGTCGAAATGGAGCTTTCTGCAACACACTGACTTTAGAATTAACCATGTGGGGAGAGATTTTAGCCATTACATATAGAATCCTATAGGTATTTGTGCACCAGAGGAAGTCAGACAGATCCTGAACTTTGGAATTCTTTTTTTTTTTAAGGATTGTTTTTTAGAAGTCCAAAACAGATTAACTGAGGGGTCAAACTACTTTAAGCATGTGTCTGAGGTTAGCACACTTGTTCTTCGTGCAGTAAACATGCCCCCCACAGATTGGAACCATGATGTAAGGGGAGTGGGGAGTTAACCTTCTGTCCCAACCATGGTCCCAAATTGAATTGCTCCTCCACCACCACCACTGGCTATTTACTGTTGCAGGGGGGCGGGGGGGAGCTCTCTTTGGAATAGCGGCACTGAGAAATTTATGGCAATGGAAGTCTTTCAGGGCAAACAGCAGCCATGGGGCAGCAATCTGTTTCCAGTGGGCAAAACAAAAAACTGGGCAAAAAGGCACCTTTCAAAGTGGCAATTCTCTTTATAGTTAGCAGTGGCCCTGTTCAGCCCCAGCACAGAGTAACTGGCCCTGTTCAGCCCCAGCACAGCATCACTCCAAAGGCTGTTGCTGGTGTCTACCCTGTTTATCTTCAGACTATGGGCCCCACTGGGGATAAGGAATCATCTTTTTTTCTTTTTCCATGGAAATCATTTTGAGAAGATTTCTGCTGAAAAGCAGTATATAAATAATAACTTTAGTAATAGCAGTCAGGATGGAGGTTCATGGTGAGGGCTGAAGATTAAACCCCTCTTGCTCGTGCCATGATCTTGATTCAGCTGCTACTGAATAAATAAAAAAGCATGCCAAGCAAATGCCTAAAGTGGTGTATAGTTTAATCCTGGTGCAACAAGGCTTCTGAAAAACTGGCACTAGTTTTGTTTCCAATGAAAAGCAATGCCTGGATTACTTTTCTGATTTGCTTATTACAATAACTATGACAATTCTCAAGCTGTTTATCAGCCAATAAAATACTTTATGTTACTTGTGGAGAGGATGTCTGTCCAATTTCAAAGTCATCTTTACAGGTCTTTGGTTTCACATTAAATTATTTCAGCAGACTTCCGTTGCAATAATGTGTAGCAAAAGTCCTACCATCTAATTAATAGATTGTGGAAAGCAAACATAATAGAATACTCAGGATTTACTGGCTAGTGACAGCTTTTCAAAAATACATGTGATAAAGCCAGTGATGACACTTAGATTTACACATACATTAAATAATAAATATTTACTTCTGTAATAAATCAGAAACAGTCATCTATGACAGCTAGGGAATACTATCCATCTATCTATCATCAAGAATAAGTAATATTCACAAAGGTAGAGCAATACAGAGAGTGGCAAAGAATAATAACTTTATGAGATAGGATTTATTTGCTATGGACATTTTAGTTTGATTGTAGGTTTACATAAGACAAAGCGTACTTAGAGAAAAACTTAGACAAAATTAATTTGTAATGATCGGTTGGGGTGGGGTGAGAGAGATACAAAATCCTTCCTCTAGCTGTGAGGAGTCCTAGGCAGGCTGCCACCATCCACTTTTTAATAAGAGTGGAAAACCAGGAATGGCAAGGAACGTCTAGTTGATTCCTATCCCAAGGCTGTTGGTTTCCACTTTCCCTACAGTATTTGCTGATCAGAACTCTCAAAGTTGAAGAACTGAAAACACACACACCCCTCCTCTATATGCTGTTGTCCAATAAATCCTGCCCCTCGCTCTACATTGGGATGCAGGGATTTGAACCTCCCGGGCTTTCTTCCTTATTTGGAGAAGCCCTCCAGACAGTTACTCTAATTGAGGCCTAGTCCTCCCTCAAGCCTATCACTACATAACTGAATAAATATTAAGGAATAATTCACAGAGAATGGTTCATGGTAGACTAGTTTTCATCAAAATCATTTTATTCACTGATTTAACCAATGATTTAAATCACTCTCAAATGAGATTGATTTAAATAATTGTGAGCGGATTAGAGGGAGTAAATGGTTCAAGAACTGGATATATGTACATCTACTGCTCCTGGGAGATTTGCTTATCAATTCAGACCTTCTCCCAAGCGTGTGAAAATATCCTTATCCTACCGAACAGAACTGCAAATCCCCAGTGTGATCCATCCATCATTCCTAGAGCTACCAACAGGTCTCCAGAGACTCAGAAAAAGAGACAAAAAGTTCAAGAGTGAGGTTGGGTGAATCAAAGGGCAGGGCCTCACAGCTCTCAGTGACAGCTTGGAGAAAGCTCAAGCCTCTAGGTCAAGGTCATCAACGAGGTGCTTCACCTGTTGAACTGGCTGCAGTTGGGGAGATGGAAGTTGTAGTTCAACAACAGCTGAAGCCCTTCAGGTTACCTACGCCAACCAAGGCAATCTGCAGCACAAGCTTGTTGCCCTATCCCCCCCATGTGTTTTTAACATATATTTATCATGCCAGAGCTGAGTGAAAACATTTTATAGGCAATATGGTAGCAAAATCCTAGGTGATATATAAGAAAATTTTAATTAATTAATTAATTAATTAATTAATATCAAGAGTGGGAGAGTCACTTTCACTTCATGAAAGACCGCAATCTGCACTGTTGTCAACTACAGAGTCAGGTGCTGTACCATCAGAATCAGGTGCTGAAATGGCCAACGTATTCCCCTTGTAGTGGTCACAAGAAGAATGTTTGCAAGCATAATGCAGTGTGCACCATTGACTAGATAGCCTGCATGCAAAACTTAAAAATATAAAAATGCAACTCTAGCAGCAATACTACCCACACATAGGCTAGATGTCATTTGAGAAAGATAAAGAGGCCTTGCCCCCGAAAGCTATATTCCAACCAGCAGTAATGGAAAAGAAGGTGGAGGACAAGAGAGACCTTTTAAAGAGGCGAGTCCCTAATATTTAGCAGGGAAACAACAATTGTCCATATCCAGCCCTAGTACAGCCCTTCTGTAGATTTTGAGCACTTTCGGGACAGTGATGCATTGTTATTTATTATTTGTCTCCGTAAGAGGAATTTGTTGAAAAGCAGTATATAAATATCAGGAGTAGAAGAGGAGGCAGAGGCAACGATTACAAGAGACAGATAAAGTCTGTCAATGGCTACTAGTCTTGATGCCTATATGATCCAGATGCAGGATGCCTCTTATTACCAATGCAGAGGATCAATGGTGGGAATGAGAGTGTGCAATCACCTCTTGCTTGTGGGCTTCCCAGAGGCAACTGGTCAGCCACTGGGGGAAACTGATTCTGGACTAGATAGCCTTGCCCTGATCCAGCAGGGTGGCCGTGAGAGGATGCTTTATTATTATTATTATTATTATACATTTATGTCCCGCTCTTCCTCCAAGGAGCCCAGAGCAGTGTACTACATACTTGAGTTTCTCTTTCACAACAACCCTGTGAAGTAGGTTAGGCTGAGAGAGAAGTGACTGGCCCAGAGTCACCCAGCTAGTTTCATGGCTGAATGGGGATTTTTACTTTGTAATAGGCCCACTCAACAGTTTGCACATGGCCTGCCTTATTTCTATAAATGGAAGCCTCAAAATCATATAACTGTCTATATGTATTCAGATCCATATGCAGACACACGTGCAGCAGTCAGTGCAAGACTTAGCGCCACCTTTTTTTTTTATTCAGATCCAAAAGGCACACTTTGACACAGACATTTATAAATGGGCAGGGTATGCCTCCAAGGTATGTGCTATACAAGCAGTTTACAAACAATACTAAGGTTTCCTGCTATAGATAAAAGTGTATTGCTCTCTAGAGATGGATTGCTTTTGCACTTTAATCCATAGACTTCAGACTACATCTCGCATGTGGTCTCCGAGAAAGCAGGCAGAATGAGTTTTATGTTATGAATTATTCATATGCTATCAACAGGACAAAAGATACATTGAACTACATATCAGCGTGGGAGGTGTAAGTAACCTAGTTGTAAATGTCAGAGAGAAGGATATGAAAGGCATAAAATCGGATATCAAACTGTGCATGTTGACAGATGCACTTATATGTATATATAAAATCAATCAGTAAAGCAGTGCAAAGCAGAAGGCTAATAACGTAAAACAATATAAACTCACAATCTTAATAATTGGTTTCTGCATCTCATTAATACATCATGACCCTAAAAACCACACACTCATAAAAGCCACAAGAGATGTAATCCATGCCACTATTTTCTCCTTTGCTATCCATTCGTTCACTTGCACACACACAACCCACATTTTCTTTTCCAGTCACCTACTGCCATGATATCTTTCTTGTACCTTCACCCAGCCACACTTACCATGTTCTGCCCACAAACTGCTGCTGTTGTCTCTAATTCCAAACTACTTCCCTACAGATCCTGATCAAAGAGTTCTGAAATTACGTTAAATTGTGGTTTTATAGATCATGATGCTGCTGCTCCTGCTGCCTCCTCAATTCAGATTCTGTTTCCTTCATCTGTAAAGCTCATGGATTTTGATGAGGAAGGGATGTCAGTACTGTATTGCACAACTTTATTACCTAAGCAATTATTTCCACTGTTGCTCAACAAGTGACACAGTTTTATACAAGAGGTGGCCAAACTGACCAATTGCATTTGTTCCCATCCTCCACAAACCCTGAGTAGGGATGTGATCAATTCGGGTACAAATCGATTTGAATCTAGCTGATTTGGGTGATTTGGAGACAGAACAAATCACCCCTGTGGTCCATTGGCTAGATTCAGGTCCAAATCGAATTGCATCAGATTCTATTTGAATCTATTTGAGATTTGTATTCCTCCTATTAATCCTCCCAGATCCCCAGATTTCTTTAAAAAATAAAAAAAGCTAAGCTCTAGCCCTTGTAGAAGTGGAGTTATGGAGCAAAATGTGTGGTCACTATTTTTCAAGTGTTTAGGTTCTTTGGTGTCTAATAACTTTTCTTCATAATAAATCCCTATGAGGATTAATTATATGCCTTCAATTCTTCTGTTCATTTTGACTGTCATTGGACAGTGCCAACTGTCAACTCCCATGTGCCAACTACACACACACCCACTCCCACCCACAAGGCAGTGGGGTATTACTCAGTTTATGTTCTAGGAATTGTTTTCAAGTTTTTAGACTCTTTGGTGTCTAATAACCTTTCCTCATAATAAACCCCTATGAGGATTCATTACACACCAAAGAGTCTAAACACCTCAAAAATTCCTAAAATATATACTGAGGTTGCGGGTGTGTGTGTGGGGGGGGGAGAATTGGCACATGGGATGCCACAAATTCACCACCACCACCTGCAAAGCAGTGGGGTCAAAATGAACAGAAGAAATCAAAGGTGTGTAATGAAAAAACTAAAGAATCTAAACAAAGAATCTAAACAAAAAACAAAAAAATAAACTGAGTGCCCCAGTGTGTGTGTGTGTGTGTGTGTGTGTGTGTGTGGTGGTGTAGTTGACACATGGCAATTGACAGTTGGCACTGTCCAATGACAGTCAAAATGAACAGAAGAACTGAGGGCATATAATGAAACCTCACAGGGATTCATTATGAGGAAAGATTATTAGACACCAAATAATCTAAACACTCCAATATTCCTAAATAAACACAAAATGAGCCTTGCGGATGAGGGGGTGGGCATAGTTGGCACATGGCAATTGACAGTTGGCACTGTCCAAAGAGAGTCAAAATGAACAGAAGAAATGAGGCATTCTTAGTTCTAAAAGGCATTTTTATGAATATCTACTTCTAACGTCTTCATAAGTGACCACTTCAGCCAATATCCTTCTCATCCAGCTCTACTTAAAGTAAAGCAGATAAAAAACAACAACATTAATAATAATAATAATAATAATAATAATAATAATAATAATAATAATACCATCTCTCTCTGCTTATTCAGGTTTCACCAAACATGAGGACAGATTGCTTCCACAGAATGATAGCATCTCTGGCACTGAGCCTGAACGCAAACACAATAGGCTTATCACCTTCCAATTTCATTGCCTTTGTCAGGTAATAGCACAACACAGTAAGAGACAACATCTGATGATTGAACTATGATGGCAGCTTCACACATTCAAATTAATGATATGAAACACCAAAACATTCAAACTCAGGTGTATGGGTGCAATTCACTTCCATTAAAAACCAATAGTGTTCAGCAGAACATTGATTACACCCCATCATTCAGCACACTAACACACTTAACCCCATTGATTTTAATTGGCTTGAGCACATCCAACTCTATATTAGATTATGACCCATATAACAAGAGAACATGAAATCTGTTTGTACGTACAACTCCTATAGATGCTAAACTGATCAGACCTAAACCATCTGCTGCCTATGTATCCAAGCCATAGTACATGTAACAATACACCGTGATTTCTTTTCTAATACGTCTGTCAACATAAAAAGGTTATCAGCCCAATTTTTTTTCAGGATTCCAACTAGTACATCCCATTTGCAACGTTTGGAGCAGTTTCACAAATCCAAGGAACAGGGAGCAGAAAAACCCATGCAGTACACAAATTGTGTATACATATACATAGTCATTAAGAAGCCTGTAGGGACCCATTTTCAAAGTGTCAGAAGAGCCCCCGCTTTTAGCTGTGCCAAATCTGCCACCACATTTGTGGGAGGGGACCCCAAGCCTCCACCACTTACCCACTGCAAAGCCTCCCACTTCCTGCCATTCCTATATGGGGGACCAGCACTTGCCCAATTGGTGCCATCCCCTGCCTCCCGCTGCTGCCATTTCCCAGTTCATGTGGGAGAGGAGAGTACCAAATCCTGTCTCATAATCCCAGCCAAGAATTGGCAGTGGTGGCAGGAGGAGCTGCCATGGTGAGTGGCAAGGCAGGGGTGTCACCAAGGGAGCTAGTACCAGTCCCCAACATAGGAATGGCAGGAAGTGTGGACCTTGATGAAGCAGCAGGGGGCTTTGCAGTGGGCAAGTGGCAGGAACAATAGCTGAGGGTCCCTCGGTGGCCCTGGGGCAGCTCATGTAACTGGACATCCACCCAATTACAGTTACGCCCCCCGCATACATAAGAGTTTCCCTGACTACAACATAGGTCAAGAATCTTCACTTCATTCCAAGGAGTACTGGAATGTACTGAAATTATTGTACTGAAATCAGCATATTGCACTTATATATCAGAATTTTGTCTTTTGAACACCCATTCTGAAGACCCAGCAATGAAGATCTTCAGCTTCATCACTGAAATACACAGCAAAATTGCTGCCAATTTGGACGATTACAGCCATTGGTACTGCACGCCCATAAAGATAAAGATTTTTGATAAAGCAACTTCTAATGGACTTATCTGATGAATTAACATGAACATCTGTCATATTACCTTCCAAATTAATATGTGTTTTCTTTTCTTTTTAATCAATGTAGGCTGAATCTCAAAAGATTAATACATTTTTATGGCCGTTCATTAGAGGCAAAATTTAATGGCGCAGCAGGGAAGTAATTTACTTAGGGAGCAAGAGGTTGCTGGTTCAAATCCCCACTGGTACATTTCCCAGACTATCAGAAACATCCTGCACAGTAGATGGCAATAGTAAACCCCTCCTGTATTCTACTAAAGAAAACCACATGGCTCTGTGGTTTCCAGGAGTCAATGCCAACTCAACGGCATAACTTTACTTACAGAACATCTGTGAGCATTTAACTATCCTTCCTCCTCTCTCACCTGTCATTTCTTTGCATTTTGAATATTAGATGTATACATTTATGTTTATAGCAAGTCCCACATCATAACAGACCAAGAAACATTAATCCAACCCCTTTAATTATCAAATCAGCCCCCTTAGGCCCTGAAAGTGCTCCCCTTTACAACTCAAGCCTCATCTCTTTGTACCCCCTTCCATATGCATTTCCCAAAACAATGACACATGTGAAAACACATCAGCCCTTCCCAGCTCTTTGGCTGTCATTCATCTTGGTCTAGTTCATATTGTGCCTTTTTAACAGTTACACTAATAACTCAGAAAGCCAGTTATATTACCATAGAGCATGGGTTCTCAACCTTGGGTTCCCAGATGTTGTTGGACTTCAACTCCCATAATCCCCAACCAAAGGCCATTGGGGCTGGGGATTATGGGATCTGAAGTCCACTAACATCTGGGGACCCAAGGTTGAGAATCCCTGCCATAGAGGACCAGGGAGATCCCACATTCCAATGAATGCAGAATCTCCACTCAGTTGTCTCTAACTCACTTTACCACTACAGCTTAAATTAGCCCATATTTTTAGCAGCCTACCAGAGAACTGCCCACACTTCTAATTAAAAGTTATTTTTCAGTTAAATGATTAGACAGTTAATTCTAAACTTTTAATATCATATGTTGTACATAGCAAAGCAAATATGTTGCACTGCATGCTTATATGCCATTCTCATTATACACACTATATATATATATATATATACACACACACACACACACACACACACACATATACACACACACATATGTATGTATAGCGTGTGTGTGTGTGTGTGTGTGTGTGTGTGTATTATACACACACACTTGTTTTCAAAAGGTCTCACTCAAAATATTAACTTTTTCAAAACTCAGTTAATGAAGTTGAAAATCCATTTTTCAGGAGAAACATAATTCCAAATATAGACTACATAAGCATCAACAGACATGTTGCATATATCAGCCCCAAGAAAACCAGTACTGGAACAGAAGCTGTTCCAATGCTATGAGAATGAGGCAGGGAGCAGTGTTCCCTCTAACAGGGATTCCTAGATGTTGTTCACTACAACTCCCAGAATTCCCAACTGCAATGGCCTTTGGCTGGGCATTTTGGGAGTTTTAGTCAATAACATCTGGGAATTCCTGTTTAGAGGAAACACTGGGGGGGTGTCACTTTTTTTCCATGAGCACTCACCCCAGTACCCCTGCAACTTCATTAGCACTCTAAGAACTTTGGATTTGTGCAAGTGTTGAATAAACAGAATTGTACCAAGATGGGACATTTCTGTAATACATCTGTGTATCTCTAAGCCACTTATTCCAGAACTAGGAATAGTTTCCTTTCCTCTTACTCTGCCATGGATTGTACTATTCTATTAAACAGGTTCAAGTGGGTCTGAGAAAGTTCAGCAGATTTCAGGGCATAATCTTTAACTGAGCCAGAACTCAAAAGCTATTAAGCCACCCCAAAAAATAATTGTCTCTTTAACTATAGAAGCACAGTAGTGCCTCTGTCAGTTGAGGGTGAGGTTTCTTGTTCAACCCACTGGTTCTCTCATTAGCCATTGCTAGAACATTTAAATCACTACCTATCCCTAGAGAAGGCCCATCTCCTCTAGGGCTAGGTTCAACGTTTTCCCATCGGCTTTACTGTACAGGAAATACGCAAAATTACCCTATGAAGAAAGGAAATGTCCTTGCGATCAGGCGGTAGAAACTATGGCCCACATTTTATTGAAATGCCATATATATCAGGACATAAGGCATCAATTAATTGGTCCATTATTAAAAGATCTGAATGGAAAAGACGATGACCTGGTGGTAACGTACTTATTAGATGACAAGGATATATCAGCTTCTGCCGCAGTAGCCAAGTTTTGTTATGTGGCCTCAAGATTACGGCCTTCAAAGGAGGAGTGTCTCTAAGGCTTCTGGGAAGCTACAATATGCACATGTACTCCATTTTAAATGATTAACTGGTTTTTATTTAATGTTTCAAATTTTCTGGAAGTATTCCCCCCCCTTTTTTTTGTAAATGTAAATGTGTTGTATCATTTGGTCAAAGACCGTAAATAAATACTAAACTTTAAATCACTACAACTGTTTTCAAATGCAAAAATCCTCGATGCTGCAGATAAGTTTATATTATCTTCTCCTCTCTCTCCTCACCCTTTTAAAATTAATGAATTGTGTGCAAAGTAAAACCTGAAAGCACCAAGAATTACTGTGGTTTACATCAATTTAGTTTGTATTCACTTATCAGACAGAGTCATTATCACAAAACAGTATTCAAAATAGTCTCTTAGCAGCTGAGATCTTACGAAGATCAAACATTATATTTAGAAACAGGTCTTCACGGTGTTATCTAAACCAATCAATTTGTGGCAGCACTCCCCTGATACCATAATGTGTACCTCCTGCTGTGTACAGTATTTCTAAAATACTGGTGGTAAGAAAGAGCCTTTTAGTTTCAATATAATTTAGTGCAGCAAACACTTCTTATTTCTCCGCCACAACATGTGGTGACAGCCAACAACCTGGATGGCTTTAAGAGGAGTTTGGATAACTTCATGGAGGAGAAGTCTATCATTGGAGGGCTACTAGTTGGAGGGCTATAGGCCACCTCCAGCCTCAAAGGCAGGATGCCTCTGAGTACCAGTTGCAGGGGAGTAACAGCAGGAGAGAAAGCATGCCCTCAACTCCTGCCTGTGGCTTCCAGAGGCATCTGATCCTAGGCCTGATCCAACAGGGCTGTTCTTATGTTCTTAACCTGAAGACTACTCAAAGAAAAGGTTACATGCATCATTTTAAACAAGCACAAAGTACCTCAGCACTTATGCAATATTAACAGAACTTTTCTGTTCCACTGCAAAAATCAGTTCATATTTCAGTCATTCTGAAGAGACTTCTTTTATTTAAACCCACGTTATACCTCAGCTGTAATACAAATTAACACATTTTATTTAGGAATTACTCATACTTACAAACAATACCACATTCACCCTTATCTATTCACCCTCCATATTGTGCTGGGACAAAAACATTACAATCATTTCCCTCTTTTTCATCTTTAACCGTAATGAATGACCATGTATGCAGTCTCACAATGTAAGTGCAGAACATAGAAAAGTCTGGAGCCAGTGTGGTGCAGTAGAGCAACAGTGCTTCCCGCATGGGGTAATATTGCTGTTTTCCCAAGCTTTCAAATAATGCTGTACAAAGGTATTCCACAGATGGCATTTTGGGAGACCTGTTGAGTCCCACACTGTACTCTTTAAAATAAATCAGATACAGAAGATTTATTGAATAAATCAGATAGCGAATAAGAGTTAGGGTAGGAAGATCCAGATTTAAATCTCCATTTAGCCCTGAAGCTCACTGAGTGACTTTGGGCCTTCAGCCTAGCCTACTTCACAGAGTTGTGAAATTAAAAACAATGCATACCACCCTGAGCTCCTTGGAGGAACAGTGGGATATAAATGCAATAAATAAGTCATGAAATGTGAAACTTTTACTATTATTTAGAATAACTATCATTTCATAGAACTTACACTAATACAAATAAGACCAGAGGAAACAGAAAATATTAATTAAATGAGAGACTTTTTCCTCACATTTGATTATTTTAGTTATATGAAGTATTTTAAATGACTCAGGTTGTTACAAGTCTACACTTGACAGCCTTCAAAACAGAAGCCATAACCCCCCATCAAATATATTCACACAGAGTTGGCCCAAGGTATTGTGGCAGCTGAGGAAAGGCGCAAAATGCCAGTCCCTTTGCAAAACCAGCCCTTGCAAGCTCTGTAAGTACGACGGGGGGCGGGGGGATGGTTGTCAACAACCTCCTCTCCTCCCCTCATGCTTCCTGATAGATTTGCAACAAGCATAAAGAAAGATGCTCCTTGCAAAGCTTGCAAGGGGCTGCTGGGATGGCAACATTGCAGAGGGTGGGGGATCTTGCTGCCCAGTAATCTGTTGCATGAGGCAACCGCCTCACCTCTCTTCATGAAAAGGCCACCCCATATTCACCTGCACAGAGATGTTTCTTCCCAAGTTCCAAAATCCCACAGAACATCATAGGCAGATGGTGACACAAACAGCACAGGTTAACTAATCTTTTTTTTAATGTTTTCTATTAGTTCCACGAGAGCATGGATGAAATACTCCAGAGAATTTTGGCTGGGTCTTTTTGCTTTCCTCAAAACTTCTCAAGTGTTTTTCCCATGCATGAGTCCCCAAAGTTTGCCTCAGAATGTAATACCAACTCTAATATTAAAATAAAGAAAATCTGCTTTCCAGATGTACTTTTGCCAATTCAAACCAAAGATCTAGCAAGTCCAAGTCTTACTGGCAGCATTTTTCCAAGCTCTTGGGCAGAGATTCTTCCTTGCCCTACCTCCCAAGGTCCTTTAAAAGAGGTGGTGAGGGATTAAGCCTTCTTCCAAAGCCTGTGGTCTACCACTGAGCTGTACTCCCTCCTCAAATGCAAACCCACAAGTCTCAAACTCATGCCATGCTTGCTGGCTTGGATGTGTGCCTTATTTCACAGACAATAAGGAGTGTCAAAACAATGGCAACTCCCCCCCGCAAAAGGCAGGGCAGCAGTCCCTACCACAGCACTTAACATCAAAGACCTGGGAAGAAACTCCACTCTTCAGCCCAATTCCTAATATTATGTCTGTTCAAGCCTCTTGTACCTCTCTTCCCTAAGATTATAAGTATACTGTG
This sequence comes from Hemicordylus capensis, assembly GCF_027244095.1. Lineage (NCBI taxonomy): Eukaryota > Metazoa > Chordata > Lepidosauria > Squamata > Cordylidae > Hemicordylus > Hemicordylus capensis. Next base: position 237,519,275 of record NC_069660.1, on the reverse strand, counting down.
TTTTCTCCAATTTTCTAAAGCACAGTGTGCTTCACATACTCACTCTCCAATATAGTAAGGCTCAATCAAATGATTTGAGAGCCCTCTGAGATAAAGGACCAGGTAATCTGTACACTCTGAAAGCCCTCAAGTCAAGGGTAGCATCCTAAATTATTTATATGGTCATGCAACAAAACTTAAATTTTGTCAGTTATGGCTTTAGCTGCCATAAACTCAAAGTTTGCATTCACAAACTTTGTGAATTTGTTTACAAGGCCCAATGCATAAACAAAGATTGAAGTAAAATCTTCTGGATACATACAATAGTCCACAAACTAGCCCACCGCCTCTCATTACCCATTGCTGTATAGGAATGTGGTCCATCCCTGTCTCATGAAAATAAAATCCAAATGTGAAATAGTATGTCAAATGAGCTGATCACACTTAGAAAGAGGAACTACAACCAATAGAGCTCTCAATATAAATTTATTCACAGACTCACAAGGAACTTGTTTATGCAGAGCAGTTTTGCCAACATATGCCTTAAGCAACCATCTAAACTGGCTTTCTACCATGATGCACTAGCATTTCCAAGCTACTGTGCTACTGTGCCTCCAGATCAATTCAGCAAGGAAATGCTTCCACTAAATGCTACTGTGTTTAAGTGAATCCAAGAGTAGGTTCCCCCTCCCCCAAGTTTTTTATATTAGATAACAGGAGATTGTCTTAAATTCAGAGTCCTGTTCCTTTTGGGTAAATGCAGGTATAACCTGTATTTAACCTATGCTTTTCAAGGGGTTCATTTTAAATTCGGAGTAGTTTTTGATTTAGGTAAATATGGTATTGACTGGACAAACACAAGTAAAATAGACCTCAAGAAAATGTATCAGGCCACTCTATACAAATATGTCACAGGGTGGGCTATAAAACGTATCTGACAATCAACTGTAACAGGGTATCATTTTTTGACTCCGTACACTCCCTTGGGCACACCTACAAGAAGTGCTTGGCATGTCCCAAAACCCTTTGCAATGAGGTTTAGGTTGTTTGAATCCCTGTAGTTCCATGCCTGTCATTCATTTCTCCCCCTGCCCCCAATGGCTATTTGGAGACACAAAGACAGTCACCTCCTCAGGCTCCACCTCCCAGAACACATTTCTCCTTTATTTACATAACTCTGCCCCGCAGTTTGTTCTGCAGCAAGAGAGCCTAGCCACGGCCTTCCCTTAGTAGAACTAAAACAAGTCTCCGACTCTTCCCTAGTTCCTTCACCCGAGCCTGTTTGGCCTCACTGACCTCCTCGCTTCATCTACCCAAACTTTTTCGGGCTATGCTTACTTGTGTTCCTGCTCCCTTCTCTAGTTCTTTTGATCGAATCTACTTGTCTTTTTGCCCAAATTCTGTCTAGTTTTGTCTGTCCCTGTTTTTCACTCCTCCAACTAACCCCAATTTGTGTTTTCTACCCCAACTTGTTCACGTCTCTCATCTAGTCCTCCCTGCTACCAATCTGGATCTCCAGATCAACCGAAATCTACTTTCAGGTGTGTCTTTCACTTCACTCTACTCCCTCCCTGGATCTTTTCTCCAAATTGTCTTTTCCACAACCCAGTTCAACTCAGGTCTAACCCAACCATCTTTCCTGTATCATCCTCCACCCCCCTTCCCTTCCTCGCATTTCTTAGTATACTGTATAAACATACAGTCTAGCACCCAGAGGTTAAGTGTTAGCACCCAGACACGTGAACCATCTTGAGTGTTCTGCGTAATGTGGGAATGTCCTGCAGGTTCTATTTTACAGTATGAAAACCCAGACCCATGAACATCGTAAGATGGTAATCCCCTCCATAGCATTTATAAACCACCCTGAAGGCTCTACAAGAAGTTTTAAAAGAGAAAAACACACACCATTTAGAACAAAGTGCTCAAAACAACAGGGATGTGCACGGAACCGGGCCTCTGAACCAGTTCAAAGAACTGTTGTTTCTGCTGGTCCGATGCTGGGAGATGGCTCCTTAAGGTCGAGGGAGGGTGCACTTACCCCTCCCACCGCTTTCCCCCCCGCTGGCACTCCATTATTTACTGAAATTCATGGAGCGGCAGCAGGAGGTCCCTGCTGCCCCTTCCCCAGTTGTTGGCCAGAAAGGTGGAAGTACCATCTGCATGTGCGCCTGTCATCATGCCCGCCCGCCGCACATGGCATGCACACGTCACACATGTGACATGCATGGTGGGCATGCGGGCACAATGGCAGGTGCATACGCAGACGATACTTCCGCCTTTCCGGCCAACAATGGGGGAAGGAGCAGCAGCGAGGTACACTGCCACCCCATAGATTTCAGTAAATAATGGTGTGCCAGTGGCGGGGGAGCAGCGGGGGGAAGCGGCAGGAGGAGGAAGCGCACCCTCCCCTACCCTTAAAGAGCCACACACACACACCCCGGCGTCATACCACAGCTCTGCGGTTCCATGCACATCCCTACAAAACAATTTAAAAATAATTCAAAACCAAATAAAATAATTTTAAAAACAATTTAAAAACCTTGGAAGGCCAGGCCAAACAAGTAAGTTTTTAGGGCTCTCTTAAAGGCTGACAGCAAGCCTAAACTGCGGATATCTGCCGGGAGTGCATTCCATAGGCCAGGAGCAGCTACAGAAAAGGCCCAGTTCCGAGTCATCACCAGACATACCAGTGGTTACTGGAGATGGACCTCTCCAGATGACCTCAACGTGCGATGGGGAACATACAGAAGAAGGCACTCTCTAAGATAGCCTGGACCCAAATTATTCAGGGCTTTAAAGGTAATAACCAGCACTGTATTTCACCCAGAAACATATTGTATTCAATAAAATATATTTTTATTTGGACTTCTAAACCTGTATTTGTGACTTTCCTTGGGAAATTGCCTGTTTTATAACCATGTCTACAAGTTCCCAAAGGGGCTCAACAGCCCCCCGCTCATAACACTGCTTACCTGAAAGGAGTTGTGAACTTTTCACTTATTCCCAGATTAGTGGATTATTGCAAGATTAAAATAGAAGCTGAATACAGAGCTAGCAAGACTATCACAATTTGCATCAAGGGGTTTTTATGAAAATGGCCTCTTTGGAAGATGGTCTGTCAGAAGACTGTGGGCAGACTCACCTACTGCCTTACTTCAAAAGGTAATTCATGTATATGTAACATGGGATACGGGAGCATTTCACACCTGCTTTTCAACAGATGCAAATACCAGGAGGAATTATTTTTTTTGCCTTTGGAAGTAACAAGATTGTATTCCTCAGAAATCAGAACAGACACAAATGAATTGGTGTGTCTCAGACAGAAATTGAATGAGAGGGAATCAAAAGGAAGATTGTGTCTGCATAGGTGTTAAAAATCCTTTGCTATAAGGAAATCCAAAGTGCCTTCTGGAGATGAACTATTTCTTTAAGAGTACTTCAGGCAACATTTCCCAGATAAATAAAACAATTACAATTCAGCTCAAGCCTAATAGCAGGCAGTTTTGGGCAGCCTCCAATGCTTATGTCTGAGTTATGAGGAAACCTAGATTCTTGATTTAGAACTACTCAGGGAGAATAAAAGCACTGAAACCTGTGCAATAGCCTTGACAATCTCATCCGGCGGCTGAAAGCCCTTAATATTTGGGATGGGTTTCAGAAGACTAATTAGGAAGGAGTTTTAATGAGATCCACACCATCAAGGTCTGGTCTGAGGGAGATGAGGTTGCTGCTCCTGCTGTAGGCACAGGAAGCAAAGCTGTTGTGGAAGGTGCTCAACCCCAGGGATGCATTTAGCTAGCCACTCCAGAGCAGTTTTGTCTCAAACAAAACAAAAAAAACAACCCCAAAACCAGACACCCAACCCTCATTCCACAGCTCCCAGGATATGAGCACAGAGCTCATATTTTAAAAAGCAATGCGGTGGGGGGGGGGGCAGAAGCACACACAGCTCTAGATGTGCCTTGGGCAAGCTAACCACTGTGGTGCCCTTGTCTCTTCAGGCAGCTTGCCCTCTAGCTTGAGATTCTAGATCATGAACCCACAAGATGATGGTGGGGCAACTGGGATGAAGGACTAGATGAATCTTCCTATAGAAGACTGCCACTGAAATGTAGATACTCAATCCACTGAAAATGCATATTAAGTGAATTATTACTTTACGATGTGAACTATAAAGTTCTGTGGTGGGACAGCATTTCCATATGCTCTCTCTCTCAGCTTCCCACATGAATGTCCAAAATGAACATGTAATTGTAAGGAGAGAGACAACTAGCTTGGGTAGGTGGGGATGGTGAACTAAAATAAAGTTCATTTACTCAATTGTGAGAAAATGCTTTTGAGAAAGTTGTGAGAAGTTACTCCATCAAGATGTGACATTATGCAGATTTTTCAACTAACAAGGAATCCAGTACCGCCACCTAATTATGTGAGCAATGTATCTAAGTCACCAGCACCTCAAAACAGAGCACAGTGTGTAAACTGGATTTATAATTACAGCAATTCAGGTTTATGGAATGTGCTCACACAACCTTTAGGTCACAAACACTTCTACATCCACAAATGTTTTGCAATTAAGAAAACAAGAACTGAAGGTAAGTAACCCAATTCAATTTTGTCTGAAACAAACATCAGTTCTCCATGTGCAAAACTGTTCTTCAATATTTAGACTCGCACAGCATGATTTTAAATCTTGGGACATAATTCTTGAGGCTTTTTATGCATTTTCCCAAGGCCACAGTAATCCTGGTGGTATTTCAGTTATACTTAAAATAAAATTTAAATAGATGAATGGAATAAACACTTCGAACATTTAACGGATTCAACAGCTCTTGTTTAATACATCATTCCCAATCTTTAACTACACATAAAAGTATTTCAGTTCTGCAACATTAAAATATTAAAATAGTTCATTTGGTTTACTATTTTTCTAAGAAGATGGCATAGATAATTCTAACCACAAGTGATGGTTTGACAATCTAGAAATAATTGCCCCTTATCCAAAAACTAGAATAAACCATTCTTCCTCTGTCTAAAACAAACTCAGACTTTAAAAAAACAAAACAAAAAAACAGGAGTACTGTAAGTTTAGATTTCAATTGAAAAGATAAAATGTAAAGATGATTTTCCAGGTGCAGTCTTCAAACACAATTGCTTTGAAGTATATTAATTTGGGATCAATGCAGCATACCTCCCATTAAAAGTACTCAAATCGCCCCCCTTCCCATCTAGCAGCTGTATAAAGTGTACTTTAGATTGCAGCACAGAATTATTTTCAAGAAGTGTTAAATACAGCTTTAAACTTTGCAAACTCCACTCAAGTACTGCAATGCTAATGATTTAAGCACTGTTTACACTCCATGACTGCATTAATTTCCCTTTAATTCAATGTAAATTGGCTCCAATGCTGCTGACGGGCCAGGTGAGTTCATATGAAAAGTTTGAAAGCAGACAGAGTAATTGCCACAAAATTTAAAAAAAAAATGGTAGAAGGTATTCATACAGAATGTATAAACAAAGGATCGGAGTGGTGGTGGGGGGGGGAGTAATATTTGTTGTCGCATTCATTGCGGGACGACAACATGACTTCGTTTACAGGAAAGATATCCAGTCCTAGAGATCAAGAAAAGACCATTACGAAGACACTTTAAGACCACCCACTTATAGAATGAGGGTCTTAAATTACCCTCACCCCACTAACACCCCTCCTTCCTTCCCAGCAAGAAAAACTTCACATACCAGTGACTAGACAGATGGGGAGTAGTAGTCTGAAGATCAATCCACACACCACTTCTGTTGCCATCGCTGGAAGATCGGAGCAGGTCGAGTCTTGAGGAAACAAAGGAGAGCCGTTCCTGCTTGTACTTAACACCAGTTACCAGCTCCCAACTTTTAGGTCCACCCTTGTCCAGGGCTGGAGGCAGGAGCAAACGAGCATTGTCTTTCTTGCTCTCCAGCAGGCTTCTTCTCAGGAGCCCCTCAACATCTCCGGAGCAGCCCGTCCAAAAAAAGGTGGGCGGGGGGGGGGAGGAAAGGAAAAGCAAAGGAACCCGAAGCAAAGTGTTAAGATCAGCAGAGATTTAAGTACAAAGCGCACACTTTCTGTTGAGGAGAGAAGTTATTTTGTTCACTTCAGAACCATTTTGCTCTGCCCCGCAACGGGGGCGGGCAGGCGGGGGTTGCTCCTTGCCTTGGGCTGATCAAAAGGAGCTGTCTATTTTGCGCATGGCTGCGCTTGCTCCGTATTTCTAAGAAGCCGTGTGAGTGAGATTCACAACGGGCGCCCCGTCCGGAACCGGAGCTTCGGACCCTACAGTACGGTCGAAGAGAGCAGCCGCCAAGGTCTCCCGAGCAGTTGCTGTAGGGTAGGAGACACGGTCGGAGCGCTTGGAGCTACCCTACTGTAGGGTAGGAGACACGGTGGGAGCGCTTGGAGCGGCTCTCCGCGCGCTTCTGCGCTGGGTCACGGCGGGCGAGGGGAGCACCACACTCTCCTCTTCGCCTCCACGAAGCTCCTACCCGCTGCTGCACCGCGCGACTTTGCCTACATTTCTCCACCTCAATGAAACTTCGCGTGGCCCCACCCCCCTGGGGGCGGGCCAGACGGGTTGGCTAGCGAGGCTTTGCGCCAATGGAGAAAGGAGTGTGAGAAAGTGGGGCTGTCTGTCTGCGTGTTGGAGTTGTAGTAGGCAGAAGAGGCTGCTACACTCCTCCTCTGGCAGCTTCGCCTTCTCGAGGAGCTTGCAGGAGGCGCGAGGCAACTCCACGCCAGCTCACAGGCGATGCGCTGACAGGACTAGCCACAGACCAGGTGCGGCCCGGTGAGATTCCTTCTGGGTTCAATGGGGAAACAATCTGTTCAGACTCTCGCATCAGTAACTCAGATAGGCTACGGCTTGCTAGAGTGACTTCCAGAGCTGCAACCGGTTAGTCTGTTTCAAGAAAAATAACAGGCTCTTGTTATACAGTACATATATTAGTACTATCCTATGTGCCACAATAGAACACCATCCTACATTATTTTTTTTAAGGTTTTGTAAACTGTGGACGATGCAAGTCATTTAATGGTACTAGAGAAAGACATGCTGTTCTGGTAGCTCCAGGTCTTAACACTCACATCAGTTTCGGAGGATGAATACAACTGAAGGAAGCCCAGGTGGGTGTGCAGCTGGGGGAATCAGTCATGTGACTTGCCTCTGGGGGGCCCCCAAGGCAGTGGGCCCCCAGACAACTGTCTCCCTTTGCCCTATTTTAGTTACGTCCCTGAGACTAGCATATTTATTTCAACATAAGCTTTTGTGAGCTACAGTCCACTTTGTCAGATGCATGATGCATTTCATACATTTAATGAAGTGGACTGTAGGCCATGAAAGCTTATGCTGAAATAAATGGGTTAGTCTTTAAGCGGCTGCAAGACTCATTGTACTTTACTAAAACGTAAGCTGCAAGTTGCTGTATAAGTTCTCTGTAAGCTGCAGGTTGCTGTGCAGAAAAAATCCAAAAGCAAGAGTAGCGTGAAATCTATATTAGAAGGACCTAACCATAACAAAAGTAGTGAGCAAGATTTCGAATTTCACAGAACCTTTCTACAGTCTAGATCCTAAGTGAAACAAAAAGAGGGGGTGGGGCAGTATTAGGGCTTTTTCACTAACATCTTTTCTCTCCTTTCCTTCCTCTTTCCCCTTTGCTCTTGGTTTAATAGCCAGCCTGAACTTCTACTTTTAGGTGAACTCAAAAGCTTGCTCACTACTCTGTGATGTTCTAGTTACTCCCTGTTGTCACTTTTGAGTACTTACTAAAAAGTAAATTTCTTTTAAGTCAATGGGATGTCTGCCTGAAGTTGCCAGTATTCACTTACTTGGGAGTAAGCCGCAGTGAACGAAATGGGAGGTACTTCTGAGTAAGCATGAGGGTTGTATGTAGTAGTAAGCACTCTATACTGCTGCCATTCTGAGCACAATTATTTGGAAGCATAATTGATTGAATCAGTGGAGAATGACGGCTTCTGTGTAAACATAGTTATGAATAGCTTGCCAAGCATCCTGGACTAACAGTCTAGAGGGGTTAGGCCTTTAGAAACAAAAGCCCAAACCCAGGGGCGTAGCTTCTATTGGACAAGTGGGGACGATTCCACCTGGGCCCGAAGGGTTTGAGAGGCTCCCATCCTCCCAGACAGCAGACCATCCTCAACACTCCTGGCCACAGCAGCCATGCTGCCCGGCCCCGATCTGCTGCTGCTGGCAGATGGCGACCCCCATGACCCTACACCCTTCCTGGCTGCATGCTGTCAAGCCAGCACTGCGGTTGGCCACCCTCCCTCTTTACACAGAAGGTGAGCCAGCAGAGGGGAAGGCTTGCTGGGGGTGGTTAGACGTGAAGTTAGATGCAGGGGGGGTGACTTGGGCATTGGGGCATGCATGCACTTTGCGCGCACAACGGAAGCCCCATAGCTCCACTTTGTCCCCTGTCTGCTGGAAATCTCGCTATGCCCCTGCCCAAACCGAAGAAAACATCAGGGATCAGCACACCCATAGTAGATGTTAAATTGATCAAATGACCCTTGGAAGAGGGAGATTTCTTCTGAATGGCTATAGAAATGCATTGGGATTCATTTATGTCCTCTTCTTTCCCACTTCTCCAAAGTAGGCTAAGCTACAATGAGCTATCAAATGGGCACTCAAATGCATTAGACAGATCTGTATTACAGTAAAGGTAAAGTGTGCTGTCGAGTCAGTGTTGACTCCTGGTGACCACAGAGCCCTGTGGTTGTCTTTGGTAGAATACAGGAGGGGTTCACTATTGCGATCTCCCGTACTGTATGAGATGATACCTTGCAGCATCGCTGCTGCCTGATATAAGTGTCTCCCATAGTCTGGGAAACAGACCAGTGGGGATTCAAACCAGCAACCTCTTGCTCCCTAGGCAACTTACTTCCATGCTATGCCATTAGGTGGCTCCTTATTACAGTACTTGACCAGATACAATTGACAGCAATTACAGTTTATAGCAGCCTACAGTCAGTGCAATCAATCTATCACATTAACCCCATTTAGATATGAAAAGTTCATGTAGTAAGGTGAACATTATTACCTAACCAACAGAGGAAGCCTTAACCATTACCTAGTGAATTTTATACCAATAGCACAAAGTTTGGCAACAAAGGAAGTAACAAATACATTCTTATCAGCAAAAATATGTGTTTCATAAAATTCCATTGATCTTCCCAGCAAACCCGTTAAAAGGGGTAAAATCAATTTACTGCAGTGAAGTAAATATGTGCCACTTTTTCTACTTCCCCTGAATCACAGGGGTACCTGAACAATTAAGGTATCTTTTTATATCTGCCCTCCAATCGTGCCAATGGAAAAAAATTGAAATGAGCCAACGTAAAAGCTCTCCAATGTGATGGGCATGTCACATTATAAAGATGACTTGCTGAGGATTGAGGGTGGGTACCCCACCAGTTCTTAATACATTTGGGAAGTTTACTTTTCTCCTCCTGAATTTCAACATCCAAAACGTGTTGCTCCATTATTCTATATTCATACCCCTTAGCAATTAAGAATTCAGTGGAGAGTCCAATCGTAAGACATTTTCCCTTTAGCTTTAATAACCACTTAGAGTCAGGGCCGCTAAGAGCTGGTTCGGGCCTCAGTGAGAAAAAAGTATTGAGGGCCCCCCCAGCAAGGATGGAGCAGCTATAAATCTTTACACAGGATTTCTATACTGTTCAGCTACAGACTTAGTTTAGCTATAACAGTAACATACACAAATAGAAATGGAAACACTGAGGTCAAGGTGTGTATGAAGAACAATTACATTAAAAATGAAAACAAAACTCAGAAACTTGTGTTAATCTATAAACTTTTCTTCCCTCTCTTTTCTTTTAAACAACTGTAAATTTTATCATTTACATCTTGAGCATTGATTACATTGCTAGACATAATACAGTGTATTTGCCCCTTCAAGTATGAAGCGTCTTACTGCTTAATAGAAAAAGAGACAGACAGTTACTGTTTTAATGACTGACTCAGTTGGTGTTGGGCAGGGCTCGGGGCAGCCTGCTGCTGGAGAGCCAACTCAGCCAAGAGTGTCTGCCTGGCCCCTTCCCCAGCTATCTAGCTGGCCGCCCGTGAGTCTTCAACACACGCGTCGGTGGCTGCTGTTCCCTCTGCATGCAGTAATGTTCCTTGGCTATGCCTGCACAAAGCAGCAGGCAGGCCACAGCGGAGTCAAGAGAGGGGGTGGAGGTCACACGCAGCCCCCTCCCTGGCCCCTTCCCCAGCTCTCTAGCTAGCCACCCACACCTCTTCAACACACTCATCATCATTTGCTGGCTGCTGGTGCTGCACGAGGCAGCATGGCGGAGGAGTCAAGAGAGGCACTGCCAGCATGCAGCCAGGATCTCATTCTTTGGCCCACCGCAGGGCCATCCTCGTCTCACTTGGCCCCTGAGATGATCATGGGGAGGGGAGCGTTTGGAGGCCCAGCAGTCCTAAGAAGAGCATCTCTGCACACACACCTCTGCACACACTCCTCCAACCCCGGGCCCCAGTAATTTGTACCACCTGCCACCCTCATTGGACTGCTTAGAGTGGGACTGGTCCTCCAAAACTAGCAGGAGGCCAACCCACTTGAGCAAAATTTGAGTCTTAAGCAGTATTAACACACTCTGGTTTCCACTCCAAATGCATTGTTTGTTCTATCCTAAAGCCCTTCCCTCCCCTCACCACACAGGGTCACCATAACAATGCCTTCTTAATAATTTGGAAATGCTTCAAGAATCAGAACATCCTACAATTGGTAGGACAGGGAGCCTATTAAACACTTCACACTACACTTTTTCTGTATGAATATAACTCTGTAGGAAGTTGTGTGTAAATACTTCACCTATATACCATCCCTTGCATAGTATAATTTATGTATGAGAACACAGCAATATCAGTATGAGAAATTCATCATGCTTGAACTGGTCCTAAATGTGCCTTTATGCTGAGTCCCTACAATAAGCTTTCAGAGTATAATGGAAACTGTCTGAATGAACACAGGGATACTTTGGAATTGTCTGCAGATAAAAAGTTTCCGCCCTGCTCATAAAAGTAAGCTAATTCACCTATGTCAGGCACTATAGCAAGTGAGGGTATCTGGCAAACTTGGGCAAAAGAAATCCAGTCCAGAGAGGAGGAAGAGAGAGAGAGCACACACTCTGAACCAACTGGCAAATGGCATGCAAACTCTATCGTCTACGTGTAGTATGATATCTAATTTGGTCTTCAGTGCATCCACAGTTGAGCAATAACATTTTACACAGTTACCTGATTATTTAACTCATTCTATTGTGGAGCATGTTGTTGTCTCATCTTGTCTTCACATAATGAAATGAATTTAACCTAAGAGCACAAACCCTGCTATGAGTTCCTAATGGTTCCAACATAAGTTCCAGGCCACTGTAAGGCATAGGGTATAAAATCATATATGTTACAGAGTCACGCACATAAGCAGGAAGTATTGTCTTTCCCTCTTCTTCAAAAGGCTCTGAAACCACTCAGCTGATCCATACCAACAAGACCATGGTTTGTTTGAAAACCATGGTGTCCAGATCCACTTTTGTAAAGTAGCTTATCCTCTGTCTAATTAATCCTCCATATCATCACTAGATTCACTATCCAAACTAGCCATCTATATCTATATATAATTCTCTAAGGTGTACCCGTGGCTAATCCCGTGTGTGGCAGCTCTTGTGAGAGTTCACGAGCAGAAGCACCTGACTGAGCAGTGGGGATTCCATATGCAGATAGGGCGGAAGAGCCTGTGATGGTTAAATGTCAGAATGCAACTGTTACTGGTCAGAAGATGTTCTTGATTGTGGAGGAGAGGGATAGATAGATAGATAGATAGATAGATAGATAGATAGATAGAGGGCAGGGCTCTGCGAAAAGAGGGGTTGTGAGGGAGGAAAGAGCCGCTTCAGGAGAAGGAGGCTGCAGTTGTGTGAATTAGATGAGGAAACAAGATCTGTTAACTCAGGAAGGGAGAAACAGAGACAGAGAAAAGGGGAAGAAAGAGGGGAAGAGCAAATGGAGGAGAGAGAAAGAGATAAAAAGAAAGGAGGAGAAGAGAGAAAGAAGTGAGGGTGAGGGACGGGCCAAAACCTGTTAGCAGCCTGAGGGGAATGAGCGGCTGTGGCAGCTCCTATTGGCAGCAAGGAAGGACCCAGTCAACCACTGCTGCTCTTTGGGGCTACCGAGGCCATTGGCGGAGGGAGGGAGGCAGGCAGGCAAGGGACAGGCCCAGGCCTGTCAGTGTCCTGAGGGGAACAAGCGGCCATGGCAGTGGTGGCAGCGAGGAAGGGCCCAGTCAACCGTTGCTGCTCCTGTGGGAAGGAGCAAGAGTGGGGCTTGGGAGAGGGTGCGGAGGTATCTGGAGATAGGGGGCTGCAGCTTGGCCAATAGGTGCCAACAATGTTGCAACCATGACCAAGAGGGGTGAGGGGGGTGGAGTAAAGGACTGGAGTGATCAAGAGGGGTCAGGGGGATGGAACCAATGGGATGGAGGAGGAGGAGCAAGAGTGTGACTCAGATGAGGGTGGATAGATATCTGAGGTGAGGGGGCCTGTGGCAGGGGGTGAGGGGAGCAATCAAGTACTAGCGTGCAGATGCTCTGTGCAGGTTAAGCTAGTTCATAATATTACTTTTTTAGATTTCTAAAAGATTTCAATTCATTTCGTAATTTATCAGTTTCAGATTCCAATATAGCAGTTATTACTGATACATCATTAGTAAGTCCAGGGCATTTTCTGAAAGCACCTTCTACAGGAAGCTAAAAAGGTGTGGGCTTAGTCAGTGCTGAGATGGGAGACCATCTGGAATCCCCAAGCTTTCAAGAGAAAAGGTACAATAATAAATCTGTTTAGCTGAATTGGACTAGAGTGACTGCATAGATTATGTACCCAAACATTCTTCCGACTTATTTGTTCTTCTAATTTAGTTGTCAATTTATTTTCTCCTTATATAAATTGAGATTTTAGGTACAATGCATTTCAGATGCAGGCTGATTTTGTCAAGTTTATCAGACAACTGAAATATAGGGATTTCAAGACTAGCATGTTAATCAACACAAGAGCATGTCTAATCGAGATCCACTTTCATACCAACTAGCTATAATCCCCAGATTGCACCAGCAAGAGAGAGAGAGCCAAAGGGTATCTCTTTGTGTAGAAGAGGAAATTCTAGAAGTGAAAAGGGCAGAGAGTAAGATATGATGGGGGGAAATAATAGAGCCCACTGAATGAGTGGACCATAGCTATTTATCTATTATCACTCTTCTGGCCTCTAAGGCTGACTTGTAAAATGGAATTTAAAAGTGAGTGGCATATTGGTATGAAATGAAATCTGTGGTTATTTCTTAAGCTATCTGGATATTCTCTTTCTTTAAGAAAAGAAAAGAAAAGAAAAGAAAAGAAAAGTATGAAGCATTTACAATGACTGGCAGGCCAAAATTGGTAGTCAGTGTGTATATTGGCAGTGGCCGTTCAATTATTTTGTATAGCTATACGAAGTTTGGCAGTCACATACCCTCAGTAAAACTGGTGCTTGCTACAGTATATATTTTTCATTACTAAAAATAGGCTGATATGATCTGAATATAGGAAGTAGAATTCATGGTGTAAAGAAATGAGGAGAAACAATTTAGACTCTTAACTCTGGTTAATGGTTAGACTCTCCATTAAACTCAATTTCTATTTGTGTGTTGGATGTGAATGCTTCACCCCAGAACATATTTTTAATATTTTTTTGGACATATGAGATAATATTAATGATGATAAAGGCAAAATTCCTGAAAATGTTCAGAGTGCATTCCTTTCATCACAATTACCTCCTATACATCTGGGATTAGGGGACAGAACTTCCAGTTCAGTTTATCCTGACAGATTGTTTAGCTCAGTGACTAAAAAGGTGGACTTGGGAGACCAAGGCCCATCTGTGTGACTGTGTCAGGCATAGTCACTTGATGACCTTGAGCAAATCACTTGCTCAGTTCCCTTATCTGAAAAATTGAAATAATAGGAATTTACTTCACATGAATGCTGAGGCAGCAAAACACAATAAAGATTGTAAATCCACTTTGCAACTTTTAAAAGATAAATTTAAGTAGCTAAGCAATCGAAGAATATAACTTCCAGGCTCGTTTGAGTTCCAGTATTCCTCATTTAAAAATTAACCACTGATTATGTGTACATCTTGGCTGTGGCATTACAATTTAAGATAACCAAAATTATTGTGAAATCAGAGTGATGTACTGAATTTCGTAGATCGAGAAGAATAAGGAGGATCTGATACAATGCAACATGGCACGTATTCACTACAATTTGGCAGGTGAAAGAGGAGATAGCTAGAAAATAGTGTGCCAGTTTAGATGTAAGGCAGAACTAAGATTAAATCCTGATTTCACATGACATCTCCTAGCTTTAGGAGCATGTGCACTCCCCTCTCTTCACAAGCAAAGCTTGAAAGAATTCTACTCCCAGTTCTGGTTTAGAACAGCCCAGGATCACTCATTACATTCAAAGCAGGCAATCCTGGATTAATTTAACCAGAGTTTCAAAATAAACTAGTATCTGGATTGTGGCTAGAATAAGCTGCAGTTTAGTTCAGACATAATGAGCAATCCTTGTTTGTTGTAAACCAGAATTGAAACTATAATTTGAAACTGGGCTCCTTGGAGGAAGAGCGGGATATAAAATGTAAATGTAAATAATTCTTTTGAACTGAATGTGCAAAGGGCTGAGGACATACTCCTGAAGCTAGGAGATGTTGCACTAAAATAGGATTTAAACTGTGTGACACTTTATATTTGTTTTTTGTTAATGTCAATAGCAGCTGTGGTCCCAATACAGATAAGGGGCCCCACATCTGCTATTTACATTTTTAAAAATTCACGAATCTAAATGACATGATTAATGGTGCATTTTATTAGCCCTTTGCGTGACCCTGTATCTGTGCTTGGGTATCTACCTCATTTACACGGGTGATTTCTGATCTTGCTAGTGATCTGGGTACATCAGGATAAATCGCTTTTCCCTTCACAAAGCTCCAGCTATTTAATGGTCTGAGAGTACCTCTGTGTACTCTCATTAATGGAGTGCTCTCCAACACTCCCTTAAGCCTCCACTCCAATCTCTCTGTGTAGGAATGTTGCAAAACTCAATAATGAACGGGGGGTTTCCTAGTCTGTGAAGAAATACTATAAATTCTGCTGGTTCAAAAATAAAAGAGACTCTACAAACTATTGCAACTAGTTTGTTGGTGTTCTGCTTCCCCAGCCACACTCAGCCACTTCCCCAGCCACACCCAACCACTTCCCCAGCCACACAAGTTGCATGAAACCAGCAGTTCTAAAGAAAAACCACAAGCATGCACACAGGGCTGACTCCAACTCTGTGATTACCCTCAGCATATGAGTATTGTGCTTGTTGAGGGATGTCCTTCCCCTGGAGGAAGCTCATTTGTGGAGGGTGGGAGAAAGCAGCACTGTTGTGAGTCTCTTTTGTCACCATTGCCATCTTTCCCCTGTCTCCCCATCTGCAAAAAAGAACATCCCCATTTTTAGATGGGGATGAGAGTAGGAGAAGCCAGCAATAGCATGAGAGACATGTGGCAGCCCTATCTCCTCTGGCACTGCTCATATCAACTCAGGGGGTCAGCCATAGACGTGGCCAACTGCTAAAACCACCTCTGCATGCACACGTTCAGCTATATATCCACTAATGAGAAGAATGGAGGCATACTTTTGAATATTTTGCTGCAGAAGAGAATACTCCATGGCTATGGCTCAAATGAAAATGGAAGATACTTATGGATTTCACATATGAGTAGATCATATTATCATCCCAGCAATTCTCTATATGCACATAAATCTATGTGCACTCCATTCTCTGTATGCACAGTGATCAATAGCTGTCTCACACCAGTACACACCTTGTACAGCTGTGAATTTTCTAATTAGAAGTTAATATCTAGTAACTCCATATGGTAGGGTATTTTAGTTGAAATGAATCAAACTTGGCATTTTGATTTGGATGGTTTGCTTTCTGTTAGCATAGATAAAGAAGGAAATTATCAGACCACCTACTTAATGGTTAAAAAGCAGTTCTATTGTGTAATGTTATTGAAGCAGCTAAGCCTCAACCCAAATCAATATCAAAAACTGCTATGACTTGAGATTTTCAGAGTTTTTAAACATCTGAGACTCCCATTAACTTCTCTAATAGTTGCTTGTACTAAGCATTTCTGAAAGTCAGGGCACTTATTCTTTCTGTGCTCCAATAAAAAGTTTTAAGGAAAATTACTTTGAAGATTTAAACAAATCATGAACAAAAGAATGTGACTTGTTAATATGTGCCCATTCTGGTAGGATATTTGTTTATTCTGTTTGTTAATAGTTGATATCTTATTTACAGTTGTGTAGTGCCTCTCGTATTGCTGAAATTTTCCATTTTTGAAATGCTCATGACTTGAAGAGTTATTTGTATAGATGTTAGAAACTGACCTAATATTTAGAAATGAACTCCTTTCAGCTTCCTGTGGTGACTGCACATGCTGTAAATTAAGAGTGCACCATTGCATTTAAAGAAGCTACACATATCTAATATATTGTATGGACATATGCTATGAACTGCAGACAAACATGGCTTCCTGCTGCACAGTGGATCAGATTTGTGCAACTGCTTCAAACATGGCATCATGAACTGTTAATACATGCAGCTCTCACTTGCAACTGAAAGAGTAGGAAATGAATTGGGATACAAGCAAAGAATCTGTTCACATACACCTAGACCAGAATGGATGTTGTTGCAGTGCCATCTTTTGGCCAAAACATCATTTTATGAAGGTAACATTTCTTTAGAAGAATTTCAGTAAGACCTGTTTATCTCAGATTTTATACGCTAATGGAACACCTGTAGGAACATGATATGGGTTGGTTGCCATAAGAGCATGTTTTCCAAACACAGCTTCAGTAAAAACATTTGTTCCCATCATTTCCTTCCAGGTTTACTTCCAGATTCTGCAACTGACAATGAAATATTTGAATCATGGAGAGAGCCACGAATGATCACTATAAACCAGCAGGAAAGTACTGAA
Organism: Hemicordylus capensis; assembly: GCF_027244095.1. Taxonomy (NCBI): domain Eukaryota; kingdom Metazoa; phylum Chordata; class Lepidosauria; order Squamata; family Cordylidae; genus Hemicordylus; species Hemicordylus capensis. The sequence goes on along the minus strand of NC_069660.1, from coordinate 237,502,158 downwards.
GCCAAAAATGACACACACACAAAAGTAAAGTGGAAGCTAAATGTCAACTAAAACATGTAAACAGCAGTGATTAGCAACCAAACCTATTTATGGGAAATAGTTTGGGATTTTTTTATTTGCCAAACTTTAGAAAAACAATGTTGGCTGAAACACCTCAGCACAAAAATCCTCTAGGAGATGGGCTAAAAAAACATGTACTTTGTGAAGGAAGCATTAACTCTTTCCCTACTCAATGCTTCTGCCCAGGAACCAGATCTCCCCAGCTAGGGATGTTCATGAACCTGTTCAGAGGCCCTTTTACGGGCCTCTGAACAGGTTCAAATGGCCAGTGGTTCAGCCGGTTTGAAGGTGGGGGGTACCTTTAATGGTGGGGGAGGGTGCTCTTACCCCTCCCGTCGCATTTCCCCCATTGGTGCTGCATGTGCATTGGGTACCGGTCACTTCTGGTCCGACAAGGCAACGGGGCGGCAGGGAGGTACACTGCCACCCTGCTGGGCCCTTTTAAAGTGCAGCACCAGTGGGGGAAACATGGCAGGAGTAAGAGCATCCTCCCCTGCTCTTAAAAGTATCCCCCTGCCTTCAAGCTGCCACTCCTCACCAGTTCTGTGTACATCCCTATCCCCAGCTATTTTTCCTATGATATGGAAAATTTGCATCCAGAATTCTGGTTGAGGGAGAGAGTTATAGGTAAAAAGCCTTGGCTGAGCAAAAGGTTAAGAATATGCGCACACCCTCAGGCCATTTCTCCACCCTCTCGTTTGGCCTTTTTGTGACTGTGCAGTCGGGACTGGGATTCTCAGATTTGGGACTCTGCCAAATATCTAGCTGAGCACTTAATGTACTGAGTTTCTTGGGGGCTCAAGAACATTGTGTTAAGCTTGGAGACTTTGCAAATTAGTCAAATAATGCAGTGTTTGATATGTGAACTCGGAGTTAGTGATCTAATGCAGATCTAGGTGTTTTGTGTGTTTCCTTTTCATTGTATCTTCCAGGCTCTCAGACCTTCCAAAATACTAAACAAAATACTTTGGATAAGAAAACTAAGTTATGTGAATCACAATAATATGATATTCTGTCAAACTGAGATGTGTCTAATTCTACAGTAAAGTAAAGATAAAGTGTGCTGTCAAGTCGATTTCGACTCCTGGCGCCCACAGAGCCCTGCGGTTTTCTTTGGTAGAATACAGGAGGGGTTTACCATTTCCTCCTCCCGTGCAATATGAGATGATGCCTTTCAGCATCTTCCTGTATCACTCCTTCCTGATATAGTGTCAGCGGGGATTCGAACTGGCAACCTTCTGCTTGTTAGTCAAACATTTCCCCACTGTGCCACTTAAGGTGTATCTAATTCTACAGTATCAGCCCTGAAATAGCATATAGATTTTTTAAAAATAAATAAATAAATAATATATTACTATTGACACACATCGTACCTAGCAGATGGAGAGGTATGAGGCTAGCATCATACCTTCAGGGAGGAGAGCTGGTCTTGTGGTAGCAAGCATGACTTGTCCCCTTAGCTAAGCAGGGTCTGCTCTGGTTGCATATGAATGGGAGACATGATGTGTGAGAACTGTAAGATATTCCCCTCAGGGAATGGGGCCGCTCTGGGAAGAGCACCTAGGCTCCAAGTTCCCTCCCTGGCATCTCCAAGATAGGGCTGAGAGAGATTCCTGCCTGCAACCTTGGAGAAGCCGCTGCTGGTCTGTGAAGACAATACTGAACTAGATGGACCAATGGTCTGACTCAGTATATGGCAGCTTCCTATGTTCCTATGGAATTAGAACCAGAGAGTGTCTAATGAAACTGACAACCTAACAGGTTTAAAATATAGAAACAAGACAAAGAAAATACACAAGGCCACTTATTTCTGCACAGCACATAGCCTTTGGGCATGCTGCCACAAGAAATAGTGATGCCCAACAGAGTAAGGAATATTCTTTTTTTTTTTCCCCAAAGGGACAAATTCATGAAAGGTGGTGATGGGAAGTTCTTCCGGACAATGTTTCTTTATACAAAGGAAATCCCCATACCTTAAAATAATTAAAGGTCAAAAGGAACCACATGAAATAATTTACTGTAGTCAAGCAGTTGAATGGTGTTACTGTCTGTGAGTTGTTCTGACTCACTTGGACTCTTCTATTGTTCTTACGAAGGGAAAAGACAAAGGTATTCTGGGAGATGTCTATCTCCTTTCCACTCATACACAATTCAGCTCCCACTCAGCAGCCTAATCAACTCAGGCTGCCAATCCTAAACTGACCAAACTAGTCAGTAAACAGGTTGCTGCCCTAAGTAACTATAGCAGTGGTTTATTATACAAGTCTTCCTAGGACTAGGCAAATACACTTGGTATATGATATAAATGCGAGTTACTTAAACCTCATTCTTGGGTTACATGACAGACTTCATAAAAGGGCAGCTCCACAAATAGATCACCTATGAAACAAGTCCTGGAGTTTGTACATTATTATGCCTTATTGTTGGCTTATTAAAAAAATGATGGTAGCAGTTTTGTTTTAACTCATGTTCTCTTTCCTGTAGTTTGCTTAAATTAAACACACAACACCTCTAACCAGAGGAAATCTGTCCTTCCAAATTTTTGAGATCGATGAACCTAATCTGTCTAGAGATTCTTAGTTAAAATTCTCTACTGGAAACAACAGAGATCTGCTTGAATGTATGGTTGCATTTAATTATATAGAGAACTGCTAAGACTATGGACTTCATATGCACTGCTTCTTAAATTATAAACACTATTTGTTATTTAAAAATCTGTGACTAATCCTGATGGAGGGTTTATTCTAAACGTTTTCTTAATGACATTTTTGTTGTTGTTTAGATTCACCTTTCAAAGCCTACCTATTACAAGAAGATAGCCACTCCCCTCTTCAGGCCCCAAAGAGAGAACATAATGAGCCCGTTCTCATGATTAAGTGAGAGGGTTTGAGGGCAGGTGGCAGGGAAGGCATCAGAGACTCGCCTTTCCTGCAGTTGAGCAATGTGGAGTTGCTGGGCATGTGAATCACACGCCCAGATAGTCCACAGCTGCCATGGGCAGCACAGAGGTGCAGGGGTCAGGACACGTCATCCCAGCCCCAGGAAATCCTGAGTGCACAGTGCATTGTGGGGATACCCCAGTGATGGGTGGACACCCTTCAGTGTTTCAGCTCTAGCTTTAAGCAGCCAGTGCTGACAGACCATCAATTCAATGGGGTTAAGGGAGCACTCGCTCCCTTGACCTCTTTTAAGAGCTTGGCTTCTTAGCCAAGTTTGCCACTGGAGCAGTTTAGCCACAGGGGGAACCGGGCCGGGTTTAGCTGGCCTAGCCCAGTCTTGGCTGCTTGTGAGAACAGCCTCAACACATGACAGGTAGATTCAAGTGGGTCAAATATAGTAAAACTTTATTTGGATTAATTATGCTAATTATGAAACAGCAATTAGGAATGTAAATACCTAGTTATAAAATCTTAAAGTATAACCGGAAGAACAAGTAAGTGAATTGTAAGCTATATAGCCCAACTTTTATTTCATTCCATGTTTCGCACTATTAGGGATTTCTTACCATCTAAGATTGTGAAATGTATAATTCCACATTAAGATTAAGGCTATTCTCCATTCTGCTTCCATTAATTACAGTGCATTTACTGTAATCAGTGTGAAAAAAGTCAGCTACACTTTTTTTGTTCCAGTCGCCGTTTCTTTTTTCTTTCTTTCATGCTGTCTCCATGCCTTATAACAATGCCATGATTCCAGAGATTCAGAGGCAGGATCTGCTTCCCTTTATCATCTATTGGGAAAGACACCAAATTCTTCCACATTGAAATTGTACAGTTGTTACATTCATTATCTGTATCTGTGCATTCACATAAGCATCAATCAAAACCTAATAAACTAGTTTAAGCAGTATGTTCACTAGGCATGTGTATAAGCAATTGGGATAATCAGGGTGGAGTTGCGACAGCAAATATCGTGACTAAGGTAATACATGATACATACAGAATGATTAAAAAAACAGAGTGACTAAGATCACTCTGGTCATACTTGATGACATCCATAGCCTTTAATTAATGCAGGATTTTTGTCCCACACATTGTATTGCTTTACTTAGTTAAGGGGAAACTGTTCTTCTTTAGATGGTGAACTGGGAAGAAGTACTTACAAAAGCCAAATGTTTTCAGAGTAAATGGGACACGCAACTTTTACAGCACAAAAACCTATATTTGCTAAATGTGCTTGAGATCCCGCTCATTGTGGAAGGATGACTGAAATGCAATAGCATGCCGACAATAAAAATAAAATAGTATTTTTTTCAGGACTCTCAGAGATATATTTTCAAGAGGCGTAGGTGACTACAGAGGAGAAGAGGGGACTGTTGAAAATTCTCCTTTTCTTCCATGCACAATTTGGATGTAAGCCAATAATTTCGACCTAATTTTAAACTGTTTGGAGTCCTAAACTCCTCTGTGGTTTGTTGAGGTTTATCATCCAAAACACTGATGATGGAGTACTTTAATTGTGCTTGAATTAAGTTGCATCACAGCTGGTGAGTCCCTTAGGCTGTCATCCTACACATTTAAGCTTCAAACTACTGAGTCTCAGCTAATCCGGCTGAATTCAGAAGTGGGTTGAATATGGATGCCTTTAGGGATGTTTGGCTAAGAGCAATTCAAATCAAAAGGTTGGCATGAGGAAAATGACTCCAACTAGTGCCATTGAAATTAAAAGGACAAATTAAAACTTTAATTTGTCCTTTTAATTTCAATGGCACTACTTGGAGTCATTTTTTAATAAACTTGTCCTTTTAATTTTAATAAGACTACTTTGAGTTATTTTCCTCAGTATGTCAGCCAGCAAAACAAATTAGTCATGCCTAATTTAAATCTTACTAATTTAAATAGAGCAGGCATCATAGTCCTAAGTTTTAGTTTAGAAAAAAAAGGCAACTAAGAGGAGACATTATAGAGGTCTATAAAATTATGAATGATGTGGAGAGAAAGAAATTTTTCTCCTGCTCTCCCAAGACTAGAACCAGGGGCCATCCCATTAGATTGCCAGGAAATTTAGGACTGACAAAAGGAAATACTTCTTCACATAATACATAATAGAATAGGCACAAATGTAGTTCAGTACAAACCCAACAATGCAGAACAAAAGTGTGATGCCAGCTTCTCTCTTGTGACCTTGATTATTCTGGTGCATTTGCTTGGCCTAGCCATAAAGCATAAGGCTCTCACATTAATAAAACCTACAATACCATCAGAACAGACACTAATATACACCTTTCTTGGCAACTTCAGCCAACAGCAAAAAGGTCAGGTGGATTACATCCAGTAACCTAAAGGAAACTGTAAAATAATAGATTTATCACCCAAGTGGCAAAGCAGACAATATTGCACACCTGTATCTTTGCCAAAAATAATTTTCCAAGTAGTCCCAAGCAACTGAACAAGCTTGTCATCTTCAAATCACCTGATTCAATCCAACACAGATCTATGTGATCTGAAAGGCCTCAGTCAAATGAGCAAACATTCTCTCTGCAAATTCTTATAATGCCATAGAGTGTGTGCTGTCAAGTCGGTTTCGACTCCTGGTGACCACAGAGCCCTGTGGTTGTCTAGAATACAGGAGGGGTTTACCATTGCCATCTCCCGTACTGAGATGATGTCTTTCAGCATCCTCCTATATCGCTGCTGCCCAATATAGGTGTTTCCATAGTCTGGGAAACATACCAGCGGGGATTTGAACTGGCAACCTCTGGCTTGATAATCAAGTCATTTCTTATCCCAAATTATTAGTGAAGTGTAACTTCCCACAGCTACACTGTGGGAATTATAAGTAGATAGTTATCACCATTCCTCTGAATGCTCAGCCATACCATGTGCATAGCAGACCTCAGAAATCCTCTGTTTAGAATAAATCATGTCAGCATAATTGTTTGTGGATATCCACATGTGGTGCAAAAGCAGCATTTTTAAATAACATTTTGACAAAGGAGTAAATTAGTATTATAGGTTACTGTCAGTTTACTAGCTCTCTTTAGCCTCTAAAATATAACTAGATGTTACAGGCTGTTAATGCTGAAAAAGGTGATTTCCACCTCAGTCTGGGATTATTTTAACACATATGGAGTTATCCTAGTTGTCCAACAAATCTTCCTCCCTTGCAATGAATGATAAGTTTTCACTTTATGAGTTTTCTTCCTGCACCTCCCAAGTTATCAAGATTGGTTTTTCTCCCTGATTGTTTCCAAGGAAGAGCATACACATATGAAAACTGTCCCATCTCTGCATCCAAGTCTAAAAGCCAAGCAATATGATAGTAGGAGGCATTTTTGTTCATGTATAAAGCATGGGGTAAACTCCAGTGCAAAACAAAAAAAAAGGGGTGTACTGCTGAGGGGACCTGAGATACCTAGTCAGCCATCTTAGATAGCTATGCTGTTATTGTACATTATTGTGCTTTTAAGGAAAGCTAAGCCATTTTCCCCCTCTCAGAATGGCCATAATGATTATCATGTATCACTTCAGACAGAAAGGACAATTCTTAATCTGACTTCACTTAAGGAACCACACATGCAAAAAGAAGCAGTTTCAAATCAGCATACCAAGAAGAAAACAGCAATTTTAATGTAAACCGCCTTGAGCCTTTTGGAAGGACGGTATAAAAGTTTTAATAATAAATAAAATAAATAATAAAATTCATGGGACTTCAAACTAAACTGAAGCTACTCAGAAGTTTTCACACAGGGCTTTCAAAGCCCTTTAACTTGCATCTCCTCTGGAATGGAAGAGGTGTGTTCACATATTGGCCAGATTTACCCCAAAGTCCCTGTGAGTTATCAGGGAGCAGTTCACACACAGTTTGGGTTTTTCACTGCACCATAGAGTGTAGCCCAATTTATATCCAGGGTTAAAAATCCACTATATGTGTTGGTTTTAGGGGACAACTTTGAGTTCACAGTAAAGCCTCCCCATAAACCCAGGTAAAGCCTGCTGTGTGTAAAAGTCGCAGGTGTTTCACAATAGGCCAGGTATACTGCCATCTACAGGGTGATCTTCAAATAACTGGTGTAACATCCAACCATTAATTTCTGTAGTGGAGTAAAAAATGGGTCAAAGTCCCACAGCTGGTCAAAATCCTAAGACTGCTTTGGATACATTATAAAGTTCTATATTCAAATCAGATGAACTATACTTTAAAATCTGGAATGTTAAATTTGCATTTTCATCCTTAAAAGAAGTGTCCCAAGTGCTATGCCCACTGAATGAATGTGAGAGGCTAGTATTAAGTCCCAAAGTCTGGTAAGAAAGAGCTATACTATGTTGCTTCAAAGTACTAGGATATGCCTGAGGGCCTAAAAAGATGGTACACCAATCTGACTTGAATCTAGACTAGTAAACCAATATTCTCTGATACATTTAATAGAATGGGTAGAATAATTCCCCCAAATATCCTCTCCTCTGCTAAATAATGCAGGAATATATTCTTTGAACATATAGAGATTGCACATAAGAAGATTATGCTGCACTGGAAGGTACCTGATCCATGGCAGTCACAAAAATGGTAAACTCACTTAATTCTCCTAGAAAACTGACCCATCGAACACAGGTCGGCTTGGTCAAACCCAGTAACTTCTGTGCTTTTTAATATCTCTTTATAGCATATATTAACCATGTCCTATAATTGTGCTATATATTTCTGTTTCAAAATTGAATGTTTACTTTGTCAACCTATGTATTTATTTTACCTTTGTATTTTATTGAATGCAGGTGAACGTTGTTAATTGCAGTCCCAATATCCGCAGTTCCACTTATCCATGGTCGGGCAGTTGATACCGGACCTTGGTATATACAGTACAGAAAAGGGTTCATTTTTGCATATCCACAGTTTTGGGGTGGCTGGAAATTACCTCAGAGGTGGTTCCCTCAGAGACCCCATTTTGTCAAATTTTATGGCTCTTTTATGAAATTTTAAAAAATCACCCCCCTGTGATTTTTCACAGAAAAATCAGCAAAATTCAGCATTTTGGGCCCATTGCTGGACAGCTGGGAACCCACAGAACATGGTATAGTACTTTCTTTCTTTGATTTCAACTGGTTTTGTTGGGTTTTAGCTGGGTTTTTTTTGTCCTGCAGGAACCCAACCCCCAATTACCATAGACTTAATGTCTCGTTATCCGTGGTTTCACTACCCACAGAAATCTGTGGGAACAGAACCCCCGTATGTTAATAAGAAATAACTGAAATAACTTCATGTTTCAAAAATACAAAGATTTATTTAATGACTTCCCAATTCCAAAATAAGCAAAGTGTTATTTTCACAAATGGAGACAAATTTCTTGTTGAAGAAATTTTATTGCATTTTTTTTCCTGACAACAGAGATCTTTATTAAAAGTTCAGGTGAAAAAGGCCAGCACATAGCAAAACTAACTGATCATCAGAACTTGGCATTGGCAAAGCTAGTCTTTTTTTCTAGACAATAGGGGTTAATGTATTATTCTGTCTACACATTGTGCATTTATTAACTAACTAAAGGACAAGGAAGTTCAAACATGGTTATATGAACTGAAACCTCTGTTCTGTAAGTCACTGATGATGAAAGTGGACATAATGGTGCTGGTTCCAACCCTGATCTGCTCCAAAAGCAGTTGAGATCAGTCAAATAAGGCACATGCAAACCTTAAACCTGTCTGTGATTTGCTCTCTGCACTCTGGCCCCCAAAACAGCCAATACCAGAGCTCTGATGTTAGAGAGAACCTGGCTCAAGAAAGGAAGAGAACTGTGGGGAAGTGATAGGCAGCGAGAGGCTTCTGTATTCCTCATCTGTGCAACCCTTTTATCTTGGGAATTGGACCTCCACTCCTTTTTCTCCATGATTGGAGCAGTTTGTGTTTGTTTGTTGAATTTCTATAACACCTAATATAGACATTTCTAGGCAGTGTACAGATTAAAACATAATATAAAATATAAAACATTTAAAATTCATAAAAACAGGAAAAAATCACAACAGATAAAAACACACATTAAAATCTAAAATTTAAATTTCAGTTAAAAGCCTGGGAAAACTGGTACATCTTCAGGGTCCTTCTAAAAGTAAACAGAGAAGGAGATGCTCTTATTTCGGCAAGGAGTAGGGATGTGCACAAACCTGTTCAGAGGCCCTTTTATGGGCCTCTGAAAAGGTTATAACACCGGGAGGGTTCAAAGTTAGAGGCCGGGGGGGTGCTCCTTTAAGGGCGGGGCAGGGTGCACTTACTCCTACTCCTCCTCTCCTAGAGAGGATAGCTGGTCTTGTGGTAGCAAGCATGACTTGTCTCCATAGCTAAGCAGGGTCTGCCCTGGTTGCATATGAATGGGAGACTTGATGTGTGAGCACTGCAAGATATTCCCCTCAGGGGATGAAGCCGCTCTGGGAAGAGCAGAAGGTTTCAAGTTCCCTCCCTGGCTTCTCCAAGATAGGGCTGAGAGAGATTCCTGCCTGCAACCTTGGAGAAGCCGCTGCCAGTCTGTGAAGACAATACTGAGCTAGATAGACCAATGGTCTGACTCAGTATATGGCAGTTTCCTATGTTCCTATGCTGCTTCCCCCCCGCAGGCACTCATTGCCGTTAAAAGCCTTTGGGGCAGCAGCGTACCTCCCTGCTGCCCCTTCTTCCTCCTTGGCTGGAAGTGGCCAGAAGTACCGGAGTACGCTTGCACCTGTCACGTGTGTGCGCGTGTATGTCAGTTGAGCGCATGCACAATGGGTGCATGTGCACCCGGTACTTCCGGCCACTTCTGGTGAGGAGGGGGAAGGGGCAGCAGGTAGGTACACTACCGCCCCTAAGGCTTTTAACGGCAACAAGCACTGGCGGGGGGGAAGTGGTGGGAGGGGTAAGTGCACCCTCCCTCACCCTTAAAGCAGCACCCCTGCTGCCTTCAAATCGCCCCACTGCGGTTCCATGCACATCCCTAGCAGGGAGTGCGTTCCAAAGCCCTGGGGCAGCCACAGAGAAAACCCGGTCCTGAGTTTCCACCAAATGAGTTGGTGGCAACGATAACCGGACCTCTCCAGATGATCTTTATAGGCGACAGGGTTCATGATGGATAAGGCGCTCTCTTAAGTACCCTGGACCTAAGCCATTAAGGGCTTTATACATATGTAGGTAATAACCAGCACTTTGTATTTCATTCGGAAACATATTGGCAGCCAATGAAGTTCTTTTAGAATCGGTGTTATATGGTCCCTTTGGGTGAACCCAGAGACCATTCTGGCTGGTGCATTCTGTACCAATTGTAGTTTTGGAACTATGTACAAAGGCAGCCCCACGTAGAATTTACAGCAGTCAAGCCTAGAGGTTACAGTAATCAAGCTTAGAGGTTACCAGCATATGTACCACATATGGACGTATCTGACATATCATGTCGAAGCTGATAAAAAGCACTCTGGCCACAGCCTCAACCTGAGAAACCAGGGAGAGTTTGGGATCCAAGAGCACTCCCAGACTACAGATCTGATCCTTTAGGGGGAGTGTAACACCATCCAGAACATGCAGATCTGAACCATCTCTCGGATCCCAACCTCTTACAGACAGTACCTCTGCCTTGTTTGGATTCAACTTCAGCCTGTTATCCCTCATTCAGCCCAATATTGCCTCCAGGCAGGCATGGGGGTGGGGGTCATGCCATTTCCTGATGAAGTTAGTATGGAGAAATAGATCTGGGTGTCATCAGTATATTGATAGCATCCCAGACCAAACTTCCTGACGATCTCTCCCAGCGGTTTCATGTAGATGTTAAAAAAAACACTGGAGACAGTATGGAGCCTTGTGGAACCCCACACTCTAGCTCTCGTTTTTATGAACAGTGTCCAAGTGACACCATCTGGAATCTGCCAGAGAGGTAGGAGCGGAACTACTGTAAAACAGTGCCACCCAATCCCACTTCCTTCAAGTGACCCAGCAGGATACCATGGTCAATGGTATTGAAAGCTGTCGAGAGATCCAAAAGGATCAGCAGAGTCATACTCCCTCTGTCAGTTGCCAGTTGGAGATCATCCATCAGGCTGACCAAGGCAGTCTCAACCCCATAGCCCACTCGAAAGCCAGTTTGGAAAGGATCTAAATAATCTGTGTCATTCAAAATTGCCTGGAGCTGAGAAGCAACCACTCGCTCAATCACCTTGCCTATCCAAGGAAGATTATAGACTGGTCTGTAATTAGCTAACTCTTAGGGATCCAATGCAGATTTCTTCAAATAAGATATAATAATAGCCTCCTTAAGATGAGGCATCCTGCCCTCCCTCAGAGAAGGGAGGGTTAAACACATATACTGCCACCATCACATCCCATTTGGCACTAATTGGTTATATCTCAAAAACAGATACATGAATTGGAGTGTTCATATCCATTTTGCATCTTTCTGTGGGTATTGGTATGACTTGTAAAAGTATATCCTGCCTTTTAAAGAGACATTTGAGAAGCAGCTCAGAGTGCTAGTCTTTAGGCACAGACAAAGAGAGAATGGCTTTAGCTAAATCGCGTGCATTTGACAGAGTTCAGTTTTCGGGCAAACCATTTGCTATAGAGTGAGATGCAACCAAATAATTTGTTCTTTCTTTATAAGTAACAAAAGCAGCAAACATGATCTGCACAGTCTAGCTATTCCACTGCAGTGGATGAACTATGTGGATGGAACATTTTTCACTCTTTAGAATCACAGGAAAGAGAAACATTTTAGCCTTGACTCTGTGGTTCTACGGTAGAGAACATTTTTCTTCAGTTTAAAAATATTGAAAACAATTATCTAAAAACCTTCATTCATTCTGCTTTCATCTTTATGGTATTTCTGCATTTACTCAGTGCATTTGTTCTTTGTTCCCATTCCCTTCTGATGGCCATTTTGAGGCAGAGCTTTCCTCTGTCTGCTGTAAGGAAATGTTATATCATACTACAATATCTCATATGGCATGCGGGAGTCCAAACCTTTGGCAAAGAACCAGTCAGACCAACTCTAGCAGCTTTCTGTAGACTGGCACATCATCAAGCAGTCACAAAGACCAAGGCTGCATCATCAGATGACAGCAAAGAGTAATGGATGACCACAAGTAATTCCTGGAAAGCCGCCACATGAGGATGCCGCACTTGCCTCACCAGCAATCAGTGTCCACAACAGCCTTCTTCAATATATGTATGTATATTCGTCAATATGAAGGTCAGTCACCAGTATGAATGCCCTGAGCCATTTTGGAGGGGCGGTATATAAATCAAATAAATAAATACGGTTGACTTGTTATCTTTTTAATTGTTATTTATATATATTTATTTTTATTGTATTTTCCCTCTTGTTGTGCTGGTCATAGACCATAATAAACTTTGAACTGAACTGAATAAATACATAAATAAATAAAAATATGAAGATGGCGACATAAAGCCCAAACTAAGGCCAAGATAGGAAGCTGGATCTGAGAAAACAACAGTTACAGCAGCTATGAATCGAACAGGGATATCAGCCTTATTTTGTTTCCTTACCAGTATGTGTCAGTCATTTCCATATAAGGGAACTGATATAGGTTGTAAACTGCCTAGAGACTTTGGTAGTGGATGGTATACAAATATGATAAATAAATAAGTGTAGCTGCTAGTGTACTTGAGAAACAGTCATGGAAGGGCTATTCTCTCCTGAATTATGAAGGTAATAAAGATCAGCGCCCTGTTACTGAAGCATACTCCCTTGTGATAACACTGGGAGATAACTCAGAAAGGTTGGAGCCCCATCTTATCTGACTTATCAGTCCAGGTAGCAGTGGGTAAGGCTATTATAAGCCGAAGCATGATATAAGAGAGACTTTATATAAGAACAATATGTGAACCTAGTGATATGTTGGGTAAATGGCATCAGAACTAATGGCTCCAAACTGGCCATTAGGAAATGTTGCTTGGAGCAACATTTATAATGTTTATGTGTGATATAATACTGCAAGAATGTATTTGTGGCTTTTGTATTTTTCCTAGAGCTGTTGTGCAACTGAAGAATCACAAGGGTGATGTGGATAAATCTTTAAAAGATATCTTATAGTAAGTACTTCAGCTGTGGTCTATTGGAGATCAATAAATCCATACCATAGCAGTCTGATTAGGCTTACTACAGCTTCCTTTCCAGGGCATTCAGTACAGTAGCTCGAGAGCACCCTCAGACACACTTATTGTCTCTTTGCCTTGCACTTCTGGCAAGGAGATCTTCTTGTTGGCGGACATGATGAAGAAAATTACTCAGAGTAGTCCCACTTACAGGGGCTTACAGACAGATCATCCTGGAGAGAATCTATCTATGTGGTCACTAAGAGTTGACACCGACTTGGCGGCACTTAATTAACCAATCAGTCCCACTTAAAAGGAAGAGTTAGCCAATGCCTGTTTCCTTTTCATGTCAATGGGACAACTTTGAGTAATCTTCCTCACTGCGTAGGCTGCTGCTTCCTATTGCTGCTCATGCACCAGCTGCTTCCTTCCCATTTGCCCTGGTGGCGGATTCCTTTAGGCAGTCCCTCTCTCCTCTCCCCTTCCCAATAACTGCTAACAAGCCAGAGGGAGGAGCGGGGAGGTCCACCCATTTGCTAGGGGAAAGGAGCTGTCACCATAGGGAGAGAACATAGCTTATGCAGGGTGGCTGAGCACGATCAAAATGCTGTTAATATAGGTGGCAACGGATTTGGCCTATGAGAGTCATTCAGTATATTAGGAACTGGAAAATGGCACAGTCTTTCAAAAACATGGGGAAATTGCAAATTGTAATCCTCTCCCCTTAGAACAATTTGCATACAGTGCACACAGAAAGTCAGCACTTGGGGTGCAAGGTAAGCTAGAATGCTTCTCCCAACACGCTATCTTTCTAGGGACAAGGACATGGCATAGGGGAGCACTCAAACCTGTGATTTATTCTGAACTTTATGTACTTTTTTTGTCGAAGTGACATTTTCCTATCAGTAGCTTTCCAAGGACAGGGAATTTTTTAACAAGAATGAGAATTCAAACCTGTGATTGTCCTAAAGTTGACTGTAGCCAATAGCATACAGCATGATACATGAGCACTGTGAAAAGAAAGACCTGAATGGTCCTCTATGCTGTTTTCAATAAAAGAGGATGCTTATTGCACCCTTTACCTGATCTAGGGTTGTCATATTTTACTAGCTATTTTCTTAAAACAAGGTTAAATAGGATGCTGACTCATGTATCCTTAGGCTAAGCAATGAGCAAAGTACAAGAAGTTATTTTTCATCTGACTCAAGTTTCCTGTTCCTATCCTTGTTATTAATATCTATCTATCTATCTATCTATCTATCTATCTATCTATCTATCTACATTTTGTTGTCACCTGTGACAACATATACCAGAAAATTTTCAACCAAAAATTTGGACACAGATCCACAAAGTAAGGCATCATGCTGATGGACAATTTGACATTTATACTTGGCCCTGAATGAGGGGGCGGTGTGTGGCGGGGGGAGACACCAAAGGCACATTGTTCTAACTGGGGTCCTACTGGCGTTCAGAAATCAAGCATGCAGAATGATTAATAGTGATGACAACTTCTCACCAGAGTGGGAGTTCAGGTAGAACAATGCCGCAGTATTGTAGAACTGCTTTAAAGAAATACAAACATGACTAGCATCAGACAGCAATATTCCTTCTGTCCTCTTTCACAACTACTTTCTTTGTCCTGTCTGGGTTATTGTTTTACATTCCGATTCTCTCCCTTTGGGTATACTTTAACAGAAGAGAAGGTCAATAAAAGGTTTTAATTACATAGCTTCATATTAATTTCTTCATAATGACTACATCATTTTAAAAGGAGTGGGGGACTTATGTTCCTGCTTCTAATTTTTACAGCTTGTTCACAAAGTCATTGATGGCTAACACAGCCCTACTAAAGATAAGGCACAAATGTAAGCAAGTAATATACATTTTATTCTAACTTCATTTACTTTTTTTATTAAAAAATAGACCACCATTTTATATATAGTGATATTTATTTATTTATTTTAAAAATGCCCTTACCCTCACAAGAATACCCCCATAGCTCATAAAAACATAAGAACAGCCCTGCTGGATCAGGCCCAAGGCCCATCTAGTCCAGCATCCTGTTTCGCACAGTGGCCCACCAGATGCCGCTGGAAGCCACAGACAGGAGTTGAGGGCGTGCCCTCTATCCTGCCATTACTTCCCTGCAACTGGTACTCAGAGGCACCCTGCCCTTGATGCTGGAGGTGGCCCATAGCCCTCCGACTAGTAGCCATTGATAGACCTCTCCTCCATGAAGTCATCCAAACCCCTCTTAAAGCCATCCAGGTTGTTGGCTGTCACCACGTCCTGTGGCAGAGAGTTCCACAATTGGATCACGCATTGTGTGAAAAAGTACTTCCGTTTGTTGGTCCTAGACCTCCTGGCAATCAATTTCATGGAGTGACCCCTGGTTCTAGTGTTGTGTGAGAGGGAAAAGAATCTCTCTCTCTCCACTTTCTCCACACCATGCATGATTTTATAGACCTCTATCATGTCTCCCCACAGTCGTCTTTTTTTCTAAACTAAAAAGCCCCAGGTGTTGTAGTTTTGCCTCATAAGAAAGGTGCTCTAGGCCCCTGATCATCTTTGTTGCCCTCTTCTGTACCTTCTCCAGTTCAACAATGTCCTTTTTAAGATGTGGTGACCAGAATTGTACGCAGTACTCCAAGTGTGGTCACACCATAGTTTTGTATAAGGGCATTATAATGTTAGCCATTTTATTTTCAATCCCCTTTCTAATGATCCCTAGCATGGAATTTGCCTTTTTCACAGCTGCCCCACATTGAGTCGACACTTTCAACGAGCTGTCCACCACAACCCCAAGATCCCTCTCCTGGTCCGTCACCAACAGCTCGGATCCCATCAGCATATACTTGAAGCTGGGGTTTTTCGTCCCAATGTGCATCACTTTACACTTGCTAACATTGAACCGCATTTGCCATTTTGTCGCCCACTCCCCCAGTTTGGAGAGATCCTTTTGGAGCTTCTCACAATCCATTTGGGATTTCACTACCTGGAAGAGTTTGGTATCATCTGCAAATTTGGCCACAGCTCATATGTATTGGAATACTAAGGCCAATAAAAGTACAGAATCAACCTTGCATATTTTTACAAAGTGTACTGTAAAGAAGATGGAAATTTCACCAAGATATGAAAAGTTGATTTTTCATCGGTTTAGCAGAACAAACAGCGTTTTGAAGGTGTGTGTTTTATCTTATGAAATGAAGATGAAGTCAGTGGTCCACATTTCATGAACTTCTAAGTGCAGGCAGAAATTACATTTTTCTTTAAAAAAAAAATCATCCAGCTAAGCTGTAGTAGTATTTGTATTAACACTACTACACAGTCAGTCATGCCCTTGGGTACTCTAACTGTACAACATTACATCAGCCAAAACAAACAGCTATAGAATAAGTCTCTATGCTATAAGAAATCTCTGTGCTTTGACCTGTACAATTTGTTCAAATCAAATGGTCTTAAATATGGAATATAAATGGTCCTTTCCCTCTAGTTTTTATGTGTATGACTGTATCTGCACATCAGATATATGTGTATGACTATATCTGCACATCAGTCTACACTATTTCACATAGTCACAAACAAAACAACTTCCTGTCCTGTTCATATATGCTCAGTGCCTGCAGTGATTTTACCAGCACCTATTGTGAAGCTCACCAGCTTAGTTTCAAATACCGCATTTAATCGAATAGAAGATGACTCTGAATTTAAGACCAGCCCCTTTAACAATATAAGATGGCCTCCTGATTTCTAACATCAAAGAACTTGGGGGGAAATCTGATCTTGAATTCAGGTAAATACTACTCAAATGTTTGCTTCCACTAGAAGTTGCTTTACTTCTCAGGGGGCTGAGGGCTCACAGAACGTATTGGAATGGCAGTTGCTGTGACTATATCCATGGGAAACCTGCTGTAAGTGTATCCAAAGGCTGGGATGTGGACTTACCAAGAGATCAAGGGATTGTGAACCACCAGGGACGTTTTGTATGAGGCACTATAGAAATGTAATAAATAAATCATACAGAGCCAGTTAAGGAATCCCCACACAATCAGGAACTGAACCTGTTAGAGGTTGTTGATTTTTACCCACAATAGGTAAAACAGCAGAGCACTAAGGAATGAGCACACACTCCAGTTACAGAGTAGGTAGCAGAGGATGGTTTGGATATTGCAGCTATTTAAAGAAAACACATGGAGATCCTTGTATGACTAAACACTAAATATTTATTGGTTAAATAACTTAGATAGGAAAGACCTATCTTTAATCTAAAGGACTACATAGTGGATAGGTAAGGACAGAGAGAGATGTTTCCACCTGCTCTCTAGGAGGAAAGGAAAGATTGTGACCCGGCACAGGAAGTGCTGCAGAGTCAGTTCAGGGGTCATAGAGTAGGGACAGATAGGGAGACCCTGACTCACTGTCTCTACTCCCAATGCCCCTAGTGGTCATTAGGACAGTTGGTGCAAAAGGTCGATGCACTGGAAGTTCATCTCCAACAGAACCATGTTAAGAATTATGTGCCCCAGTGTGCCTAGGCCTCTATTCCCAAAATGCATGGCTGACAAGAGGCCAGGAGTATCCTGTCAGTCGCTTCAAAGGTTACAGGAGCAGCCTTGGGCTCAATGGGAGTAGCATCTTTGGTAACAAAGGCTGCATTAATAAAACTACTTGATGCCCCCAAGTCCACCATGGCAGCTGCCTTAAGAAGTTGACCATCTTGCAGATATGAGACCAATGGGGGAATTGGCTGACCTTATCTCTCACGATTCGTGGTTCCATGTCTCACTTTTTCAACTTCTGGATGGTGGGGGTGATAGATGTCCTGATCTCACAGGTGTGTGGAGCTTTTGCAAGGACAATCACTAGGAAAATGTCCTGCCCCTCCATAGTACAGTACTTTGCTGCTGACACAAATTCTTTCCTTAGTTGGAGCCCTTCCCTCTGTAGTCCTGGATCTGCTGTTTGTGCAGGAGGTTGCACAGACTTCGGAGGATGTCCCAGTGATGTATTCAAGGCATCCCTCAATTCAGAGGCATGAGCTAATAAAGTCCAGAAGGTTTTCAAGGGGGTCAGTACAGGCCAATTCATCCAGAATTCCATCCCTGAGGGTAGCTAAAAACAGGCCCATGAGGACAAGCTCATTCCAGGCCAAGTCTTATACTGACCTGTGGAAGGCATTGGCATACTCCATGGCAGGGCTGAGATGACTTTTTGTAGATACCAAATATGATGCCTGGTTTATTTTTATTTTTCATATATGATAAATAACTTTATCATCATAACTTTATAACTACCTGATATGTGTATCTCTAGGCAGTGTACACAATTAAAAACACAACAAATGTAAAAAATAATAACAAAACAATTTAACAGAATAAAGAAGTTAGAACAATTTCATGGGATAAAAACAATTAAATAGTTTTAAATTAATTTCAGTTAAAAGCCTGAGAAAACAGGCTTGAGCGTCTTCCTAAAAGCAATAATAGACAGATATGCTCTTGTTTTGACAGGGAGCATATCTTGGGCAGCCACAGAGTCAGCCTGGTCTTGAGTCACCACCAAATCGGTAGGTGGCAACTATAACCGGGCCTCTCCAGATGAGAGATCTTAATAGACAACAGCATTCATGACAAAGGCGGTACTCTCTTAAGTACCCTGGACCCCAGCCATTAAGGATTTTATAGGTAATGCCAGCACTTTGCATTTCACTTGGAAACGTACTGTGCAGTTCTTTTAAAATTGGTGTTATATATTCCCTTCGGGTTGTCCCAGAGACCAGTCTGGCTGCTGCATTCTGTACCAATTGTAGTTTCTGGACTATGCACAAAGGCAGCCCCACACAGAGTGCATAATAG
Source organism: Hemicordylus capensis (assembly GCF_027244095.1). Lineage (NCBI taxonomy): Eukaryota > Metazoa > Chordata > Lepidosauria > Squamata > Cordylidae > Hemicordylus > Hemicordylus capensis. Next base: position 237,483,241 of record NC_069660.1, on the reverse strand, counting down.
TAGACAAGCCTGTAAGCCAATTTATCTTGAAGCACAGGAGCTGCTCTAGCAGCAATGGCATCATTTAGGTTGCCAGAATAGTGTTCTCTGCTACCTGCTGTATCAAATACACAGGATCCATTTCCATCCCATGTTGGTGGATTGGAGCAAGATATTCCCACAGACAAGAACGAACAACATCTAAGAGGGGCAAGGCAAGGTTACAGAACCCTGGAGGGCTCCAAGTGAGCAACTTGCTCTGAAAAGAGGCATAAGAACAGCCCTTCTGGATAAGGCCCAATGCCCATCTAGTCCAGTATCCTGTTTCACACAGTGGCCCACCAGATGCCGCTGGAATACTACCAGCAGGAGTTGAGAGAATGCCCTCTCTCCTGCTGTTATTCCCCTGCAACTGGAACTCAGAGGCATCCTGCCTCTGAGGCTGGAGGTGGCCTATAGCCCTCAGACTCAGCCGTTGATAGACCTCTCCTCCAAGAAGTTTTCCAAACCTCTCTTAAAGCCATCCAGTTTGTTGGCTGTCACCACATCTTGTGGCAGAGAATTCCACAAGTTGATTATGCATTGTGTGAAAAAGTACTTCCGTTTTTTGGTCCTAAATTTCCTGACAATCAATTTTATGGTATGACCCCTGATTCTAGTGTTACATGAGAAGGAGAAAAATATCTCTCTATCCACTTTCTCCACACCATGCATGATTTATAGTCCTCTATCATGTCTCCCCATAGTCATCCTATTTCTAAACTAAAAAACCCCAGGTGTTGAAGCCTTGCCTCATAAGGAAGGTGCTCTAGACCCCTGATCACCTTGGTTGCCCTCTTCTGCACCTTTTCCAGTTCTACAATGTCCTTCTTTAGATGTGGTGACCAGAATTGTACGCAGTACTCCAGGTGTGGCCACACCATAGTTTTGTATAAGGGCATGATAATATTAGCAGTTTTATTTTCAATACCCTTCCTAATGATCCCTAGCATGGAATTGGCCTTTTTCCACAACTGCCGCACATTGAGTCAACACTTTTAATGAGCTGTCCACCACAACCCCAAGATTGCTCTCCTGGTCAGTCACTGAAATCTCAGATCTCATCAGCATATAAGTGAAGTTGGGGTTTTTTGTCCCAATGTGCATCATTTAACACTTGTCAACACTGAACCACATTTGCCATTTTGTCGTCCACTCATTTAGTTTCTAGAGATCTTTTTGGAGCTCCTCACAATCTGTTTTGGATTTCACTATCCTGAATAATTTGTTACTAGCTGAGCCGCATAAAGCATCTGTGTGCTCTTTGAGGCCGGCTGTTCCCCACTCCCTCCTGCCCACTCTCCCTCCCCCTCCATCCCTCCTGCCCTGTTCTCTTGCCTCCCTCCCCTTCCTCCTGCCCCACTCTCTTCTGCCTCTTCTTCCCCTTACCGGGTGGTGGGCAGCCAAAAAGGGCCCCCCACCGCTGCCCCTTTCCCTCCTGGCCCAACCTCCAACAGGCGCCTGCCCTCCATGGCCGGGCCCGCTGCCACCTGACCTCAACAGCTGAGCCCGCCTCCTCCTGGCCTCTGCGACCAGGCCCACTGCCGACCAATCCTCCTGGGTGCACCTCAGCCAATCAGGCGCCTCCACCCCCCAGCCAATCAGCTGGGCTCTGGGACACACATTCCAAGGCAAACCCAGGAGAATTAAATATATAGATTGTCTGCAAATTTGGCCACCTTGCTGCTTACCCCTACTTCTAGATCATTTTTGAAAAAATTAAAAAGCACCAGTCCCAGTACAGATCCCTGGGGGACCCCATTTCTTACTCCATTGTAAAAACTCTCCATTTATACCTGCCCTCTGTTTCCTATCCTTCACAGTTACCAATCCACACATGAACTTGTCCCCTTATCCCATGACTGCTACGTTTTTTCAAGAGTCTTTGATGAGGAACTTTGTTGAAAGTTTTTTGGAAGTCCAGGTATACAATGTCAACTGGATCACCTTGATCCACACACTTGTTAACACTCTCAAATAATTCCAAAAGGTTTGTGAGGAAGGTTTACCTTTGCAGAAGCCATGCTGGTTCTTCCCCAGCAGAGCCTGTTCTTCTATGTGCTTAACAATTGTGTCCCTGAGAATGGAGCATTGGTTCACTTACCGTGAAGGCTTCTTCTGGTTGCTGGAATCAAGGACATCTCCATGGGTTATGCCCCTCATGAGCTCCAAGGCAGGACAGTTTTGATTTGTTAAAGTAGAGAAAAACACGCCTACTTGAGCCTGAGGGGGATAACTCTGCCCCAGTTCTTTCAGACCAAGTTAGGAAAAGGCAATCATAACAGATGAAATAAGATAAGAAAATGGTAAGACAGTAGGAAACCACATCTTCTATAAACTTTTGCGCTAGGCCAGAGGCATAGCTGGGGGAAACGGCGCCCAGGGCAAGCTCTGCCCCAGAAATTGTGCCCTCTCCCCACCCACCCACCCACATACCTGCGCCCTGGTGGCCAGAGTGAGTGTGGCGGTGGTGGGTGGCGGCAGATCGCACAGCGGCGGCGGGTGGCGGCGGATCGCCGAGTGCAGCAGAGTGACGCCGACGCCAGGCCAGACGGCAGGCCTCAGTGTCGCTCTGCTGCACTCAGTGATCCGCCGCCGCCCACCACCGCAGCGTTCACTCCCGCCGCCACCCGCCGCCGCGCGATCTGCCGCCGCCCGCCACTGCCACGCTCACTCGGGGCACACGATGATGATCCGCTGCCGCCCGCCACAGCCGTGCAATCCAGGGGGGGATCGGGGGGTCATGGCACTTTTTGGCACACCCCCACGTGACCCACCAAAGTGGCGCCCAGGACACGTGCCCTGCCTGCCCCCCTGTTACGCCCCTGCGCTAGGCATATGAATACAGCTGATACTGAAAAGATGCTCTTTACCAGGAACAGACAAGCACACCAAGCCAGGTGGGTTGAGATGTCCTATACTCCAGCAACCAGAAGAAGCCTTCACGGTAACTGAACCAATGCTCCATTCTCTGTTGCTGGGGTCAAGGACATCTCCACGGGACATAGCACAGCTTGACTCCCACTAGGGCGGAGGCACGCTTGTCTTTCCTGGGGAAGCACCTGTTGTAAAACTCTCCTACCAAAGGATGCCTGGGCCAAAGCATGAGAGTATATCTTGTCATGCTTGGTGAATGTAGATGGACTTCTCCATGTTGCTGCCCTGCAGACCTCCTGTACAGGGGCATTCGTGGTGAATGATTGGGCCACTACATGTGTAGGAGGTCTGAGATGTTGTGTCTCACACTCCATGGCTATGCAAGCTCTGATCCATCTCACAATTGTAGGTGACGAAACAGCCATTCCCATGGATCCAAGTAGGAAGGAAACGTGAGGAGAGCTGGTCTTGTGGTAGCAAGCATGACTTGTCCCCATAGCTAAGCAGGGTCTGTCCTGGTTGTATCTGAATGGGAGACTTGATGTGTGAGTACTGCAAAATATTCCCCTCAGGGGATGAAGCTGCTCTGGGAAGAGCAGAAGGTTTCAAGTTCCCTCCCTAGCTTCTCCAAGATAGGGCTGAGAGAGATTCCTGCCTGCAACCTTGGAGAAGCTGCTGCCAGTCTGTGAAGACAATACTGAGCTAGATAGACCAATGTTCTGACTCAGTATATGGCAGTTTCCTATGTTTCCTATGTTCCTATGAATAATAGTCCGTTGTTTTGAACGTAGCTGAGCATTCCATATACTTCTTTAGACAATGTCGAACATCTAATTTGTGCCATTGTTTTTCCTTCACGTGAACTGGATGTGGACAGAAAGATGGTAGAAAAATGTCCAGAGACTGGTGGAAGGCCGATGATACTTTGGTTTGTGAAAATGGATCCGAGATGAAATGAACAGATTCCTTTTGGAATATATAGAATTATTTGTGAATTGATAGTGCCCTCAACTATTTATTTATTATTTCTTTGTGTAAACTGCTCTGAGCCATTTTTGGAAGGGTGGTATAGAAATTGAATGATTGAATTGATTAAACTCTGGTATGCATCTCACAGAGCCAAGGGCTCAAAGGGAGGAAACTGCAAGGCCTTTAACACAGTGTGTAAATCCCATGTGGGAAATCTATTAACAGTCGGAGGAGAAAGTAAGGTGGCCTCTCTCAGAAACCTTCAGAGTATTTGGTTTTAAACCTCTTTCCAGACTGTCCTGCAGAAATTGCAGGAGGTGTTGTAGAGTTGCACTGCCCCTGGGTATTGGCCGGCATGCTATCCACCACAAAAATGCTCGCCATGTGTTTCTGTTCATTGAGGGTCTACGTGAAGCCAGCATCATTTGAAGTACTGCATTGGAGTAGCCCTGCTGGCCTAAAATTTGCTACTCAGTTTCCAAGCGGCAAGCCACAACTAGTCCAGGCTGGGGTGTTGCACCGGACCCTGTATGAGTAGATCCTGGGATACTGGCAGAAATCATGGTTCCTCAGTTGCAAGATGTATAAGTGCCATGAACCACAGTGTCCTAGGCCAAAAGGGGGCCACCAGAAAGACCACGCACCCAACAGGATGATCCTTCTCAACACTCTTGCCAGCAAGCGTGTTGGCGGAAAAGCATACAATAGGCCATCTGGCCATGGAGTTGACAGTGCACCCACATTCTCTGATCTTCTCTGGGATTAGATCTTCCCAGCTTAGCCAACTGGCTAATTGATTTTGGTTCCCTTTGACATGATGAGATGTAATGGTGCTGAGATAAGCTTCCACCCACCTGATCAGTAGGATTGCTTCTTAGTGTAGGGACCTTGACCATGTCCCTCCTTGCCAGTTCACGTGGGCCTTCGCTGTTGTGTTGGCCATCCTCACTAGGACGTGTTGAACCTGCAGCGTCTGATGAAAGGCCTCCAGTGCCAGATGAATGGCCCTCAATTCTAGCCAGTTTATACTGTGTTCTCTTTCTAGGGGAAACAATGTAGCCTGTGCTGACAAATGCAGGCAGTGTGCCCCCCAGCTTTGGTTGCTGGCATCTGTGGTGAGTATCAGCCTTGGAGGATCCTGGAAGTGTTTTCCCTGTAGGAGGTTTTGAGGAACCAGCCACCAACCAAGGGACTCGTGGACCTTTGTTGGGGGATGTAACCAGATACATTTTTTTCTGGGTGATGGTCAACTGGTACTGCAGCAGGTACCACTGTAAGCCTCATAGATGGAACCTTGCCCAAGGAATAGCTTCCAATGTCGCAACCATCAAGCCCAATATCCTTGCTAGTGTGGTGAATAATATTGTTGGTGCTGCAAGTGCTTGCCTTATTTCTGATGTGATGGCCAAGTACCGGTCCTGAGGAAGGAACAGGCGATCCCTTTCCATATCTATTATCACGCCAAGATGTTGAAGCCTGCATACTAGTGTTAACTGACTATTTTCTTTGAAGAAGGAGATCGTCTAGATATGAAAATGTCCAGACTCCCTGTAAACGTAGATGTACCATAAGTGGTGCCAGCACCTTTGTGAACACGTGGGGAGCTGAGGAGAGTCTGAATGGGACAGCTGTATACTAGTGCCGCCCCACATACTTGAATCTGAGAAGATGCCGGCTGCTCTGATGAATGCATATATGGAGATAAACCTCTTTGAGATCCATTGATGCCAGCCAGTCCAGATGGTGAAGTGCCTCTGCCACCGACCTCAACGTCTCCATCCTGAAACGTTTGTGTTTGACCCATTTGTTTTCATATTTCAGGTCCAGCATGGCTCTTCTTGACTCCTCCTTTTTGGGGATAGTAAACAAGATAGAAGAGATACCCCTCCCACGCTGACAGACAGTAACTGGTTCCAATGCTCTGATGTCTTCCAGATGCCAAATCGCCTTTTAGGAGAACTGAGTGCTTGGTAAAAGAGCAAGACTTGGGAGTTGGAAGAAACCCTTGGAGAGGGAGGGCGCCCAACTCTATCCTGCATCCCAGCTGGATAACATTTAGGACCCATCTGTCCATGGTGGAGGATTCCCAGAAAATAGTCTGACAAGTGGCCCCCCAGCCTAATTGCCTTTAAGTCATTGCTGAGGCTTGGCCTGCTTGTTTTGTGTGAATGGCTGCTTGTAACCGCCGGTGCCTCTATATGTATTACGTGGCCGGTTCCAGGAACCCTGTTGGGTTCTGAAGTCTCTTCCACAGCCCCTGAAGGACCGGACACCTCAAAAGGGCTGAAGCTGCTGGAATTGTCTCTTGAAGGCCAATCTCTCAGGCTTACATGGCGCTGACAGCATGGTCTTTTTCTTGTCTCTGGATTTCACCAGTACATCTTTCAAAGCAGCCTCCCCGAACAACTTGGTGCTGTCGTAGTATACTGCTGTCAAGTTGTTCTTTGATGTAGCATCAACTTGCCAACTCCTAAGCCGTAAATGTCGTCTTTCCACAACAGAAGCTGCTGAAGCCCTTGAGAAAAACCTGATTGAATACAAGGTTGCATCAGCCACGAAAGCCTGTGCTTTCTGTATTTTTACTAATTGCTGACTCATTTTGACAGGGTCAGAGCAGGTCATCCACCCACAAGATCATTGAGCAGGTCATCCACCCACAAGAGTGATGCCCTGGCTACCATGAAAGCCATAGCTGTATGTGTTCAAAGAAGCATTATTGTGCACTCTTTAAAGTGCAAACTCTGCCTTTATATTTGCAGGGTCCTTCAGAGTGACCTGTTCATCTCTAGGCACCAATGATCCAGAGACCAGTTGTGCTCTAATAGAGGATCTATTAGAGGATGAATACCCCCTCCTACTTTTTCTAGATTTCCTATCTTTCTTATGAGGCCTGACCTGGTGAATGGTATCTATGATGGCATTTCTAAACCAGGCCTGCCACTCAGGGGTACTGACTTAGGGAGAGTTGTAGTAGTTTTTGATGGACCTGGCTGGGGATTAAATGTTTCCTGGGGGGATGCCCCTTCTGCTACCCCCAAACTCCTATGCTGATCCCAGCTGCTTCCCATTACCTCCCTCAAAGGTGTTAGGCCTCTCCTCAGGTTCTCTCCCTCCTCCATTGTGCAGTCCTGTTTTCGCACTGAAACAATGCCACTTCCAGCAGCCCGCACCATCTTGTGGAGCATAGCTGCTGCTGTTGATGCTGTGCCTTCATGCCCTTGTGCGCCGATAGCCCTGATCTCCTCTGCAGTAAGTGGAGGTTTTGGCAGGGGAAGCGCCCATTCCTTGCCGAGAGCAAAGACTGAACGCTGCTCCGAGCGTTCTGCAAGTCTTGCGGCCAACTGGTGGGAGACTCGTCGTGGTCCCAACAGCGAACAGCCGGGTGGCTCCAAGGCAGCTGGTGCCGATGCTATTGGCATCAGCACCAATAGGAGACCAAATGCCTTGGTCTCCTCAGGAAAATCCCTCTTGCACCCATTCCCTTTCAGTACAAATATAATCTTGTACCATCCTGCGTGTCCAATTCCAGTCCATTTTAAATCACTGATGCCCAAGATGTCAATCTGTAGTTGATTCATTTCATCTTTCACTGTGTCAAGCTTTCCCATATTCATGCTTTTCACGTTCCATGTTCCCACTGTAATTCTATCTTTGCAGCTTCAGATTTTATTTTTCTACATGGCAACATCAGCAGCTAGACGTCCAAAAGGCTTTAACCTAACCACATCATAAACGCCATCAGTACCCTGAGAAATCCTCAGCTCTTCCTCAGTAGCATGTTGACTGCCATCTGATCCAAGGGGCCAATCATCCGGCACGACACCAAAAATCACTCTATTTGGTCTATCCATGTGGTTTTCTTGGTAAAATACAGGAGTGATTTACCATTGCCTTCTCCCTCACAGTAGGAAATGATGCCTTTGTCGTTGTCACTAAAGTGACCATCCTTCCTATATCGCTGCTGCCCAATATAGGTGCCTGCTTGGTTTAGCTGAGCAGCTGGGATGACCTTCATGCCTTGGGTGACCCTACTAGGGGTATATCTTATGGTGTACTTTGCTCGTCCCTCCTAGGAACACACACACCCCTGCCATGATGAGACAGCATAGCAGGACTTGGCCGGGGGTGTGTGCATTGGAGCTTAGCCCGATTTATGTCCAGGGTAAAAAAATCCATGTTTTGCATCAGTTTTTTAGGCCAATTCAAAATATCCATAACTCACAGTATTTCACCCCTCTTAATCCTGTAGTAAAGCCTGCTGTCTGGGAAAGCTCCAGGTGATATCATAAGCTTACTTTCCTTAAAGAAAGTAGGCTAACAATGTCTGAACAGACTCCAATGAAATTTTGAAGTAACACTGGGCAATGTGGAAGTTTTAACCATGGTGTTTGGTATGTGATCTCTCTTTAATACATGGAAGTCATAACTTGCTGTTCAGAGGTGTAGCAAGATCATAGTGGGCTGGGACAAGAAATGAAGTTAGGCCTTTCCCCCTCCACCTATCTTAATCCCTCCCCCCTACAGTGGCTTTGCTGCAGAAGAATTGTAAGGACATGGTGAAAAACAAAACATTCTCAGTACACACACTCACTCCTATGCAGATAATATCACAAACTCCCACCCACGCACCACCCACACTTGTGCAAATGCATTCCTCTGACTCAAAAACATGTTTTAAACATATATACCTAACATATATACCCATGACAGTAACCTCTTACATTCATACAGCACAGTCAACAATCTATATATATATAATTCTCCTGGGTGTGCCCAGGGAAAATGCATCCTGGCAGCCCAGCTGATTGGCTGGCCAGTGGAGGCGCCTGATTGGCTAAGATGCACCCAGGAGAATTGGCTGGCCAGGTGGCTGCTGTGGCAAGGCGGCGGCCGTGCTCGGCGACAGTAGTGGGCCAGGCTGCGACCCGTGGCAGCAGTAGTGGGCCATGCCATGGTGGCGGGCCAAGCCACGGTGGCGGGAGAATTGGCTGGCCGGGCAGCCGCGGGCCCGGCGCGGCAGAAGTAGTGGGCCAGGCAGTGGGTCCAGCCCGGCCACTGAGGCGAGGAGGTGGTGGCGGCGGGCCCGGATGCCAGGTGGCGGCGGGCCTGGCCGCAGCGGCAACACTTGGCTGGGCCAGAGATTGGGGTGGGGGGAGAGAGGCGGCGGTTCCGGCCCAGTGCGGAGGCCAGGCCAGGCGGTGGCGGCCCGGCCAGAGACTGGGGCAGGGGGGGAGAGGTTGCCGGCCCCCCAAAATGCACAGATCCTCTGTGCGGGGGTCAGCTTGTACTTCTGTATGTCTTATATACCCATCTTTCTCACACACACACCTACGCATGCGCATGGACACACATGCTTGCACGCGCACACAAGTTTTCCATGAGAAACTGATCCTGGATTTTGCCACAGGATTTAGGGGCAAAATGAACCCTGTTATTAAGGAATGTTGGTGAAGAAAGGAAAAGGAATATTGTGGTGTTACCCTGTTCTTTTTAATGAGGGAAGAGTTAAAAAGGGGATTTGCAAATGTGCACCCAGATTCAAAATTTTCATATGAAATAGCAATATAGCATGGACAACTCTTTTTCAAGCTGGCTTTTTTGTGTTATGAAGTACCTTAATGCTTGTATTAATGCAGAATTATACACATTTAATAGAGTTATATGACAGCCATCAAACTTTTCAGTTTCATAATGTAGTGTTTTCCTTGCACATTGCAGTAAAATGCAGCTCCTTTTTATTTAAAGTGTCATAAATACTTAGAGCTAGGTAAAAGCCCTGCCTCTCATCAGTCAAATATACTGGTTTGTAAAGCAATTATTTTTTTAATGCCATGTGCACATTAATTGCCTGGAATAAATCAAACAGCTCTACTGTAGACAATTTTTAGTTTATTATTATGCACACAAGGCTGTTTTCTACTTTCAGTCACATCTTGGAAAGGTAACAGATTTACAGAAGGCATCCCATTGAAAAACCACTTGTAGAAAGGGAAATGAAGTTTACTGTAAGAGAAGAAGAAAAGGAGTAATGGTATTGTAATAAATTCAACTTGATTTGCTTTTAATTTACCAGATGCCTAAAACATGCCATACGCAAATATAACAAAAAATAATTTACAGTAGTACAACATTTGTGATTATTTACACACTGTTCTCATATACTGTCTGATCTCACAATCTTTACTCCAGAAAGGCTCCCACTTTTAGTTTGCAATGTGTTTCACAATTTTAGAATCCTCACCAAAGTGTCCGGAGTGAGATGTGCTATGCTATAAAACCTTAATCCAAGCACGTAATCTCCATAGAGTCAATGGAACATTCCTGGTAGTCTCATTGAGAAAAATCATGCAGTTAAGGCCCTAATATTTGACGCCAGTTCTGTAGTACTTAATGTAACCATCACAAACAGTTTACTCAGCATTAATAAAGTGAAACATGGACATAATCATTTGCAGAATTAGGAGCTAAGAGAAAACATAGCAAAGTACTCAGATAACATTGTGATAAATGTAGCACATGAAAGTAAATCAATAGCTACAGCGATAGCAATAGGCCCATTACCTTCAGTATCACAGACTAGAGTAAAAAACTTCAAAGCTGCTGTGCTAGTGATTTTCAAACTGAGAGTAAGAACCCATCAACAAACTACGGAAGGACAGTGGATGTGTCAAAAAGCTGCTTCCAGGATAAGGAAAGCTTATCCCTTACTAATTTCTTTCCTGGATTTTAATGTGAGCTCAGTCCTAGCATCAGTCTTTAGAGCCAGACTTCAGCCTTAAAAAATGTGCCACAGGATTAGATCAAATGCCCCTGAGTTGCACAAGTCCAATGTCCTTTATCTCTATGTAACATATCAGGGATTAAGGGGATAGGGAATGGCTTATAGGTCAAAGTATGGTGTTTCCAAGCAGACAAGACCTAGCACATCCTTTGCCTGGGAAGTAAGCACTGTTCATAGACAGCTGTAGGTTAGGCAGAGAGTGACTTGGCTAAAGCTATACAGCTTCATAACTGAGTGGAGATTTGATAATGGATTTCTCATATCCAAGCCTAATACTCTAACTAGTGTTTGATTCTAGCTCTAGTAAACAGTAGATTTAGGCATTCAGAATACATAAAGCACTGCTCTTACCCTGTCAAGTTGCCTTGACCATAGTATAAAAAGGCCAGGTAGATATTTTGGTATGTATAAACAAACAAATTCTCACAATTAGAGGAATCTACGATAAAGCTATAATGCCTTTAGTGGGCACATTATGCCACTTGACTTTACAGGTGAAACTCGAAAAATTAGAATATCGTGCAAAAGTTCATTAATTTCAGTAATGCAAATTAAAAGGTGAAACTGATATATGAGATAGACTCATTACATGCAAAGCGAGATAAGTCAAGCCTTAATTTGTTATAATTGTGATGATCATGGCGTACAGCTCATGAGAACCCCAAATCCACAATCCCAGAAAATTAGAATATTACATGAAACCAATAAAACAAGGATTGTAAATAGAACAGTATCGGACCTCTGAAAAGTATCAGCATGCATATGTATTCAGTACTTGGTTTGGACCCCTTTTGCAGCAATTACTGCCTCAATGCGGCGTGGCATGGATGCTATCAGCCTGTGGCACTGCTGAGGTGTTATGGAAGACCAGGATGCTTCAATAGTGGCCTTCAGCTCTTCTGCATTGTTTGGTCTCATGTCTCTCATCCTTCTCTTGGCAATGCCCCATAGATTCTCTATGGGGTTCAGGTCAGGCGAGTTTGCTGGCCAATCAAGCACAGTAATCCCATGGTCATTGAACCAGGTTTTGGTACTTTTGGCAGTGTGGGCAGGTGCCAAGTCCTGCTGGAAAATGAAGTCAGCATCCCCATACAGCTCATCTGCAGAAGGAAGCATGAAGTGCTCCAAAATCTCCTGATAGACGGCTGCGTTGACCCTGGACTTAATGAAGCACAGTGGACCAACACCAGCAGATGACATGGCTCCCCAAATCAACACAGACTGTGGAAATTTCACACTGGACTCCAAGCATCTTGCATTGTGTGCCTCTCCATTCTTCCTCCAGACTCTGGGTCCTTGGTTTCCAAATGAGATGTAAAAGTTGCTCTCATCAGAAAAGAGGACTTTGGACCACTGAGCAACAGACCAGTTCTTTTTTTCTTGAGCCCAGGTAAGACGCTTCTGACGTTGTTTGTTGTTCAGGAGCGGCTTGACAAGAAGAATACAACATTTGAAGCCCATGTCCAGGATCCGTCTGTGTGTGGTGGCTCTTGATGCACTAACTCCAGCCTCAGTCCACTCCTTGTGAAAGTCCCCAACACTTTGAATGGCCTTTTCCTGACAATCCTCTCCAGGCTGCGGTCATCCCTGCTGCTTGTGCACCTTTTTCTTCCACACGTTTCCCTTCCACATAACTTTCTATTAATGTGCTTTGATACAGCACTTTGGGAACATCCAACTTCTTTTGCAATTACCTTTTGAGGCATTCCCTCCTTATGGAGGGTGTCAATGATGGTTTTCTGCACAACTGTCAAGTCAGCAGTCTTTCCCATGATTGTGATTCCTAATGAACCAGACTGAGAGACCATTTAAAGGCTCAGGAACCCTTTGCAGGTGTTATGGATTGATTAGCTGATTGGAGTGGGACACCTGGAGCCTAGACTGTTGAAGCTTTTCACAATATTCTAATTTCTGGGATTGTGGATTTGGGGTTCTCATGAGCTGTACGCCATGATCATCACAATTATAACAAATTAAGGCTTGACTTATCTCGCTTTGCATGTAATGCGTCTATCTCATATATCAGTTTCACCTTTTAATTTGCATTACTGAAATTAATGAACGTTTGCACGATATTCTAATTTTTCGAGTTTCACCTGTATATGAAAAGAAGTTACCAGCTCACAAACTCATATGAGGAAAAGCTCAAAAGATCAAATCATCCACCCTGCAACTCCTTATATTTCAGTCTAAACTATCCTGACCATCATGAACCGGAATTGAGAACAGCCACACTTCCCAAAAGCACTTTCAGAATCACTATGGCTTTCATGTTTAACATAATATCATTCATAAAAACTGTTTTATTAATTTACGTTTTCCTCATAGTTATTCAGTCAACAGCTATTCATTTAAAATCATTGTTCTAAGAGTCACCACTTCAAATTTTGGAAGGCCTTTCATTTTCATAATATAACTGAAACACTATCTTTCACTCAGCTAGTTAAGGAACTGGATCATTATTCTAGAAAACTTAGCAGAAATAAAAAGGTGCAAATCCAGTTTTATGTTCACAATGCAGCTGTAAAGGTAAAAGGTTCACATTGCAACTATCAAGGTCACTTAGTCAACTCGGTACTGATGAGGATCCACAAAGTCAGTACGTTCAAATATATTGGCTTTATTCAATGGAAAAGCCTTTCTTATATAGCTTGCCAATTTTTAAGACTAGATCTTTGCAAAGTCTTCAGGCAAATGTTTTAGAATGTACAAAATCTTTATTTCAATGATGTGACAATCTAATAGCTCTATTGTCTAAGGAATATTTTGTTTGCATAACAAAAATAAAGTGGAGATACACAAAATTTCAACAACCAGCTTGTTTTTGCTTTACAGTAAGAACATACAACATAACTATGCTGCAGATAGAGCCATTAAAATGTTCATTGTTCTTGGATGCCAAAGAGCTCTTAATAAGCACAATATGCAATATTGATACAGTACTTCTTTATGGGCAATTTCTGTCTAGACATAGGAACTAGAAAGTGAAGGGCGTTACTAAAAGTGTTGCCTCTATGCAGGAAACAGACATTCAGGGCAAAAAAAAAAAATAAAGGTGGATGTTGGTAGGACATTTTAATTTTTAGAAATGTGTTTTTCATTTCTGATAGAGGCTTAGAACTTAATTAATTTATCTGTAAACATGCACTATAGATAATTTAAAATACAATCATATAAAAATATATTGGAAAGTTTGAAACTATAATTATTTCTAAAGCATATTTGCATTTTCATCTTTAAAAAGAAACAGCAGCCACAAAGTAAGAAACATGGTGGGGTGGGAGAAGCAGGGAGTAACACTTGCCCCCATGCTACATACTATACAGTACAAAAATCCCACCAAAGCTATTTGCCAAAGGAGGGAAGCTGCCACAGTCAGGTTGGGGCCCCCTGCAGCTGCTATTTTAAAAAACCAAATGGAAATGTAAAGATCCTTTTAATGTAATGTATAGCTTGATCCTAAGTGTAATTATCAATTAGTAAAGAACAATTGGTTGCTTGATATAGGAACATAGGAAGCTGCCATATACTGAGACAGACCACTGGTTTATCAGGCTCAGTATTGTCTTCACAGACTGGCAGCGGCTTCTCCAAGGTTGCAGGCAGGAATCTCTCTCAGCCCTATCGTGGAGATGCTGCCAGGGAGGGAACTTAGAACCTAGATGCTCTTCCCAGAGCGGCTGCATCCCCTGAGGGGAATATCTTACAGTACTCACATTTCTAGTCTCCCATTCATATGCCACCAGGGCAGACTCTGCTTAGCTAAGGGGACAAGTCATGCTTGCTACCACAAGACCACTGTTGTGCTAAGGAGAAATAACATTTAGCGTTTCTATAGCACTTTTTGAGAGAGTTAAGCATTTCGCATACAGTACCTTGGTGTGATCCTTACAACAACCTTGAACCTTGTACATATGTATTATTATCCCCATATAGCAGTTGAGGCTGGTAGGAAATGGCTTCCCTAGGGCCACCTAGTGAGTTCACTGCAGTGGTGAGATTCAAATCAGGGAAGTCCCAATTCATAATTCAGTCTCTTAGCCACTATGCTACAGTACCTCATGATAAGCCACAAACACTGAACGTTGTAACTGAATGAAGCTTTGAGCATGGAGTTTCTATATCCCATGCAATAGCCACTACACCACAACATTGATTCTAATAAAAACAGAGGATTTAGGAATCTGCATGTATCAAATGTTACAAAATTACAGTATTGAATTAATCCCAGGGTTCTCAAACTGGATTAGGCCCCCCTGGGGAGTTGCAATTTTAAAAGGGGTTAGGAGGAAAGGACCTTATTCAACATCTCCAAGGTGCAGGAACGGTCAGGGGTGGAGATGGACAGGGAGACAGGAGCTGACATTCACCTGGCTCCTTCACTACTTATAAAGCTGAGGCAGCACAACAGCAGCAATTCTTTGCCTGACTGGAGGTTTTACAGACAGGGCTCCCCGCCCGCCCCCACCCCGAATCCACTCCTTATTGGAGTGTGCCAGTCCTCATATTCGCTGAATTTAACCCGACCTCCCCACGGCATCAGGGACCAGGAGAGAAAGGGCTTTGTTTTCCCCCGAAGGGAGGCTACGAATTCTGGCTTAGCCCGAGGTATGTCCGACCTAAAATAGTCCTCTATTTCCAGCTGCTTTTGTGGGGAGGGAAACTCGAAGTTTCTGCTAAGCGCCGATGCTTCTCTTTGATGTGCGTAGGGGAGCAGCCGAGGGCTGTGTGAATGCTCCACCTGATCCCCCGGATTAAACTGTCTCGAATCTGCTGTGAAGTAGATTTGCTCTTTGGATACCCCACAGCATACAGCCCTGTCTGTAAAACCTCCTGATGTATGGGGAAAGAGTTCTTTAGAGAAAGTTCTTCAAACAGCCATAAATGTTGTGAGCTACAGCAAAACAAAATCTTTGCAGGCAAGGATTTTTCCTAGGTTATGTGAGGACATGGGTGCAAAACACACTTTACCTTTGTTTCTGTTTTTTACTGTGAATCAAGATGGCTGTGTTGGTAGAATGTTTTAACATGGTGTTCACAATGAGGGATTAAGTCTACCAGAACTTAAGCCACAAAGATCTAGGCAGTGTACACATGTTTAGCAACAGTTACTTTATCATGAATTTGGCATATAGTATTTACATGACATATTTAAAAAGCTGAACACTTTTAATATATCACTGGAAGAAGACAGTAATAATCTTTATTTACTGAATTCCCACTTTCAGAAATAATTTTCTGATCTGGAAATGGAAAATTATGACTGGATTAGGGCACTTTTCAATGCTAAGGTGAAATATAAAGTGTGCCATCGAGTCAGGATCAACTCCTGGCAGCCACAGAGCCCTGTGGTTGTCTTTGGTAGAATACAGGAGGAGTTTACCATTGCCATCTCCCATGCACTATGAGATGATGCCTTTCAGCATCTTCCTATATCACTGCTAACCTATATAGGTGTTTCCAGTGGGAATTCGAACCAGCAGCCTCTGGCTTGTTAGTCAGGTCATTTCCCCACTGTGCCATTAGATGGCTCAAGGTGAAAGGTAGTATCCTCAAAATTATTGCAGGGGGGCAATTCATTGCTCTCTCTTCCGATACGTTTCTGAAAATCAAGTTCCCAACAATGTCTCTTCCTGAATTTTGGATTACTGGACAAGCTAAATACCAAAATTAAGTAAGAAAGCTATGAGAAAATTGATTCTCTTCACAACATCCTCCTTGTTAGGATCAGAGTTTTCAACAGCTGTCACTAAAAAGAGCAATTATTGATCAAAAATAGATATGGATCTATTTGCAGTATATCTCTGTTCATTAGAACAAACAATAGCAAATACTAAAATGATGCAAACAGTGACTAAAGCATAGATTTTCATTGTTTATCTGAAAATTGGCTTTCCCCAAAGAATTATTGTTAGGAATGGAGTGGGAAGCAATGTTGAATATACTGATGATGTAATAATGAAATGTGAAAGCTGTTCCTTTAGACTCTGGGAAATCATAAACATTTAATGAGAGGGAACAGAATTCCTAAATCTGTACAAAAATAAATCTACTGTCATTATCATAACAGTTGTCCATTGCGTTAAACAGTACAATACTTATATTATTTGCATTAGCACCACTTTTAATTCTGGTATTTGGCAATAGTAAGTGTGTTTCATACAATCATATCAGAATAACCCGTATCCAAGACATCAAAAAAATCATCAGAAAACAGAGTTCAACTACTCTTTTCCCAGAATGAACATCATGACTCAAATCAAGAACAAATGGGGCTGGAAAGAACACCTGTGCTATATATTCCATTTTCCAGGTCCCTGAACTATACTTCAATTGATTAATTAATAACATAAGAAAAGCCCTGCTGGATCAGGCCCAAGGACTATCTGGTCCAGCATCCTTTCTCACACAGTGGCCCACCAGATACATCTGAGAAGCCCACAGGCAAGAGGTGAGGGCATGCCCTCCCTCCTGCTTTTGCTCCCCTGCAAAGGTGCACCTAGGTAATTTTGGAGCCTGGACCTAAAGGCCTTTGGAGCCCCCCTGCTTGCTGGAGGCCCCCCCTCCACCACTGCAAGTTAAGCATCATCCCCCTACACACACACACACACACACACACCATGGCACACATTTGTGTCCCTCACTACCCCTTCTGTCTCTAATGCACCTGGTACAGGTCATAATCACACTTGGTTGCCCAATGCAGTGCGGGCCAGCAGCTGCCACATCACCCAGGAGAAAGAGGATTTGCAGGGCTCCAGGGTGTGCCCCAAAGTCCAGGGATACGAGTGCCACTGTTCCCCTGCAACTGGTATTCAGAGGCATCTTGCCTGTGAGGCTGGAGGTGACATATAGTCACCAGACTAGTAACCATTGATAGATTTGTCCTCCATGAATTTATCTAAGCCCCTTTTAAAGCCATCCAAGCTAGTGGCCATCACTGGTACTAGTAACCATTGATAGATTTGCCCTCCATGAATTTATCTAAGCCCCTTTTAAAGCCATCCAAGCTAGTGGCCATCACTAGCCATCCAAGCTAGTGGCCATCACATACATATCTTCCATAGTACAGTGAACTAGAAAGAGGGCTGCATTTAAAACAAGAAAACAGAATTTTTGCAGCCTTGTAAATTATGCAAATCAAACTCATGTACACACTGCCTATTTTGCATAATATATTTTAATTCCATTGAGTTCATTTATATCCTGCTTATATTTTCAAAAGAAAAATCAAAACGGCTAACAATTAGTTTGACAATATCAAAATAATATAACAAACTATCAACCCCCAAACATTAATATTTCTGTAACAATAGGTTATTTCCAAATAAAGTTAGTCATGATTTAAGTCCTATTGGAATTTAATGACTGAAGTTAGTCATGACTAACTTGTCTCATTCATTTCAGTTGTGCTTAGTCACAGCTTTATCTGGATATAACCCAATAACAATTGCATTCCCCCGCCACTGCTAGTCATTAGTAAGTGCAAAACGCAATGAAGTCATCCCCCTAACTACTGGAAAACTACATAGAGGCTTGCCCTCCCATGTCTTCTGAGATTTCACTAGGCATTTTCCACAGTCACAAAATTTTGCTTACATGCTTTGCAAATAGGACTAGAAACTTCCACATTAATAAATGAAAACTGATATTTTTAGAATGCTCAGAGAGATTTTCAACTTGGCACCCAACTCTGGCTATAAGCATTCCACAGGGCACAACCATGTGACACCCTATAACTGTGATATGTAAAAGATGGCTTCTACTGATGTTGTCAAAATGTCAGGCCATATCTACATAAGCAGCAGAATGTGGCTGTAAAGGGCATCATGTTGCCATTCACCACTTAGAGATGAAGGCAATCTGTGGCTCAACTCTACCCCCATGCCTGGCCACACCCCCATACCTCAAGCCGGCACTGACATCATTCCACCTCTTTGCTAGCTCCACCCTGCTTCATATGGCTATATGGTGCCCCTCTTTCCCCTGTGCTGGCCTCACATTCTAGTGAACTCTAGGAAAATCCAGCCTTAAGTTCAGAATTCAGACATACAGCAGCCAACTGCACACCTCAAGTAGGAGCAGTGAAACTTACAACAGACCAAGGGTTTAAACTGGAGTTTGGGGAGGGACAATGGTCAATCCACTCTGACTGCAAATACAGATAGCAGTTCTGAATACACCTCCACATAAAAAGAAACCCTCGCTAATAGAAAAATAGCACATCAGGAAAAAAGATACAGCTCAAACTGATCCCTGCTATGCTAGACTTCTACTTGCAGATACTTTAGTTTTTCCTTGGAGAACTGTGATGATTGAACTTTAGGAACCATTTCTCCTTCCAAATTTTGGCCATTGCGGGGAGGGTTATTCCCAAAAAGATATATCTTAAATTACTTAACCCACTGCCACCATCTATACACCTCAGATGGTGTATAGAAAGCAAAATATTCTTTAAAAAATCCTGGTAACAAGATTTGTGTGGATGTGTGTGGGTGGGTAGGATTGTTTATTGTTATACTGATTGTCTTTGATATTGTTTTAAACAAAATTGTTAGTCATTTTGAGTTTTCTTTTGAAAAGATAAGCAGTATAAATGTACTGAATGGAATAAAAAACACATCGTGCAAAATAGGCATCACTGTGTATATGTGACAAGATTTTTAAAACACACACAAAATAGCAATAGCACTTACATTTATATACCACTCTATAGCTGGAAGCTCTCAAGCGGTTTACAATGATTTAGCATATTGCCCCCAACATTCTGGGTACTCATTTTACTGACCTTGGAAGGATGGAAGGCTGAGTCAACCTTGAGCCCCTGGTCAGGATCGAACTTGTAACCTTCTGGTTACAGGGCAGCAGTTTTACCACTGCGCCACCAGGGGCTCTTAAAAATGAGAGGAAAAGCTTAAAACAATAGCAACTAAATATGCCACTGTAATACTGTTTGCTCTTGCCTAGTGAATTTTCAAAATGTGGTCCTGTCTCAATGGAATTAACTTTATTATAGAAAACAGAATAAGATAAAGTTTGAATTTAATGTATGATAAATGTCTGTTGCTTGTTATAGTTACAGAGAAGTTAAGGAATGAACAAACTGCTGGATTAATGTTTTTCTTTAAAACCATTCCAAAGCCAGATTACACTCCCTAACACTCCATAATTTCACAGCTCAAAATCTTCCTCCCTTTTGCAGTTCCCTTGAACTTAACTGACTCTGCCCCAGCTCAACTCACAGAACCTGAAGGAATCTTCTCTCACAGTCTTCTTGAGCTCACAGCCTTGCCAAACAGCTGAAGGGTTGCTTCTCCTGAGGGAATCTTTCCCTCCGCACCCTTTCTCTCACTGCTCCTTCTGGGTCCTGGTCAGGAATACCAATTTCTTGGCCAAAGATCTTCTACTCCCAGTCACCCTCTGGCTCTGCAGGCCCATTGTCACTTTTGGTACTTTTGTCGCTACATCTTCTGAGGTAATTCTCAATTCCCTTGTCTTCATTTTAACATGAAGATATCCATGCAAACACTCCCTGTCGATTGGAAGTCAGGTTCGTGAATCCAGCTTCTGATTACTTTGTTTTCTCACTGGCTTGAATAATGCAATTTTTTGCCTAATGACCTCCCCACCCCCACCCCGCTTCCCCATTTAATCCAAACTCTCACTTTCAAATGTGAGTGGGCTGAAATGTTTAGAATTTACCTCAGACAAATGCCTTTCATAAACCAGGCAGATGGCTCCATAGGTGTTAGGAAAATAACATGTGAGAAAGGGCCCAAATCCCCACTCCGGCACCATGGCCAAGATCCAAATTGTTCCTCCCTTCCCCATTGGCTGCTTCTGTCTTTTTTTTTTTTTTTAAAGAAAAGCA